>NC_136018.1:5071572-5400322 GCF_048128805.1 Centroberyx gerrardi | reverse complement strand
AATAGAAAATTGCAGCAAATTATTACACAAAATGAAGACCAACAAATGGATAAAAGAGATATGTAAATTGAAATAAGAACCCAGGAGAAGGAAAGAAGAGAGATCCTACTTAAAGGCAAAGTTAAAAAGATGGGTTTTAAGTTGTCTTTTAAAAGTACTATGTGTGGCATTCACATAGCAAATGATGAAGTTACAGTTGGATAAACCCTCCTAAACCTTCTTTTTTATTTGTGGAATAAAGTTAACCACCTTTTAAGGCTGACATGAGTCTTTAAGACATACATTCATAGTATATGTCATAGTAAATAGTATCAAACTGATATAAGTTATATGAGGATATGGTCTTTTACGGGGCGAAAGCATGCATTAGTGTTTTTCTGAAAGAAAAGCATCTCATTTATTGTTTATATCGGTGGTTGTTTGCCTCACAATGATCAACTGGAGCTCATTGTTTAGTTTTTTATTTCGTTCTACATCACTGATTATTGCTCAGTATTACATGGCAATGAGATTTTTACAAAAAGCGCATAATGATGTAGCCTTTTGTGGTTAGTTACTAATGAGCAAGTGTTATTTTGGGACTGTTTGTTTTTTCCACTGTACTTTGTCTCTCGTCTCATCAACTGACTTTGATTGCATGGTAAATGATGTGTTTTGTGTCTGCACACCAAATTTTCCAGGTAAACAAAGAATAGAGCTGAACTGAGTGTTTGTCTGTGTCTCCAGAATGAGAAGCCTCTGTTCTCCAAAGACGGGCTGAAGCTGTTCTTCACCAGAGCGATCCCTCAAGGAGGCCGGGGCAAGTTCTTCCACATCTCCATGTCCATCTCCCAGGTACACTAATATGTTTCGCATTAGCTAACAGAGATAACACCCAGTACTAAAAATGATAAATGAGGTAGGCTTAGGTGAGGCATTTTTCACTTACTGTTACTGAGAGAACAGAGAGGTCGTGCTGAAAGAAGCAAGTCATGCAGGTTTCATTTCAAAAAGCTCTACATCCATGTTGGAGTAAAACATTTTTATCTCATTTTCATTGCTCAATATTTACAAAAGGCAAATGATGATGTCCTCTGAAATGTAATTAGCTTTTATGAAAAGGTCTTAAAATAGCCAATAATAATCTTCAATAGTGTGTTTACTTTCATGCCAGCAATGACTATAAGAATAGGTGTCATATTTTTATTTGGTGGATAATCTTGTTTTGCAATGAAACTTTCCAATTACTCTTTGTAACACTTTCCACTGTATTAGCCTATGTTAATTTTACTTATTTCAGAACATCACATTTGCATACTTATTTTGTGTTGTTACCCCCTTGTAAGCACATGAGTAATAAAGTAAAGTTTCCATATTCTTTCTGTATCTCTTCCTCCCTAAACCCACAGCCCAACACCAGCACAGACACGCTGCAGTCCATCACATCTGGAGACTGGGATGTCACCCAAGTCCTGGCCTACAATGAGGACAGCCAGCTGATGTGAGCACCCCAAAACCACCCCATCCCCCCACACACACACACACATACACACACACACACACACACACACACCACCCACCCGCCCAAACCACCAGCACCTCCCACAGCAAAGCAAGACAGCAGTAGTTTATTTTGTTGCATTTTTGTATTTGTTTTGTTTTGGTTCGCACTGCCCAATTACAAGCGATCCAGGGCTTGTAAACAAAAGTTACATGACTCACAAGCAGCTTGTTTATTGGACAGCGTTTTAGCAACCTGTCATCCTGCCAGGTTAGAGATTTTGGCAGTAGAGTGTGTGCGAAAATAAATCTGATTCCAGTCCCTGTAACTTTATCTAAGCATGATGGACTTGTCTGCCCTCTTTGCCATCATTTACCTTCTCTGGTCTTTATACCAGTTAAGAACACATGAAGAAATAGCTGAAAATGAGCATCAGTCCAGACTGCAGTGTGCCTTTGGTTCATTTTGTTATGTTATGTTATGCAGACGAGTCACTTCTGGCTTTCAGAAGTCAACCTCCGTCTCCTTATAGCCATAAAACCTTGTGTTTTGGGTTGTTTTCCTGTAGTTGGTTCGGCGTATTCTCACTCCTAACAAACAGCAACACATTTCGCTTGGAAAAGATCACATTTTCAGCCGTCTCTGTGCGGTTATTTGGTGCCACCCGAGTTCGAATTACATTGTTCTCTGCCCAAACAAACCAAACTAAAGGAGAAAATGCTCCAGAGTTCCAATAAACTGCTCCAAATGTGTTTGGTGTGAATGCGCTCTGTGTCTCTGTTGCACACATGAGGAGTGTGACTCATCCTCATCACTCCAAATAATTTCGTACCCACATCTGGGTCTCAATGCAACTGTGATCTGTTAAAAAATGTGCTGCTGAAGCGAGTGTCAGTTTACCAGGGTAACACACACACACACACACACACACACTTATACAAACACAAATGCCCCTCGTTCCCAATCTTGAAATCACTTCAACTATACTCTACTCTCCCACCCAAAACCTCTTCCCCAAGGAGGTAAAATTTGGCCTACTTCTATTCTAAAAGGATGCCACCCCTCTCTTCCTCCATCATTCATTTATGAAACATCCATTCTAGTGAGTGGATGGTGCAGAGTTTGTACGTATGCTGAGTGAACACAGCTCTGCCAAAGTCTGCTTCACTTCATACTGTAGCACAATTAAGACCAAGCCTTCGTGGTGTGCAACCATGCATTACTGTGTGTGTGCTATGGGTTAGCTCCAATCTGCTGTCAGTGTGTTATAATTGCATTCTTGTTATTGGTGTTAACACAGATACTTCTTGAGCACTGAGGATGATCCGAAGCGAAGGCATCTGTACAGGTAATAAGTGTTCAACTGTTCTCTGTAGCAGCAGCAGTTGTTTTAGAAGTGGAACATGCGTACAGTTTACTCATCCGGATGGAAGGATCTGTAAAAGTTGAGCGTTCTCTTCCTGTTTCCGTAGCGCGGACACAGTCGGTCCGTTCAACCGCCGCTGCCTGTCATGCGACTTCTCCGACGGCTGCGGCTACGTCACCGGCTCCTTCAGCTACAACATGAGCTACTTCCTGCTCGACTGCCAAGGTAGCCAACGCTGCATGTTTTGTCTCGTGTTCAGCTAAACTATCTTTGTCTCTCTCTTTACCCGTTCTCTCCTCCAACAAACATCTGACTTCAGCTCCTCAGTTCATCAGTTTTACAATATCAACATAGTGTCAAATCAGACGTAAAGTTTGACATCGTAAATATTTAATCACAGATCCAACAGCTTTCTGTAAATCACACTTGAGCCTTTCCTTGGTGATCCATCACTGATCTCAGATCAACATGGCCGTGACGCTGACCCCCGCTTGACCCTCAGTATCGACACCACACATCACCAGAGTGTTCACTGAAAGTCACCGGTCCTGTACCTCATACATTTTTAATCCCGCTCTCTCTTCACGGCCCGCTCACACACGTTTATCCGACGAGGCTATGATATCATTACCACTCCGAGAGTGGGAGAGAGAAAAAGAGGGAGAAAAAGAGCGAGAGAGCAAACGGCTGGCGTAGTTCACGCAGTACACAACCACAATGTTCCTGCGCCGTGTTCCCAATTTGCTAAGTGCATCAATCACTTCATTTGCTGTCCCTCCTCCTGCAGCTGAGGTTTTAGGACTGGGCTTCAGGGACTGTGTCTCTATTTGTGGCCTAGGTCTGGAAAAGCAATTTCAGCTATTGCATTACATTAATCAAATAAGCAAAGAGTCGCCTCTTTCTCTGACAGAGCAAAGATCTGGGATGTGTCTTTTGTGCTCCCCCCCCCACCCCCCACTCCCTGTAGTTACTGCCGGGTTTTAGTGCACTTTGTTCATTTGATGATGCATCCAAACTTTGCTAATGTCAAAAACAAAAACTAAATATAGTTGTGCCTCTAAAAGAAGTTGAACAGAGAGGTTGAAAACAAGCAGAAAACTTCTCATTCATTGACATCTTTGAAATGAAAGCCATACCTAATGGAACAGCGCCACCACATGCCATGGACACATATGAAACTGCATCTTTAGTAGCCTGGTGATATGATACAAAAACCATGTTAACACGTCTTCTTGTCGTTGTCATTGTGTCTCTTTAGGCCCTGACGTCCCGTTTGTAGCAGTATACAACACACAGGACAGACAGAGTGAGTATTTCTACCGAGTAATTCAAAGTTGTGCTTCTTCAAGACTCTGAATCACATTAAAATACGTAAAATGACCTCGTCAAAAGGGGACAGATGCATTCGATTGATGGCCCAGGACATAATGACCACCTGTGTGCTGAGTCACTGTTTGTCTACAAGCCAAGTTCAGGCTGATGGCAGTAATTACATTACTTGACTGGATGGATGTCCTCATGAAATTATGACCTACCCACTGGCAATATGAGCATACTGTAATTTGATTACTGTGTGTGTGTGTGTGTGTGTGTGTGTGTGTGTGTGTGTGCGTGTGTGTGTGTGTGTGTATATGCGCCAATCAGTGTCATCTATCACCGATATCACTTACAGCTACATAAAAACAGTCTGTAAGACCAGCAGTTAAATTTTATTTTCATTGCTCATTTTATGTATTTGTGTACTGTTTAGTAATGTTTTTGTAGACTAGTTCTTCACTTAAAGGCGGTAAAGTACTCCAGGTTTTCCCCTACCATTGAATAGGAGGGGGATGGATGGGTCACCTTGATTTAAAGAGCTGCTAACACTAAAGGAATTTAATTAATCTGGGTTTAAGTGGAGAGTTTTAATTTTGCATGATGGTTTAAATTGTGTTTCAGAGGCTTTCCCACTCAATTCCTTGGGGAAACACTGAATCACTTACATTTTTGGCATGAAAATGGTCAAACATAAAGATATTGAATATCAACACAATATCGGCTATCAGCTTCAATACAAAAATATTGGCATTGGCCTTTAAAATCCCATAGCAACCCTAGTCTGTACTTGTAGCATTAAGTACCCCCATAACCCCGTGCCAAGGAATACTGTTGGCTTTGTACAGGGGCAGACTTAGTGATTTGGGGGCAAAGGCAAGCATGGGGCCCCCTGAATCCCAACTCTCTCGCTTTTTAATCCATCCATTCTATATATAAACTTGGGTAGCTTTGCTTATTTAATTTTTTTAACTTCTCTCTCAGCTACGGATGCAGTGGCAAGGAACATGTGCTTAAAGTCAAGTGGCAAAATGTCACTAGATGTTGTATAGCCCCCTATAGCCTGACCATGACTCAGGATTATTTTTTAATTTATTGTGACAAAAACAGGGGTGCACATTTCTTTTAAATTTATTAAAAATAAGTTTACATTAGTTCTATTCTTGTCTCTTGCGGGGCCTTCTGGCTGGCCCGAGGCAGTCGCCTACCGTTGCCTAATGGTGAGACCGCCCCTGGCTTTGTACCCAACTGAGACCACACACAGCAGTGAGAGAGACAAGGTCATTTCAAAATCTGTCTAGGCACACACAGACACACACACACACACACACACACACACACAGATTGTTGTGTACCGCTCCAGCCTCTGTTCTTGCTTTCCTTCCTTTCAGAAGCTTTAATTGAAGTTTTACTCCACAAGGCTGTCAGGCTTTAACTTGGTTTATCAATACTGGAGGCCTTGGCAGGCTTCTAGTGTTGATTTCTCTCCTCTCTGCTGCCTCTTGACCATGTCCGCCAAACAAAATTCCCAACATGCAATGTTTGCTATTATATATCCCACTTGACCTCAGGAGTCATGGCAACCATGGATGTTTAGTTAGTCTCACACGAACAAACTTATTCAGCAGCTGTTGAGTTCTCCTTTCATAACAAGCTCTCCAGGCATCAAGTTTACCTCAGAAAATCCTGTTCACAGTATCAACTGCAGTTGTGTCTGTTTGTTTTTGGATTTGTTGGAGTTCATGATGAATGTTTGGAAGGACGACAGATTCTGATTCTATTGAGCTACTTTCTAGCATGCACTTCTATGCGCAACTCTCCAAACCTATTCCTAAACCTCCTAATTTTAAGTTATAGTTAAAAGTTAAATTCAAGAATTATCACAATCAATTTCACATTCAATTTCAAGCCATTGCATTCAATATCTAATTGTGTCTTACAAATTAATCAATCAAAAAAATAAATCAAATTAATTTTTTGAATTCAACAGGTTAATATGAGCATGATAAATTCAAATTTGTGCAATTCAAATACAATCTCTGCTGGCACTAATCTCTTTCCGTACTTTCAGCACAACCTTGATTTGCGATTGAGAGCTAATTTACCCCACTGCATTAGAGCCAAACATGTTGCACAAGCATTGCCTTTCTCTTCTTCTCTCTATATCCCATCATGCATCTCTCTCACTCTTATTCCAGTCCTAACAGGACGAATCTCAGAATAGTGAATTGCAAACTGAACACTGACTAGACGATTGAGTGGTTGATGGTTTGATTTCTACTGTGATTGCAGGAGTGCTTGAACTGGAGGCCAATGAGAACCTGAAGCTGATCCTGGACTCCATGCAGATGCCCAGGGTGGAGTACAAGGAGATCAACATCGAAGACTACAGTATGTTCCTGTCTGATTACCAGAGTCACGCTCACTTTAATGTCCAAGTACAGTAAATGTACAGGAATTGGTCTTGGTGAGACTGCTGCAGAGAAACACTGACAACTTACAGATGTAAACAGTTGATACTAAAACACACAGTACAAGAACACAAAGGGATAATACTGTACAAGACTATAATTTTATATTATAATATCATTTGGAAACACATCATTTTGGCTGCTTCTACTTCACTCCTCGATACCTAGGTGCTATCCTGCTTTCATTTTCTATTAACTATAAATCTTAACATCTTAGAAGTGATTTTCACACAACTCCTGTAATCCTTTTCTTTTACGCAAATGTCATACAACTTGATACAACTTGGTGAAAAATGGTGACTACAAATCTATAAGACAGATAATGTGTTATAGTGTGTGTTGAGTGAATGAGGGCTAACAGGTGGGTGTTGGGAAGAGTATTCATTGTGTTTTGCATAACAGTTGTTCTGTCATGTTGTTGTCTTGTAGCGTTGACGATGCAGATCCTCAAACCTGCCAGCTTTACGGAGACAGCGCACTACCCACTGCTCCTGCTTGTGTATGTATCAGCACATGCTCTCTCACACACCTTTGTACACACACACACACACACACAATGTTGTGTCTCTTGACTCTTGTCCGCACTTCACTCGTACACAAGTTATGCGAGGACATGTTGGTCCTCATCAACGAAGATAATCACTTTCCCAGGCAGAGCTTTAATCAGGCATATTAATCTAACGCAGAGACACGCAGCTTTGTCCTCCACTGTAGCAGTATAATAATTACACTGCAAATGAGAAATTTTATACCCTCCTCTCCGCCCCCTCTTTCATTAGCATTCCTCTCCTCCTGCCTTAGACTATCTTTTACTCTGCAGCACAAATCTAGGAAGAGGAATTTTAGAATCTGGCCTTTTTTACATTGTCTATACATTTTATAAAAAGCCAAACCTTAATTCCTTTTAGATTTTATTCCATTCTATGAAGGTGATTTCAGCTGCTTATCTTGCCACGTTAGCGTTTTGGGTTTAAGCAAACATTTCAATATGCAACTTTTCACCTCGAGGCTGGAATAGTATTGCTAGTCCCGCCCTCCTGACCCTCAGTTGGTCAAGTTCACGCCCCAACACTTGTCACTCATCTTGATGAGCTGTCAGCCTTAAACTGGCATCTACCCTGAGGCTGAGGCAACCAGCATCCATAAAGCCACCTCAGGGGATGAAATAGCAGATGGCAAACGCAACCAAATGTCCAATTTTATAAAAAAAAAAAACAATACCGATGTTCACTGTGTTTTTGGACTGGGCTTGTCTGTGGCACGTTTAGCTTTATTTTCACCTCTTACTGCTTTCCTCTATGCCAAAAGCAAATGGTGTACACCCCAAAACGCACTGCAACATCATTGAAAAGCCTATTTCAGGCAAACAGGACGATTTACAGGATGTACACACAGAGACACAGACACAGACTGACAATGCACACTTATCCTATTTATTTCTTGTTATTCTAATGTGAAAAAAGTTGCATATTGCTGCTTTAAATGTATCAGCATGGTGTTCTGTGATGTTCTGTGCAGCGACGGCACCCCCGGTGGCCAGATGGTGTCGGAGCGGTTTCACATGGACTGGGCCACGGTGCTGGTGAGCAGCTTCGGGGCCATCGTGGTGCGTTTCGACGGGCGAGGCAGCGGCTTCCAGGGCACCAACCTCCTGCACAGGATCCAGAAGAAACTGGGCGTGTTCGAGGAGCGGGATCAGATGGAGGCGCTCAGGTAGACGGGGCGGGACGCTCTCATGTTGTCTTCTTGAAATTCATATAATCTCCAGATTAAATATAATGCCAGAATTTACTGTTGAACCCATGGAATTTCAACAAAACATGTATGATGGGAGGTGCTTTCTCGCTAAATCCGATGACATAGCCCCTCTCGCCTAGCCTTTCTTTCTAGGCTTTATAGACACTCACCCAAGGTTACCAGCACACAGGATTGTATTGGCTTATGAACCATAGACTTGTTATAAACTCCTTGTATATATCATCTTGTATGTCAGCATTCATGAAAAATACAGCTGCTATTGTGAGACGGTGTATACAAAAGTTAAAATGGAAATGTTCTTCCTAACCATAACCAATGTTCATTCTTTTCAGTATTATCTCAAAAGAGCCCTATGTTGACAAAACCAGAATTGGAGCTTTTGGAAAGGTGAGAATATTTTTTTTTATGCTGACAGTAAAGACAGATTTTCACAGTGAAAATGTAGGAGTGAGGAACAGTACAAGTTTGCACTTTTTCTTATGATGAACCCAGATAGAGTTATTTGGTTTGCATTTAGGTTCAGACTCTAGTTTCTGTTGTAACTGTTCTGCAGTGTGGCCATTAGAGACAGTGACTATCCCTTACACTTTATTTCAGATAAAATAATTTTTTTGGTGGTATTAGGTGGTATTTTTGTGTGTGAATTTGGAAGTTTGAACTCCTTTTTAAAGTAACTTTAGTTAACAAAACTAAACTGAGGGTAGCTTTGCTGTAGTTGAGGTTCTTCCAGTGTGAACTGGTAGCTTCTTAAACTGTACTTTCAAAGTAGCTTCCCCAACATTGCGTAACATATGGGCAGCATTCAGTAGCTTAATTATAGTAACTTCTAGAGCAGAGTTTCCCCAGGTTTTTATCAAGCCAGGGGTGAAGAGGCTGCTGAAACCCCATTTAAACCACGTGACATTAAAACTCTTCATTGAAGTCAATACAAATGAGCCTCTTGACAGTGGGGCTGCAGTTCCTCAGGCTCAGCGATATTAATATGAGTGTGTTGTGTCTCAGGTGTATGGAGGCTACGTGACCAGCCTGTTGCTCAGCGCTGAGGAATCCCCAGTAAAATGCGGAGCTGTCCTCTCGCCTATCACCGACTTTGAATTATACGGTAAAGTGTGTGTGTGTGCGTGTGTGTGCAATGTAATTTTAATGTCTGTTTATTCACATGTAAAAAAGCTAGTCTCTGCTGCATGGTAATAAGCAAAGACTCCCAACTTTGCATAATCATTCAGGCAGCAAACAGTGTTGTCAGAAGGCAGTCAGAAGCAAAATAGAAGGAAAAAGACAGAGAGAGAGAGGGGGGGGGGGCACATCTGTGTGTTTGTGTGTATATATAAGACCCAGTCAATCTAACACCTTCTAGATGAAAAAAACAGCTTGTGCCTCTGTAGTGATGAGCAGTTTCAGTGACAGTGTTATATATATATATATATATGTGAGGGAGAGATATGTGAAAATATGGTCGAGACAGATAGATGAGCTAGGGCGCCTTATTAGTGCAATGGAGCAGACACACCTCCAAACATAACAGTGCAAGACGAACAGAGACAAGACACTACATGTTAACTACGCCAGCCTCACCTCAGGAAATAAATCTGTGCATGTGTGTGTATAAGAGAGAGAGAGACAGATGGAGGGCGAGAGACTGTGCTTTTCTTAGCTGTAGGCGCACTGAGTCAGGAAAGTGTAAATGAAGGCGGAGTTGGGCGTCGCGGTGTGACTGATTTCCCATCTATTTGATTTCTCTCACTTTGCCAGAGGGGGGGGGAGAGACTCACCATGACACTGTAGAAGTTTGGAATTGCAAATGAAGATTGTCCGCAACAGTTTCTAGACAAAGGAATATGTAGATTTGATGAATATATTTGAATATAGAAAAGAATCAACAACCCGGGAAAGAGCCTTACTGTGTACTTTATCAAAATGGCCAAAGAGCCAGGCTGTCGGAAATCATTTACCGCAGCCATGAAACGGCATTATCAGTCCGGTTATTGACAAATGGTGATAAAAAGTTAATGTTTATGTCAATGCAAAGTATTCATTTAAATATCTTTTCCCTCCAGCCTCAGCATTTTCAGAGAGATATCTTGGACTGCCCAAACCTGATCCAAGGGCATACACAGTAAGTTTTGATTACATTAGCTATCATTCAACTTCCAATCATCGTAATTATTCCCGCATCAAACTGATCTAATGTGTTGCTGTGTTGTAATTACTTCTCAGATGGCAAATTTAGCACACAGAGCATCTCAGTTTATGGACAAGAAGTTTCTCATCGTCCATCCAACAGCTGATGGTAAGACAACACTTCTTAACAGTTACAAAATATACAATTTCTTTGTGCTTTCATGACGAGAACGCCTGTATTTGATATTTTGGCATGTATCTTGCTCTATTCTCCCAGAAAAGGTCCATTTCCAGCATACGGCAAAATTCATTGCTCAGCTTATCAATGAAAAGGCAAACTACACCTTACAGGTAAGTGGTTTTGCCTTCACCCCACTGTAATTACAAGTGCTGGACACCCATTTTCTGTGCTTAGCTTTCTTTTTATGGTTCAGTGCTTTTCCAACCTTTGGGAGCTCTTTGATCCCAGCAGGATCCCCCAGCAGCCGCAGGATTAGCCCTCACAATGCCTTCATTCCACATAATGAGATTATGAGAGCTTCTTAGGCATCCTGCATTAACACCATGACTAATCCAATTAAGATACAATGAACTGTGCCTGAACATTCATTGTAGCTTATTACTGACCACTAGATAGATTACTTCACACACACACTTTTGCACATGTGAATATACACATGCATTGAGTGTACAGACCACACACACACACACCTTTTCTTTGGCTATGTTTACATGCACAGGGAGTTCCATTGTAGGGCTAAACCGGTTTTGGGTTGACGCATGTAAACATTTATAACTCATTTAGAAAAACCCGGAAAAACTCCTACTAAGACGTCTGAAAAATGAATCACGATATTAGCTCATTTCATTCTGCTGTAGTAATCACAAATGAGACGGCTTGCCCATCACAATTTCAAAAGCTCTCCACCCAAATTGTATTATTTGCACTTTGTAATGACATTTTTAAATTCTAGCAAGTCAGTGCCATTGCTAGAAAGATAAGATTTGTGGCTCAGAAATAAGCAGAAATCTGCACAGTCATACCTTGCTGTCACTGAACTTTTATTTATTACATCGTATCGTGGTTTTATCGAATCGTGAACCCCATACTGTGTATCGAATTGTATCGTGAGATAAGCGTATCGTCCCGTCCCATAGTTGCTGGACATTTTCTCTTCTTCCGTGTCTCAGATCTACCCGGACGAAGGCCACTTCATCCACAGCGAGGCGACACGGCAGCACCTCAGCCAGTCCCTGGTCAACTTCTTCGAGGAATGCTTCAGGCTACCAGACAAAGTGTTTGAGGAGAGACTGGAGGAGGAGACCGAAGACGAGGGTTAGCCGGCCTGGCTCGGCCTCGTCCCGCCCTCCAGCCACCCCGCCCTCCCTCCCCTCCACCCCTCCACCCTTCCACCCCACCCCTCTGTCCCCCGTGCCCAAGCACAACACCGGCCTCCAGTTTGTCCACACAATATGCAACCTCCTCTGTTCTTGTTTCGGTTTCCCCATCTGGACTCCCCCCACTGTGTCAGCATGCTGAACCTCAGACTGCCTTTTCCAGCAGCTCCACCGCTCCACTCCTCCGTCCGCTCTCCCCCGCTCCCCACTCTCCTGCCCTCAGTTCAAATCGATATTTCCCCTCCGGATAGACAACAAAGCCTGGTGACCTGACATGACGCTTTGGAATAATGTTGAAGGGCGACGGATTCAACGGGAAGCGGTCGCCTTTTTTCGGCCGGATGGACCCGGCTCCTCAAAAGCAGTGGAGAGAGAGAGCATCGACTCTCGCACAAACTTTCAGTCTGTGAGGAGAAGGAAAACTTTATAGCACAAACTCTGGGGTTGTATATTCATGAAAAACAGACGCGTGGTGCATAAAACTGGTTGACGTACCCAGTGTTTAAAAAAAGGGGGGTCCGGGATGGTGCGGAACAGGAAATGTTACTATTTTTAAAGTTGTGAAGAACTTTTCATGTTGGACCGTGGTGGTGTCTCTTGTTCTTACAGTATGTAAAATAGCACACAAAAAACATTCACTTGGCTATTACAGATATATTTTCTTTTGGTATTCATGTTTGCCCTGATGTTGGTATCATCTTGTAGCCTCATTTATGTATTTCAGTGATGTTGGCAAAAATGTTCCACCTGACAAAACGCTTGGAAGAGAAAGAAAAGATGTCACAGGTTTCTTATTGTTCTCCACTCTCTTTCTGAGACAGTTTTATCGTGAGCCATCCTTTTTTTTTTCTTTTTTTGCTTCGGTTTTATTAACTGTCTTTCGGAAAATGGAAGCATAAACTTGTTTTAGTCACTGTGCCTTACTTTGGGAGAAAGACGTCCTGCTCCGGGACTCTCCATATATATGAAAACACAACACGGCTCATATCAAATAAATAGGTAGTTGACTGGAATGAAACACGAGTTAAAGCATAAGTTTTCAGCAGCTAGCTTTTGATTCTGAAATTGTGAAGACTTTTTAAAATTTCATAGAATGAGTGAATGACCATTCTCTGGAAATATGCCCTCTCAGCTACGGCTCCTACCGCTGTATAACCAATGACATTGTAACACCAAGCCAAAATGTACAGTATCTGCATGCATCATTGTCTATACGATATTCATGAATGGTAAGTAAAGAAAATTTATATCCACAGAGTACAGAAACTGCAGTATTTATGTTATTGTAAATGCTGTGTCACTTACCCTTGGCTCACATCAGTGCACACCTTATAGTACATAAGGATATGAGCAAGGAGCCATTAGGATCAGTGTTATACCCCCAGAAATACTACATTTGTATATAAGGAAAAAAAATGGTGTTAGCTTCACAGTCTAATGAAGTAATGCAAATGTGTCATACAAAATGTTGAATTCTTGAGGCACAAGTTGAATTTCTCATTTACCTTTTTTATTTTTTTCCGTTCTCATTTTATTTGGATGCTCATTTGTGTTATGTTTCAGTGCATGTTAAGAGGTTATTTGCGACTCGGCGCTATCTCCGATAGCTCAGTTTCCACATGGTAATTTTGACATCTTGAATGTTCCTTACTGGATTGCATAATTTACATTTCCAGTAGTATTGTGATTGAGATCCCAGTCTCGTCAAGCTTGATGTGTAAATGTTACTCAAATATCATTTTATTCTAAAAAATATTATCTGAGTGTTATTTGTGCATAAAGCATTTTGGAAGTTACATTTGACTATTCATTTCTGTTCTCCTGTTGCGGTCCTTGAATTGAGTTGAAAGTGGACTTTATAAATGCCAATGGCAACACTGAACTTTCTTGCCAGCGGACTTTTTCAAGATGCTCTTGACTTTGTTATCCAAAGCATAGATGGAGACTAATGGCAGATTGTGGCATGAAGGTAAATGTTAGAATAAAAAAAAAAAAAAAGATATTTTATCATCGTTCAACTTTTTGGCTGATTTGTTTTGTTGTACTTGTGGTGAAAATGAAAGACATTCCACTGTTTAATGTTCACTATTGTTCATTTTATTTGATTGCTTAAATCTGTGGCCAGACCAATGCAGACCATAAAAGTGCATTTTTTTCAAATCAAACCAAGCAAAATGTTTTAAAATGTCACTATGTGCACTGTCACTCAGTTTAGGAACACAGCTGTAGTACCAGCCACAGCATCCACAAAGCATGCTTCTTCCTTTTCACATTTTTACAAAAGCCTGCATTGCATCAGTGAAAATATGACAGAATTATGCATGGAGCATAACATAATTTAAGACAGATGCAGGGGGTGAAGGAGAAGGCACCAAATGCAAAATCAAACACGTCTGATTATCTGTAAACATTCACACGTCGTCACATAATTAAATGAGCCAATCAGCTACTCAAATGGAACGGCAATCTACAAACACACATCAGAAAAAGTATATTTGTTCGAAGGCAGACTTGATCCCGGTGTAAACAGGACAGTAGTTGTAGATCAGTGCTTTCTGCTCCCCCTCCTCGCTGTCAAACCTGTGAAAGCTCTTTCTGGCTGTAGGGTGAGAAAACGAAGCCAGATTTAGAGATCGCAAAGCTTGATCACAAAGCTTGATCACCCAACCGCTGACTGAGATTAAAATCGAAATGATGCTACGCTCAAACCTTCATTGACGAAGAATTCGGCCATATAGAAGGTGGTCTTGACCGCGGATGGAGAGTGTGGGATGTAGGGCCTCGTCCATTCAAACGCATTTTTCTCCGGGTGCCACTGGGTTCCATAAATTGGAAAGTGGTACGCTGCCAAAAGGTCAAGAGAGAGGAAGCACTGTAAATGGAGCTCATGTTTAACTGTTCCCTGGTATTTTGTTAGAAACTTTCACCAGTCATCAAGCGAGGCTGTGTTGTACCTTCCACCGTTGACACAAACTCTACTTTTCCATCCGTATTTGTGGAAAGGACTTTGTAAAACTTCTTCAGTTCTTCATTGCCGTTGTAACTCTAAAATGACATAAGAGCAACATAACCAGATTAAGGTTTGTTTCAGCGGACACAGAATTGAATCACAACCCTCTTTCCCCCATTTTCCTGCACTCTAGATGCTCTGAAAATGATCTCGTCTTGTTAAAAAAAAACATATTTCTCTCTCTCTTATTTCTCTACCAGCCATTTCTCTATCATATATAAGCATTTTAGAGTCACAGGAATATCCGTAACATCTATTCTATCAGTGCTGTGGCTCTGACAAGACACTCTTTACTACTTCTTGTTGGTAATGAATGAAAACCTTCATTGCCTCGAGGGAGATTTGATTTGCAAATAATAAGCACATAAAATAAAAGACACATTAAGCACATCAACAATACACAGCGGCTTCATAAATAGTAAATGGTAATAATAAAAGTGTCCGAGGTTTAAGTGCAGGTGCAAGGAGTCGGTGTGAATAGCCCATTTGGCTGCCGTCCCATTTATTAAGGAGCTGAATGAGGTAGTGTATCTAATGTTGGTGATTGAGGCCTATACTACTGTTGCACTCATTACAAACCACTCAGGATAAGAGCATTGGCTAAATGGGTAAAAAAGTAAATGTGCATTAAAAGCTGCTGCTGTAGTGAATGATGCACCTCCGTTGTCAGACTCCACTTGTGAGAGTTTTCTGTCAGCGGCTCAGAAGCCAGAGCTGCCATCAGGTCAGCTGGGAAGCCTTCGAACAGCCTGCTCTCTTTGGTTTCTGGAAATGAGCCAAAACAGTATGATCATTAATAAATTATTTTTTTTACAGAGATAGAACAGTAAATCAAGGACAACTGGCATTTTGGAAAATGAGATCTATTTATCTTGAGATGTATTTTGTAGTCTACAGTAAGTATCTCCTTATCTGTGTATTTATGTGATGACGTTATCATTATCAAAAGATAATTCCAACAGTCTATCAAAGTTAGGTCCAAGTTAGGGTTAGGTAACTAAAACTTTGGTTAAGATTAGGGTAAGGTTTTAGTCCTAGTTAAATGTTGTGATGCACCAGCCCCTCTGGCCAGCAAACAAAAACAAAAGTTAGTCCAAAAGTTAGATGACAACAACAGAGTGTCGGCCTGCAGCAAACACACACCAACAGCAACTTCAAATAGGACTATGTACCTTAAGGCTGGGGACACATTAGATGATTAATGGGGACAATTAGCACCATATTTCTCCATCCTGACAGTCGGGAGGGGAAACAGCGAGTGGACGCTTGGTCGGTCAAGATTATCTGGTAGTGTGAGGAGCTTACAGATTCAGTCTTATAGCCCCGATCAAGTTTACAGTGAGGTGAGGTGGAGGAGTTATATAACAAAGTTATATTAATGATAAGATTGATGATAATAATGTGTGGATAATAATTTGGGAACTCCTGTCTTACAATCAATGTAAGTTATGTTTTTTCTGATGAAGCCTTCTCACCTCCAGCTCTACTGAAAAGTATACCGCCCAAGTTGACCAGCTCTCTCCAGGTTTGTCCTTTACCCAAATTCTTTTAGTGTTTTTTGTTTTGTTTTTTCATCAGTGTGTACGTTAATACATACTGATTCACACTGGATCATGCAAGGTCCTGTGAGATTAGAGGGCCTGATGTCAGTGATGAATCAGGAGTCAACAGGATCATTTAAGTGTGTGATACTCTGTCCTTGCCTAATCATCTTTGTGGAGCAGATTTACAACAAAGAGACCAAAAAAATTGGTGAAATCCATCGTTATGCGTGTGATGCAATGTGTTTTCAAAATCAGTTAGGATTTTACAAGTCTTCTAGATTATTTGGTCCTCCCATATCGTCCCATCGTACAATGTTTTGTTGTGCCACAAGCAGATGTTACTGACTTTGCTCTACAGGAGCAGTAATCACAGGTCCAGTTAAATAAGACCATGCCGTACCGTTAGTAAAGATCAGAGGCAACGCCACCCCACTGGTGTTGGTATATGAGAGAAGCAGCTTCCCACTGGTCAAGTAGGTCAGCTGCTCAAATCCAAGACAGCTGCCCCACACAGGAAAGAAGTCACCTTTCAAGTTGGCCTGAAACAAGCACACACATGAGGCCATACATGCAACACAATCACATATCAAAACAGTAGAGTGTGATTAGCATACGGTTTCACACTTGTACCTCAATAGCAAGTTCATAAAAGACTCTTGCAGCTCTCTCATAACCAGATGAGATGATGCTGGCTCCTCCGCCTGGGAAAAGTATCCTGTTGAGGAAAGGTAAAAGACATAGGAACTACCAAAGACACTCTATACACTCTCTCCCTCTCTCCTGAGCCACAGTCACCATTGACAAAGTTCATATCCAAAATATATCTATTTTGAAAAGCTATATCACTCAGTGTCTCTAAAATACTGAGATTCCAGTCTGTAAAAATGTTAGTATTTGGTCAACCACTGACTTAAATTGCATACTATCATTTAAAAATTACCTAAATCTGTTTCAATGTTGTCCTATCAATCACTTTAAAGGAAAAATCCACCCTCAGATACTCTTACACTGTTAGATCATCAATTTGTGATGTTCAGTGCAGTGATGCAGTATATATATTTTTTTTTTACTTTCCGTCAACCTGCCTCGTCTACTTCAGTCAGTGATTTCCTACATTTCCCCTTAGGCTACTCAAAATGCAACCTGTCTTGTGGCTGCATTGCATTCTGGTCTATTGAGTCTACTGTGGGTGGAGAAATTGGTCTCTCTGCCTCTTCTACAATGGATTTCTCCCTGTATGACTGTTGAACTTTGGTGCAAAATGGCAGGTAAAGAAAGAAGACCTCGCTCTTAGATTCTGAGGGACTGACACCAAAACTTGACATTTATTTTGTTTTAGTTTTTCTGCTATCAAATTCTAGTGTAGCTGTGCTGGAATTATCTCAACATGACGTCAAGTTGCTTATGTTTGGCCAGTCATCTGTGGGAATAAGAAAAATGTGGCCCAGACAAACAAAATGGGCCCAGAAATGGAAGGTATATCACCAACAGCAGTTACAAGTGTTTTAGGGTGGATGTTTCCTTTAAGAGTTTTTTTTTTTTTCCAAATGCTGGATATTTAATTTTGGAACTAATCTCCTCAAATACAGTGGCTCTGACTGCTAATGGGTTACCATAGTAACATGTTTACCCATTAATGGAGCTGAAGAGAGTGTTGTATTCCTCCACTGTCTGGTTAATCCTGTAGAAATGAAAAAGGGAGCTTATCAAACGGTTAGGGAGATAACATGGGTGTGTAATACAGAAATGTACAATGTTACATTATTAGCATTATTTCTTGGAGGATTGACAATTACGTGAAGGTATATGAATAATGTTATATGAGTTACATAACGTTAGGCTCACATGACAGGTACAACTCTTGCTCCTGCTGATTCCAGGAACTTGACATAAGAAGCAGCGATGTAAGAAGTCATATTTGGCTGAGGTGAATATACTTCTTGAGCCAATACACCTCGAGGGACAAAATATACAGTCAGTTTACAAACGTAACTAACCTAGACTATAAAATACAGTCTTTCGGCCTGTTGTCATGACAACTTCTTTAGGGAAGTGCATTCCCCACTTCCCAAAAGTAGGCTAATATCATATTAATATTCCGATTATAAGGTAGTGTGTTAATCAATAGTGAGTTTATAACATGGTATTTTTGTCCCCTGTGTTATCACGCTAATATTCCTATACTGAATTAAAGTTTTGCTGTGATATTTGCCTACAAGTTAGGCTAGTAACCAAAAAATGTTATACGATTAGCATTAGTTATTATTCATAAATGTAACTTCTGTAGCTGACCTTACCAATTACCGGCGCGTCATTTCTCTTTGCCGACGAATAACAGGGGACAGATGAGAGGATTATACAAAATAGTAAGACAAACATTTCTGTAAGTTAAATATCGCAGCACCGTTCGCCAGCTGCCTACTTTCCGCTTGTGTCAAAACAAGAATAAAACTTCCGGTCCCCACCCTTCAGAATAAAAGCCTCATTTCTCCAGCAGTCAAATATTGACTGCAAAAACTTAATTTTGCAGTAATGATAATAATAATAATAATAATAACAAAGAAACACAATGCAACTATACAATCTGTACAATACTTGTCTATGGTAATAACTGTTCTAATCATCTATGAAATTTCCCCTCTCTACATTTAAATTGAGAAATGCCACTTCCAGTCCTCACTCCTTCAGAATAAAAGCCTAATTTCTACAAATTCTACAAATCTACAGCAGTCAAATATTGACTACAAAAACGTATTTTTTCACGGTAATAATAATAATGACAATAATAATAATAATAATAAATTTCATCATACTCATAATCATAACAATTAAGCAATAAAATGCAACTATACAATCTGTGCAATATTGTGTCTATGGGTAATAACTGTTGTAATTATTTTGATGAAAGTTCCCTTCTACATTTAAATTGATAAATGCCACTTTTACACAGGCTACACAGATTAAACATTGCACAAGTCACCTACTGCACAAGATATACTGTATGTCAAAACACTCCTACAGACCTGCACTTTAACAACACACTAACATTTAGGCCCAAGCAGTTATAGAAAAACCATGGCAGGCCTTCAAAATCAGCCAAACTGCAAACACATTTTTTAGAATAAATTGGCCACCACACAAGACACCTTTCATTGCTACTGCACAAGATATGTGTCAAAACAAATACTATTATTATTTTTAGCTTGGCATACTGTCACCATGTTGTCAAATTAAAAAAAAAAGTTGTCTGATAAAGTGTGGCCCAAACAGAAAGCGTAAAAGGTAAAGTACTAGACAAATGAATTGTGAAATGGAAAATGAATACGAAAACACATTAGCACATGGAATAACAGAAAGTGAAATTTAAATGCCTTTTTAAACCTCATTTTACATTTTACAGTCATGTTATACATTCAGTAATGTATTCATCGTTTAAAGACACAATTATGAAATGGTATTGTTGACAAATTTAATGAACATTTTATTAATTGCTTTATTAACAGTTTTATTAAGTGTCATTTAAATGTGAATTTAATTAATCACTACATATTTTGTTAATGTATCTATTAGTAAATCACTGAACTACTCTATGATAATAACGTTGGCATACTAGAAACTCCATAGCTCCGTAGTTGGGATAATAACAGGAAGTTCGCGGCAACTTAAAAAAAAATAAAAAATTAGTGATTTTAAATAGAAATATTTAAAAAAAAATACAAACTTGAAATTATTGTAATGGTTGTAGATGACTGATAATAAATAGTTGAATTGCACTCTGTAAATTGTAATATATATTTAATATTTCATATCCTATTTGAATCTAAAAGTATTATGATAGGCTACTAAATATTGGAGTTTCCATTACAATTCAAAACAGGTAATCAGCACTTCGTTCCAAATTACATTTTCAAAGCAACTCTGCCTCAGGCCATGGCATCACAGCCAGTCTGGTTGGAGACAGTAAGGCGGTTTATGTCGACACCAGCAGCAGCCAGCTTGTCACGTTGCTGGCTAATGATGTCATCAGTCAGCGCCCGTGTGCGAGCCAGGATCCAGGCGAAGTCAATATGGAAAAGGCCCAGGTAGTTGGAGCAGGAGTAGACCAGAGCGTACGACCGGTAGTCTGTGGACAGAACCCAGTAGGGATCTTCTATACCTGGGTACAGACAGAGAGGGATTGTGGGTAATGGCCAGGTCAGGAAACTAATCATCCACTGGACTGGCAGGATTTAAAATTCAGTCTTTTCATTTTACTCATAACACCTGTCTGCAAAGGAAGACATTTTTTGTCTGAAAATTTGGTGCCAAAATAAAGCGGTATTGTTGTAGTGTGAATGCTTAAGCAGCAATGTACAGTTATAGTTTACAGTTATCTTTACAGTTATCTCTAGATATGAATGGATCTTAAATCTCTTGGACTAAATGTTTGGTTTGAGATCCAGCAGTAACAGAAAATTTACTGAAAAAACGAAATGTTCTCAGACAAGCTAAGCTGGAGTTTCACTCAGTATCTCAGAGGAATAAACTGTTTCAAGAGCCCTTTGAGATTGTAGTTCACATCCCCAGTTCTAACCTTACATTATTTTCTTTTTCTGAGAGTCAATGTCCAGAGACTTTCACAGAACACGTTCAGAAACTGAGCTAAGTAGATACACAAAGTTGCTGAGGTCTTGCCTTTGACACCAGCCAGTATCTAGAGGGCAGAATGAAAAGCTCCCAGAAAACAAGCTCAGCAGCAATGTGACCCAGTGGCTCAAAGTGCTAGACAGCTTTCTTTGCATTTTGATGTTCTGGGTTCAAGGGTTAGGCCCACTCTCCACTCTGCAAGTAGATTTTGAAAGCCGAGCAAAAGGCTGAAAAGCTCTGAGAAAAAAAAAAAACCCTCTCTGAAGCAATGTGACCCATGTGGCTCAAAGAGCTGCACAGCTACTTATAAGTTTTGAGGTTCTGGGTTCAAGGGTCGGGCCTAGTTTCCACTCTTAGGTGCCAGGAACTTTTCAAAGCCAGCAGCCCAAGTAAAGATTGAAAAGATCTGTGTCTTCAGATGTGGTGTGGCCCTGTGGTGTATAGAGGTGAACTGCTAGTATTTGCTACATATCCGTTGTAGGTTCAAGCCTCACTAAGTTAGTGAATTGAAACACAACATTCCAACTGAAGATTGACAAGCTCAGACAAAAATCCTCATTATTAGTGTTACACAGTGACTCAAAGGGCTGAGTGCCACAGAGCTCTTTTGAGGTTGTGGGTTCAAGACTGTTGGTAAGTTTGAACGCCAAAGAAAGATTGAAATGCTCTGGGAAAAAACTGTTTTAAAGCATTATGACCCAGTGGCTCATCAACTTGGTTGGTTACATGAAGATTTTGAGGTTGTGGGTTCAAGCCTGAGTAACTACAGCAAATTTTGAAAGCCAACATCCCAAGTAAAGCCTGAAAATCTCAGACAAAAATTCTCTGAAGCTGTATGACGCAGTAGCTCACACTGCTGGGCGGGTGCGTGGAGGTTTTGAGGTTGTGGGTTCGAGCCTGAGTCAATCAGCGAATTTTGAAAGCCAACAGCCGGAGGAAAGCGTGAAAAGCGCTGTGAGAAGGGGACTTGGTGGTGTGACGGCAGCGTCAACACAGACCACGTGGTAAGTCTTCTGAGGTGGGGTGGCTGGTTCGATTCCCTCTTCAATGCCAGTAGCTGGAGCAACAAAAAAAACATTCCTGGCCTGCCAGAGCGCTATAAGGTGGGGCTTGTGAAGGAGGAAGCCCCACCCAGCTGAAGCTTTACTGACATGTCAAGTTAAGTCGGTTTTTAAAAGTCTTTGCATTGTGTCATAAATGCATCAACATGTACTCCGTAAACATTTTCTGTAGCATGTATGCCTATATATTTTTGATTGATTCACATGTAGTATCTTACATTTGGCGCTCCACATATTGTGTCAATTACAAATAGTATCCATGTCTAGGTAGCCAGTCTGTACTATGTTCCTGACAGTAGGAGCAGCCTGTAGGAGCCTGTATTTACGCTTACCAGTCAAGTTAAAGACTTAGCAGACCAGTTTAGCATTTCTCCCACATCAGGGATCAAACCAACACTCTGACTGTAAGGTATTTACAGACAACACAGCTGCTCACCCTGCTGAGCTATTACCGAGCTTGGAGATGTTGCCATTCATTATCTTAAGTGTATCTTAAGTGTTCACACTCCTGACAGCAATAACATGGAAACACTTAAGAGTCAGCAGAGCTGGGATTCAAACCAGCAATCTTTTGCATGACAAGCACCTGCTTATCTCACTGAGCTATACGTAAGGGTTGCTTATAGCTAAGGGCTGAGACCATGTATGTTGCTGTTGCTGATGTGCAATTTAAAACTGTCAAAAACAATTTTTTCTATAGTTTATTTATGGAAGTGTTCTGATGATAGGATATGTCATTGCGTCTTTGAGCAGCAGCCACACTGCTTGCACCTTACATTCATCAGCTTAATATTGTTAACATTTCCGAACATGAACACACTTGAGGTTTGAACCATGCATCCCAGTGCATGAAACCCACCTGCTTATCTCACTGAGCTACATTTTTCTTCTTTTTGCCCTACATTCAGGGGAAGTTTTCTGGAGCACTGGGAGTTTTAAGTTTATCACATCTCAGAAACAGAGTTATGAGTTCAGCGCATATGAACAATATAAACAAGAGGGGAAATATGAAGGGGGAAGTCCAGATTTTCTATGATCTCCAAGTTGCTGAGATGTGACGTTTACTTGTCAACAACTAATGATAACTAATTATCATATTTTGAATTAAAATGTATCACCCCATATGTTAAATGGCAACTTCATTTTAAAGATTAATGCTTTGTTCTACATGTGAGCATGGGTCAAATTTCCAGGGCTGTTTTTTTTATTTTTTTCTATCTCAGTTTGCCCACTGCCTGCGTTCACCGAATTCTGCTGTGCATAAAGCAAATATATAAGTGTAAATCTGTTTTATTTTAATCTTGTGTTTATTGACTGAATTTGAATTAGGATAAGAAACAGTATAATTATTGTACTGTAGTAATATACTAGCCTGATATTCAGAGTGAATGGCCATTTTGTTTGTTTCACACTTTATTATTCATTCATTCAAATGTACACCCATGGACTTTTATATCCACTGTATATTACCTTTGAAGAAACTGACAGCCAGAATAGCAGGTTGGGATGGATCTTTAACTCTGGCTACACCCTCAATGGAGTTTATCTTCCCATTAGACCTGGAGAGAGAGAGAGAGAGAGAGAGAGAGAAAATAAAAATAAATATGCCACCTATAGGCTAGTAGAAACTTAAGTTGTATGAAAAGTATTTTAAGAAACAGAAATAGAGATATTGAGAGTGCTACTGCAAACCAAGATGTCACCCATACTAGTATTTGGAGATGTGGAATATTTTTAGGTATTGTTTTGGGAAAGAGTGAAAAAGACAGAGAGAGAGAGAGAGAGAGAGAGAGAGAGAGAGAGAGAGAGAGAGAGAGAGATGCTTACAGCAGCTCTGCATTGCGGACGCTCACAGTCCCGTCACTGAGAAGACTGTATGTGGCCTGGACACATTTCCCCCTTTCAAACACAGCAGGGAGTTTCTCTATTTCGTACCAGGTTCCCATGTACTGGAGAGGGGAGAACAGCCAGAAGCAGCGTCATAAATCAACCACTAGGCGGCAGATGACCTCCGAAAGGTCACAGGCTCCCTGCAAAAGCCAATGTGCGTCCCGTCAAACTAACACTCTCATTATAACAGATGAGAGTATCAGCCAAAAACTGTGAAATGTAAATACTGATGGAGTCATATCTAGGCTGTGTCAGATTCAGGTAATCAGGGAATCGCAGAAGTGATGAGTTTCATTCCAAAATGAAAAAACACCATCTGAAAATGTGACATCTACTATGACAAAATCATTGCTTTCATTAAAGTAAAACTCAATATTGAATATCGTTGCTTTCTTGAGCCTTTTACTTGCAAAACAATGACCTCGTTTGTATAGCACTTCTACATTATGCACTTCATATTTGGAGCATATGTAACAAAAAACAAGGTAATATACTGTATATATTTTCTCTCTGCTTTTGTTGAATGGTCTCTTTCCTAATATGTATTTGGAATCAGCGAACCTGCATGTCAATATTTATGGGCTAATTTTTAGGCACAACAGCCTTTTCCTGCTCACAAAACGGAGGATGTAGTCATGTGCTTTTTAAATATTGAGCAAAGAACATCAGATACTGTATATATTAGATATATAGCCTCAGAAAAGAAAGCAAATCCACTCTAGCACTCTAGATGAACAAACAAGTTTAAAAGCCTTTAATCCATTAGCTTGTTCAGTGAACAGGGTTCAAAAAGTACTCGATTTCTGGTTTATTAGCCTGGTTGACTGAAACGGTACAGAATAATCAAAAAGTCACAGATTCACTGATGAATGGACATAAATCTCTTTCCTCCAGCTGTTTACCTCAGTAATGTTGAAGTCCTTCTCAACAGATGCAGTGGGGCAGGAGCCGAGGTGGAAAGACTGAGCATGAGCTGCTGCAGCAGCCAGGAGCAGCACAGACAGGACCTTCACACCAAAGTTATGATAGAAAAACTAAGATGAATCTAGGCATGTAACTACATTCTAGAAAGCTGAATGAAAATAAATTAAGTGTGTGAAAAAACTATTAAAATGATCAGTAGCTACATCCAAACCTAATTACAAGTCTTGAGGGCAAAGCCAAAATAAGAGTGTAGTGTAGGAGTGAACCACCTATTATTATAATGCATTGATACATATTATGAATAATAATTCTTCAACATTGAGTTCTTGTGAATCACAAGAACTTGATACATAAAAGAATGACACGTTCCTCTTAGCTCTGTATCAATCAATGTATCACATAGTTATATCAATAAAAGTACTGAAATAAAATCACACAACAAATAAAGTAAAATGAATGTAGGCTATACGTACATTTTGAAATGGAAATCTAATTTTAAAATAAAAATCAAAATAAGCTGAAGTGGACATCATACAACTATTCTTCAGAATAGGCCAACAAGTTATATGCCATACAAAAAGTTAACCTCCTTATACCCACACACACACACATACACACACACACACACACACACACTATAATGGTCAAAACATGCTCACAGTACCTGGAATGCCGTCATTTTAAAGTGGTAGACAAACTCACACACAGAAATGTTCCCATGTAAAGAAGAATGACCACACACAGATGTCTCTGTAAAAGTTAAGTAAGAACCACATTACATGATTATAGACAACAAAAAAGTAAGTGAACAAGGATCCAATCAAATGCAACAATTTACCAGAGGCCCATGTGCAAGCTGAGCAGTGTGTGTGTGTGTGTGTGTGTGTGTGTGTGTGTGTGTTCACTATCAATGCCGGACCTTTGGAAGGAGCAACATATGTTTGAAGAGCTTCTGTTTACTCTTTCAAAACCTTTAACACTCATAGTATATTGTAGTTATCCATACTAACATAGGCTAAACATGACCAGCTGTGTTTAAGCTAATTAAGCTATCTCAGTACTGTTTATTACAATAATAAGCTATTTTAGCAGCATCACATTTAGTACAATAATGACATTAATTTCATGTGGATTATGGTAGTGTTAGTTGTTATTCCAGTGACTCGAGGTTAATGCTAATACTACTAAATAGCCTACTTCTAATGCTAATACATCGGCTAATATTATTTATGCTAATACTACTACTGCTACTACTAAGGCTGCTACTATTACTCCTACTACTAGTAGGCTACTACTACTACTACTACCACCACTACTACTACTATTATTGTTATGAGTATTATTACCTCCGCCAAGGAGGTAATATACTAATTATGTTTTCGGTGCCGTTTGTTTGTCTGTTAGCAGGATTACGGAAAAACTACTAGTCCGATTTTCATGAAACTTCGTGGAAGGGTGTATTATGGGCCAAGGAAGAACCCATTAAATTTTGGAGCGGATCCGGATCTGACTCACGAACAAGCAATGATAGCACGAACCTTGGCGGAGGTCTGCGCTGTCCGAGTGCCCTTTAGTTATCTAGAGTGAATCTGTTTTGAACTAGACTGATGGTTCAGTAAACTACCCAGGAGAGGGCAGAATAAACCCAGTTTTGATCATCCAGCATTAGCAGATTCAATGCATATTTTCCCCCCAATAATCCCTTGCAAATTGATCATCCTCACACACACACACACAGAGGAAAGCATTTGACAGTGTAAAGATTACATTCGCAGTTTCAATCATTTCTGCTTTTCCACTGCTCCCAACACCACTACTTTCAACAGAAAAGGATGAACATTTGCTGTATTATCTGCTTTTAATCAAAAGATGAGAGCATCAGAGGATCACAAAGATTTAATTTCATTGAAAATAAACTATACAGGAATTCTACATTCTACATTAACAGAGTGTGCAAAACCACCAACTGCATGAAGACAAAAGAGTATGAAAAAAATGTTTTCACTCACAGCATCACTGATGTTAGATGGGTATATAATATAATACATTATATAATATATAATACAGGCTACTGCAGTTCCTTGGCTGCAGAGGTAGAGATTCAGTTTTCCATTTTGACTTCAACTGTGGCTTAATCCTGTTATAAACATTTGTTCAGACTGTGGCTGAGATAGCAGCAGCCTGCAGGTTGAGCTGTCTTCTCACTAATTATATCTATTCAGATCAGAGGTACAAGGTTACAGGTTACAAGGAATTTCAAGGACCTTCACCCTACTCATCCTCGCAGCCAGTTTGGTCAGCAGCTATCATGTTGCTGATGTCGATTTTGTTAGTCAGAAACACCTTCTTGGCCTCCTGTACCACATCAGGGGGCAGGGACCGCGTGCGGCCGGTGATCCAGGCGAAGTCCATGTGGAAAAGCTGAAGAAAGTCATGGCAGTAATACACCGCAGCCACAGTGGAATAGTCAGTGGCCAGCACCCACCAGTACTTTTTGGGGAACACTAAGGTTGAGAAAGAAGAGGCGAGAATAAGAAAGAGACTTGTGTGTGTATGCTCTAGAGTGGTGTCATTAGAGGAAAAAGTTAAATGAAGGAGGTTATTCCCATAATGCTCAATGTTCATTTCAGGGCAAAAATAAATCATTAGTTGAAGTTCGTTCTTCTGTATTTCTTAAGTATAGAGGATATATTCTGTAAAAGTGTTTTGTCAACCATGGAGAAATAAGAGTAAGTGTCACTTTTTTAATGGAAAATATGTCATTTTGGAACAAACCTCATCATTCCCTTTCAGCTTTGACAATCTCAGATCCCATAATGTGTTTTCTTATGGAACAGCATCAGACGACAGAAACCTGCACACTGCTCTGCTAGGAAAAAGTTTCTTTTTGAGCACTGTTTTGCAGCATGTCTACCAAATTACAAGAATAACACACTATTCACGTTAGGTAATGCTTGTTGTGATTTAACTTAGGGCAGGGTTTCAATTTAGACTATAAATTGGCATTAACAAACATGTATAACAACATTAATTAATACAGTTCTTCTCTTTTCATCTTTTCTTAATGTTGTTATTCATGTTTCATTTATCTATCTCAGCTCCCTGATTTCCTATTTTGAGGCTTTTCTTTCTAGCAAATCAGTGTGCAGGTTCCTGTCGTCTGATGCTGTTATATGATTCATCTGAACCTACACACCTGAAGAAACCAACAGCTATTTTGGCAAGACAGGTGCAGTATCAAACACTCTCATTTCACATTTTCTTATGGCACATGAGATGCTGTATGTGCAGACAGAATTAAGGCTCACAATAGTGGTAGGAAATTCCCAGCTTGGCCGGTTCTTCGATGTCCTGATCTACCACTCCTTCCATCGTCTCCACCTTGTTGTTACTGTTTGAGAAAGAGAGGATGGGTGTACGTTGAACATGTGATATGATTTAATAATAATACACTAGATTCAGCGCGGGACACCCTGAGGGTATAAGAGACAACTCACACAGTCTGGGTGAAACGAACTCGGGCGCCGCCATCGCTCTTCGCCACAAAG
Organism: Centroberyx gerrardi; assembly: GCF_048128805.1. NCBI lineage: Eukaryota > Metazoa > Chordata > Actinopteri > Beryciformes > Berycidae > Centroberyx > Centroberyx gerrardi. The sequence continues at coordinate 5,371,811 of NC_136018.1, read as the reverse complement.
TTAGCCTCTATGCATTTCCCGCTTTGATACATGAACGGATGGAACTTCTCAATCTCGTACCACCGACCCAGGTACTGTGGGAAGAAACTGTGAGTGTGAGTAGTTTCCACACTTGAATTCTCTTTCAACATCAGCTGTTTTGTGTGTGTATGTTCGTGCATGTTACCTGCTGAAGGGTGAAGTTGGACTGGACACTGGGACTGGGACAGGGACCCCACTGGAAACTCTGAGCCGAGACCAGAGGGAGGAGCAGGAGGAGGAGGCCGACAGGGAGAGACATCATTCCTTCACGGCGGAAAGGAGAAAACATATTCTGTGTCAATTCCAAATTCGAAAGACAGAATAGCAACGTCTGCATTGAGAAATAGCAACTTGTATATATTGCAGAGTATGTAAACATGTGAATGGCATGACTCCACTTTTATGCGGGAATAGTTGTGCAGCGCATAAGCTAGAGATAATGGGTAGGCCAAAATCTAGAACAGTTATTGTAAGCAGACAACAGTTTTGCCATGTGATACCCACACTGACCTTTCAGTTCTTTTCTTTATCTACATCACACCTGTCTTTGTCCAACGCCCATTCACATGGGGTCTGCTCACACACACATAATAAGTGAGAAATTCACATGATCTGGAAAGTCATATGATGGCAACTTGGTTCAGTTGTCTCAGTATAAAAAGATGGTTCAGTCCTCAGGAGACTGCCTCAGTGTAAAAATCAAACCTGACCCAGTCATCCCATTACCAGTGATTACCAAAGAGACAATAGAGAGACACAAATGTTCTGTAGCAACAAAAGGGAAGCAATATTACAAAGCAGCATCCTTTAGCACCGCTGCCATCGCCACATGTTGCAGCTCAATACTTTTGAGAATGCAAAAAGAGATGTATTTCTAAATACTGTCATTTGGATAATTTCTTGCCAAACATTTTACCCAAAATGAAACTTACATTACATTATTTTTAGGCATTTAGCTGACACTCTTATCCACAGTAGGGCTGAAAGATACTGACAAAAAAATCTAATTGTGATTATTTGACAGAATACTGCAATTGTAATTTAAACTGCGATTCATATCATCATGTCAGTTTTTTTAGAACTTTAAAATTGTTTGAAGAAAATGGATTTTGTTAAAAAAAAAAAATAGATGTCAGTGTGCAGGATTTACTGAGTTTTTCACCAATATTGTAGTTGATATTACCCTAAACCCTCATGGACCAAAGATTGCCTGCAGCTCTAAAACACCTTGTTCAGAAATCCTCTCTCTTAAGCAATTAATTGCAGCCAGTTCATATTGCGATTCCTTTTTCTTTTTTCGATGAATTGCTCAGCTCTAATCCAGAGCAATTTAGAATGAGTAAACTCAGATTCCTAAATCACCAGCATTACAACCAAAAAAATAAATAGTAAGAAATCATGGCACCCTGAAATGATAACTCCTGTTCATGAAATTATATATGATAAAGAAGTGCAAAGTAGAGAGGGGATGCGATTCAGTTGTTTTGTTGTTGCTGTGTTGCCATTTAGTATCAATAGAAAAAGTTGCTCTTACCTGTGTGGTTTTGAATGCCAAGAGAGTTCAACAAGGCACGTCGCTTTTCCCAGAAAGTCTTGCTCTAAAATCACAGCAGTTCTCTCCTCTCAGAGAGGCAAGGGATGATGAAGGTTGCTCTGGCCACACCTTCGCTGACTCAGAGGCTCTGTGTTACCGACATAATAGATGAGGTGATACAATACAAGTGTATGGTCACACAGTTAACTTCACACACACACACCTGCAGAAATGATGTAGAGACTCACAGCACCTGGAGAGACTTCAATATCAGTTTGATGCAAGACCACAGAACTGGGACTGATGATTGATACCCTTAATATTGGGAGTGGGTGCTGTTATAGCAGTGATACCCAAGAGGGCGTTGTTGTGTATTATGGCTGTGCAGCTATAAGAAAGTACCCATATTAACAGTAAAGAACACCTTCAAGGGTATTATGGCTTTTATAGAACAGCTACCAATATATATGTTTTCATCAAAAGCAGGAGAAAACAAGAAAGATTGTTAATAAGCTTCCTGGTTACCACAAGAGTTGGCATGGCAACCAGTAAGGCACAGCTGAGCTCTATGGGAATTATCAGCACTGACAAATCAGATTATTTGAATGAATGAAACTACCTAACTGTACTGTATAGACACAATGTAATTGACAGCAATAGTGGATGATCTGGGTACTTGACTCATTTCAGTGTTCACTCAAAAACATTTCAGTTTCATTTTCAAAACCTTAACTTTCACCTCAGTATGCTAATTATGGAAACTGAACATCAGGTCTCAGAGGGTCTGACGGATGGAAAATAAGCTTTTGTAATGTTTTCATTCCACTGTTACTAAAAACAGAGTTCTATTTTAGCTTCACTGTCAATTTACAGTTTTTACAGTGTTACTTAATAGAGTCAGGTAGTGTATCAGTCACAGTTTATGCACTGTATTGACAATGAAACATAACAAGCAGGTTATGAAAAGAGAAAACTTTATTCAACAAAGCACCAATATTTATACAAAAACATATGCTCTCACTTTTGCCTTTGGAAATGTTTTTTGTTTTGCATTTTGGTTGTATCAACATATAATTTTTTTTGCTTGTTTGAAAGGCATTTCTATACACTTTGTGGAATTTAGTTTTGACTGCTGTCAACGTTCAGGGATTTCTGAAACGTATCAAAAACAATTAAGAACGCTGTACAAAAAAAATTGAGAAAAAAGGCAAAAAAGTGAGAAATAACAGTCACTGACAAATAACAAACGATAAATTACATTCTTAAATTTAATCATCTGATTTCACGTTATGTGCGGTCACGGTATAAATAAATCATTGAATTTAAATTAAATAGCCTACTGAGACAAAGTACTGCTAAGGAGTGAGATCACCAGATGTATGAATAGCTAAAACAAAAACATAATGTTTATGGATGAAAAATGTTGAACAAAAAAAAGTATTAAAAAAAAAATGAAATACAGTGCATCAAAATTACTTTGGTGGCAATACTGGCTGTCTGGTCTTCCCACTGTTGGACTAGGGACAATGTAAGTTATGGTAAGTTTTGGCCAGTCAATTTCTCCTGAAATTTGTAAAAAAAAAATCTTCAAACAACTTCCATGACAACCTGTAAACAAAATAATGAAAGTAGCCCTTTACACCTAGATCACAAGAGTCTTTGGAAATCTATTAGCTGTGAAAACTGCCAAGTCTGAAGACAAGTTGAAGAGACTTGTAACTCCTGTGTCCTCAGTCTCTGCTTTAGTCCGTCAATTGAACAAGGAGGACAAAATACACTCGTAAAAAGGATGCGGTATTTTCAACACACCCGGGTGTCTAGTTGAGGACAAAACCCACATACAGATACACAACATATGTTAATAACAACATATGGTGTGTCATAACATGTTTGATTAGCATATGTTTTGTTGAGAAGTAGCATTAAGTGTGTGTTGCAAGTTAGATGGTGGGGCGGCGATATCTTAGAGGTTGGAGAGGCGGATCTGTGATCAGAAGGTCTGGGAAAATGTGGGAGGGGAGAATGAAGGAGGAACGCTCTCCCTTCCCTCTGCAACCGCTGTCGGTGTGCCTTTGAGCAAGGCGCCGAACCCCCAGCCGCTCCAGTGAAGCTGCTCAGTGGCCAAAAGCTGAACACTGTGTTATACTGTGCAGCTGCCAGGTGTGAATGTGTGTAACGGTGTGAATGAGAAGCAGAGCGTCGCTGGGAAAGAGCATGGTGTTCAGTCCACTTTATCCCTGGATAAAGTAAAGCCTAAAGGTGCTACGTGTAGCAGTTTAACATCAATAAACCATTACCACATTAATACTGAGACAATAGTGTAACTGCTGTAAACAAACAAGACCATCGCCGAGAAGATTGGCAGCCTCTAACAGCTTCTACACTGCATTTTATATTATGTGCCATGGAGTCGCATTTCATGGGAAATCTTCTGGACTGCTTTACGGCACAAACGGAGATTGCTTTATGGCACAAAGCAGGAACTGTACTGTAACTGCATAGCTTCAACTTCACGTTAGCTTACTTTGTGACAATGCATAATGGCTGTTATCAAAGGTTGTGAGCGGCTCTTATCCATCTTCTCACTCTTCAGAACAAATGCAAGGAGGGGGAGGGAGGAGCAGGTAGCTCTTTGCGACAGGAAGCAGCAGGGGTTTATGGGAAATGTGGTCTTGATTTTGAGAAACACAACGCTACACATAGCACCTTTAAAATAAAAAAAAGATGCAGGGATGTGTTGAAAATGATACATCTTCTTTAAGAGTGTGGAGTTTTGGTCTCAAAAGACACTCAAAAAACACCTTTTCTCGAGCGCGTTACATTTACGTGGCGGCTGGGACGGGGTTTATTTGGGGGCATTTATGGGGTTTTGTGGGTCTCGATGCAAAGGACGATGTACTGGTTGGAACAGCTGCGTGTCTGTTGGCCCAGCAGCAGGCCGGAGGTCAGGCTGGACGACAGGCCCGTGACGGACATGTGGTCCGCTCGCCACGTCTCACAGTGCCTGTCCGACACTCTGAGACCCCTGCTGCTGGAGCCGTGCCAGATGCTCTTCTGAGGCCTGCAGGGGGCGACACACACATCAACAGGCTGAGTCAGAGACAGGTTGGTTTATACATGCACAGCAACAGTTTGAGTCAGAGAAAAGCATGTTTATTTATACATGCACATTAACTGTTTGAGTGTTAATATTGTAATGGATGGATGGATGGATGGATGGATGGCTGGATGGATAGACGGATGGACTTACAGATATTGTAAAAACTTGTCAAAATATGACAAAATATCCCTCTAAATGTATAATAAATAAATGTATAATAATAAATAAATAATACATAATTTACATCCCTTATGAGTCATAATGGCCATGCAAGGTGATCATGTGACGTTATTACATTATCCATGAATTTATTGCATTATCCAGCAATGTATTACATTATCCTGGAATTTATTACATGATAGATAGATAGATAGATAGATAGATAGATAGATAGATAGATAGATAGATAGAGAGATAGATAGATTTATAGATAGATAGATAGATAGATAGATAGATAGATAGATAGACAGATGGATAGATAGATAGATAGAGAGATAGACAGATAGATAGATAGATAGATAGATAGATAGATAGACAGATAGATAGATAGATAGATAGATAGATAGACAGATGGATAGATAGATAGATAGATAGATAGATAGATAGATAGATAGATAGATACTGACCAGAAGGGGTCTGCCAGAACGTCTCGGCCGTCAAAAGAGTAGATGGGTATCCTGGAGTTGATCGGCCCCCCGTCGCCGCTGAAGACCGACCGCCAGTTCCTGAACATCACGTCTCCCTGACAGGAGACACATGACAGGTTAGGTGAGTTTGGACGCTAAAACTAGAGACAGACTACAGGATGAGCTCTTAAAACTACTGGTCAGGGTTCTGTCTGTGGAGGGTCCTCACATGACCAAAATTCCTGATGTTTTCATTGAACTGGATCCTAGGATTAACGTCATGCTTGTTTAACACAGTACTGTCGGGGTTTTTCAAAAAGGAAGAAAAAGGCCTTATGTTTTTAATTGATGCCCATGTATTTTTTAACATGTTTCAAGGGCCCAAGGAACATGAAACTCATTCAACACATAAATGATCGTGTACATTTAAGCAAGACAATTTAATTAACAATTCATTTGTCTGGAATTGTGAGGAACTTCTAACATACATCATAGTAAGTAGCATCAAACTGATGGAAGGAAAAAAGTATAATTGATCTTTGTTTATGCAATTTGTTGTGATGCCTTATGATGATCACCGACTGGATCTCATAGTTTCATATTCATAGTTTACCCACTGTTTTATTTACCATTTAATCACTAGTTACATACCAAGGTGGCTGGTAGAGACCACAAACCAGTCAGACCCAAAATTTACCAGAATTCAGCTGGTGTTAATTTCACACCCTGTCCTCCACCAGAGCAGCAGACTCACCCTGAGGTTGGTGACTGGCAGTGTTTCACGGAAACCTGGGTAGACCACATGGACCAGGTCCTGTCTGTGGGAGGAGATGAAGGCGCGGTAGTTTGGTGCCAGGCCCATGGCCTTGGCCTGTTCGTAACACATGCGGTCAGCGGTGTCCAGCCCCATCATGTCTCCGGAGTGCGGCTGGTTCAAGGCCACCAGGTTCAGCTGCAAGGAGAGAGAGAGCCAGGCTGGTGTTAGTCAGCGTGTCAAGCTAGTATTTTGTTAGGGTAACTTTGAATAAAATAAGTGATTCTTGCCGTTTTGAAACTATTTACAGCAATTTTCAATGGAAAACACATCAATAAAGTTAAGTTAATTAAGTTATAACTGATATGGCTCCTTGTTTATTCTCTCATTGACACCCATGTATTTTTGAAATTGCATGATAAAACAATCTTTAAATGTGAAAATACTACAGTATGTACTGCAGTAAACCCATATAAAACACATTACATAGGAGCTGCACATCAACAGGGGTTTGGACTAAACAGAAGTGCTGCCAAATGATGCCAAAACCAAGAAATTTGGTATATTTTGGTAGATGTTTTGCATGCCAAATCATGTACAACATGGCGTGGAAACCATGCAGAAAAAAAAAAATGCATTTCCAATAGCTATCTTTCATGAGAAAATACTAGTATCATCATCATATTTTTATTTTTAGGTTGGAGAAATCCATTATATGAAGGTCAAGTTATACAGAATTCCACTCCACACATATTACGGTACAACATTCAACTCCAGTGTGAAAAAAGAGTAAAGCCACACCTGTTATTGTCCTTATTGTGATAAAGCTGTTGGACTCTCGTTTGAACTCACCCTCTCTTTAACTGAACGTATCCGCTCCATCGTGTCTCCTCTTATCTGATAGGCAGGTCGAGGCTGAATGGAGAGTTGAATATAGACGTTTAATGGATAAATACTGTACATACAATATTCCACACTAGCAAATGTTTAAAATAAATAAAAATAAGCAATTACGTACCTCATCTTGTGGAATAATGTTATTGGAGAGGTAGATCAGATTGCCAAGCTGTGGGGACAAAACACATTTATTCTCCTTGAAAATGAATGATTCTGATTAGGATTAATTCATTACACCGCTAAACTGAACTGAACCTGGAAATTTGTTGATAAAATGAATGATGTTTAAGTTGAATGAAGAGTGAAAAAGTGATTCTGTGACTTTCAAGAAGCAGGACCTTGGGCACCATCTTAAGGACGACTTCTCTACTGTACGACAGTGTTTCATGAAAAGCTTTTTCACTGGTAATGTGAAGAGGAACATCTTCAGAGACAGAGAGACTTTTTTTTGGCTGTCAAAAAATGCCGTTAACTGATCCTGGAGCAGTGATTCAGGGCCAGTGAATAGGCCACAAAATTCACTTTGACTTGTCGAACAAAAAACATGTATTTGCAAAACTTAGGTTTCTCCAGACTGAAGAAAAAATACTTATTTTCTCAAATGCTTATTTTTTGATACCCATATATATATATATATATTTGAAATTATAATGGGGTTTTAACAGGTTTCAAAGGCCCATGGAAACTCACTCGACACTTAAATGACCATGAAAATAAGTAAGAAAGTAAGAAAAGGAAAGCATTAATATTATTGTTACATATTTTTTTCCACTAACACAGTTGAGCCTCCTTTCCTCACACCATTCCTCATTGGAGTTGAGACCTACATACATTTAAAGTACCTTTAAATGAGGGCAGCTCTGACATAAGCTCACATCTAAAAGAGAAACTTCATACTACAACTACATATTTCAGCTGAACGGTTACACATTTGGCCACGCTACAGTGAAAGACAACAACAATGATTAAAATCCTGACGTTAAAGTGCATTTACGATGGTTCAGCTCTTCCCTTAGCACTCATTTAACTGCACATTTTCTGTACAGGGTGATGTCACGTGGGATTTAACGACCTACATACAGCAGCAGCCCCGGGCCGTACCTGGATCTCTTTCCATCCCTGGGGAACCTTGAGGAAGAGAGTTCCTGTCCCCGACACGTAGGTCAGCGTTCCCTCTGCGTCCCTGAGCGTGTGCTGCATCATACTCTCACGGCTAGAAAAGGTTTTCAGCTGGGAGAAAAACACAGGGGAGGGAAAAAATATATAAAACTGTTAACTTTGACCTCTTGTTATACTGCATAATCTTTGAAGTACTTAGGTTTGTATCCTTCAAGCAAATGCGGAGAATTAAGCAAACTGACAATGTGAAAGCGTTAATGTTGACAGTTTAAATTTGAGTAAAGTAATACTTTAGTGTAGAATTATCAGATAAATAAATGTCTCTTTTCTCTCTATTGCTGATTGATATAACATAATAGTGATTCAAGCTGTACCCAGTTCATGAAAGCTTTTACATATGCAAAAAATCATCTGGTTCACAGGAAGCGTTTACATTTCCGGCTGCAGCGACAGCGGTTTGTTTGAAATAAATAGAAGAAGAACTGGGTAGTTGGCATGAGCAGCGATAGCCACCATGGCTGAACAGACAAAGAAAAGAGCGGCACCTACAGAAACTTCATGAACAGAAAATCAAAGCTCTGCCCACACTGTTTGATTGACAGGTGATCTCTGGGAAGTGCAGTGCAGAAACACCACGGTGATGAGCGCTTAGCACTGGATGTGGCCAAGTTCAGAAACACAAGAATCTAGAGGATACAATTTTTTTTGTTGAACTTTAGTTTAAGTTTTCAGCTGAGGACTGCTAACTAGGTTAACAGGCCATTGCAGGAAAAAAATCAGTGTGTCAAGGTATTACTGTAACTTTACAACAGTTATATGGCCAGCAGAGACAGGTTAACTTACAGATGCTGTGTTCCCTGGAGGTCCAGGAGGTCCAGGAGGTCCAGCGATGGTCACAGCTGCCACAACAAAACATGTCAACACCTTTCATATTGCACTGCTCATACTGACTGGTTGATTTCTGGCTTTAGAGGAGGGTTGTTCATATTAACAGGTATTGACTGAACTGTCAGCTGCCACAAGAACACTGTGTGAACTTAAATGACCATTACCATATTACATTTAGTGGTAATCTTATGACTGAGATATAATTGACGGGTTGTACCTGAGCCGTATCTTGAGGGTGGACCCGGGGGGCCAGGGGGCCCAGGGGGACCAACAGAACCAGGTCTGCCGTAGCCCGGGACACCAGGGGAGCCTGGCACCCCGGGGTGACCAGGAGGACCCAGCACTGACTCTCCTTTGGGTCCCTGAAACATAAGGAAGAAGTCACTGATGAAGTCCTTATCGGACAATAATTATGTGTGTTGATGTGTTTGCAAGATGTATAATCTGTCTTCTATGGAAGTTTGGGTTACAGTCAGGAGTGTGATTGTGGTTTTAAAAATTACTCTTATTTGTATTCATGATGCATAGATGAACTGCACTGCAAGAGTATACAACATATATATATTGTTGTGGGTGAGCAGTAGGCCCAAATAATTCATTTTTTTCATTGTCTTTTTGTCTAGCAGTGGGTGCAGTCTTCCAGCAGTGGAGGCCGTGACTATTAACTGAATGTAATGAAACGCTGAGTGACAGCCGCTGTAGAATGACCTCCACCTGCCTTCATTAGGCAGTAGCTCTGCTCCACTCTCCACATATTTCCTCTTGGGGTGGAGCAATGATGCAAAAGAATTGCAGCTGCCACACAGACAGTGTTTGTTGGCGACATGTGCTGTTATGAATTGATGACTTCTCAGAAGAGCTTCTCAATGGCAAGGCATGGTGTTATTAATGTTGGTTGGGCAAAATAACTTGAATTGAGTCAATATCATCAAAAACTTTTTCTTGCAAACTATCCCATCTTGCTTTACCAAATTAAATGAAAACAAAACAAATTCTGACAAAAAAACTATGAAATGGTTGTGGTATCCATGAAGCGTGACTCACCACAGGTCCTGGTCTCCCAGGGATACCTGGTCGCCCCGGCAACCCTGCCTCCCCATGCTCACCCTTCTCCCCTTTGATGCCCTGTTCACCTCTCGCCCCCTGCCGACACACACAAACACACACACACACACACACACGCACACATACATAAAAAAACATGCCTCACAGGGCACAACAAACATGACAGAAAAATAAATAAAATCGATCCAAACGTTGTTTGAAACTTACCCAACCCCCTCTAGGAGGAAATGCATCTGGAGAAGAAAAAACAGGAAAAAATATATAAATTACAAATATCTAATGAGAAATAATGTAATATTAAAAAGACCAACACTGAGTCACTGAGTGAGGAGATCAGACCTTTTTAAATCACTTCTTAAAACACTTGCTTTTATGTAAGTAGATCTGTTGTATTGTATAACCCCATTTCTGGTTTTCTATGTTATTCTGAATGTCTATATAAAGTTGGGACTCGGGAGTGATGTGATGCTTTTTGATTTGATTCGAAATTTTTTGAAGCGCTCACTCACTTGGTGGAGCCGGCATCCCAGGAAAGCCCCTCTCTCCTTTGTCTCCTTTAGCTCCAGTCCGACAGTCTCCTTGAGGGACAAAAAGCAAAACTCAGTTCATCATACAGAAGCACCTTTACAAAACTAAGGTTTATAGCTTATCTTTACTCGGCCTTATTTATATTTGGAAAGGTTTTAATGTAAAAACTTGTTTGTACTGCTTTATTTTGCTCTGTAAAAGGTATTGTGACATTTTTGATAAATGTGGTCAAAACAGACTTCAAACTTGACAAGGCTTCATGACCTAAGATAAAGAAAAAAGCACATTTATACAAGATGACCCCACCTACCATTTGTGATGGTTCCATTGGCATTCAGCTGCAAAAATGGAGCACAAGCACATTAACAATGTCAGTCAACGTTGACTGAATTTGGAAATCAGCAGTAAAGTCAAAGTATTTGTATTTTAACATTCAGAAAAAGGTTCAGAATGTTAATCTGAGTAGAATATGAAATTGCATTCTTTTATCAATGATTAGATCAACCTATAAACTGTAATAAAAGGAGTTAATATTGTCGTTGACATGCAGTTTTTTGAGGCTGTATTTTTAGTACTACCTGTCTTCGATTTAGGCAATAAACCTTCACCGTGCCCGAGTGGACATGCAGCATGCAGGAATAACGACGAAGCCTCCTCGAATGATTCTGGGAGAAAAGGTTAGGAGCTAGGAATGTCACACAGAACAGCATGCACTTTGTCCTCAAGAAAGAGTGATGGGAGAGATGTGTATAATGAGAAAGTGAGAGAGAGAGAAAGAGAGAGAGAGAAGTAGATCCTGAATCGGACAGCTGTCTGAGTGAGAAGTGCAATGTGGACACAAGAACAGCAGTCAGTGGATTACTGAAGGAAAATAAATGAAGATATGAGATTATCCATGCAGGTGAATGTAGACAGGAGGCAGGCAGCCCGTTCTCCATAGGCCTGTATAAATAATGGATCCATCTTGACATCTTGACTTTTCTACAGCCTGTGTCAAGGGGAATCAAAGATGTATCGCAGGCAGCATATCTGACAGACTCCTACACATCCTTTAATTATACTTTTATAAGGCCAGCATGTGTAAAACAGGGATACACACAAAACAGGAGGATAGCAGGTAAAAAAAACTGTATTTTGCCATTAGAAATGAATGGCAGCTGAAGAATCAACCCAAAAATCCAGTAGCACAGGCTGTAATAAAAGCGTGTATAAAGACGTATCCATGTTTTGTTCTGTTTTGTTTTATCAGTGGTTTCCTGGCAGGGTCCGAAACTTACGGCCTTTTTGCAGTGGGGTCTGGGAGGGATGGGGAAAACTGTCTTCAGAAAACAGGGGAAAGAGAGAGGAGCATAAGCACATAAAGGTCTGGAGTACAGGATGCTGATGACAGAGTGTGTGTGTGTGTGTGTGTGTGTGTGTGTGTGCTTACTCCTTTGGGGCAGTCGAACATGCCCGGACGACCCGGCGGTCCAGGTGGGCCAGGCGGTCCCTGACAGAAGAGAAAAAGACAAGAAAATGAAAGAGAGAAAGAGAAGAAGGTGAGCTCTGACTTGTTAGTCTATTGATTTTTTTGCACCATGGTCTGTGAGAGCCAAATTCAGCCAAGGCAAGAGCAAGGGAGACACCTGACTCCTCTATACCTGGTGTGGTAAAAGTCATTTTGTATAAATCAACTCTGTTCTTTATTAAGCAGTATGTAATTAATAAAGTAATTGTTGTATTATTGTGAAAATTTAACTTTAGCTATAAATCTTCACACCTAAGCTGCAATTTTAATCGCTCATAATTCTCTTTGTATGCACGAGTTTCAATGAGATTACTCAATGGGAGAACTTCTTACTTCCGAGAATGGAAGTGGTAAATATGACTTGATCGCATTCATGTACTTTTGGTCACAAACAGTAACAAAATGGATCACAAAATAGCACAAAAAAAGTAGTAACAAAAGTCATTTTTTCAGCTCAGAGCTATTTTGTACAAAAAAGTGTGACATGTAGAGATTAAACAAAGAATGAAAATAGAAACAACAATACTAGTTATTTACATGGGATGCCAAACAGTAACATTTAGTGATAAATTACATGACTGTTGCCATCAGTTTTTGACATGGCTTACATGCTCTCTGCATGGATCATGGATCAGTTGCTAATGTTAGCTAGAAAGTCAAGTTGCCTAACTTTACTGAATTCTCCATAGAAGAGATGAAGGCAGCTGCTCAACTAGGGAGCCAGAGAGCTGAAATCACATTCAGGTCTATATGTCATCGGCACAAATGCACTGTGGGACTGTACAGAATCTGTACTTGTTTCATTTTTAATTTATCAACCAATATTTTTTGTATTATTGTCAGTCTACTGGATCATCCTGGACCGCACAGTGTGTGTTTGTCAGTCTGTTTCACAAATGACAAAGACATCCGATTCCCTGCTCAGATGATTTGTCACACTGGACTGAACCCAGTCTGTGGATTTCCTTTATCTGCAGACATTAACGAGGCTGATGATGACAGTGACTCACCGGCAGGCCAGCAGACTCCCCTCTCTCTCCTTTAGGCCCCATCTGACCTGGACGACCCTTTACAGATAGAAAGACATTAGCCGAAAGCATTCGAGTTACAAACAACAGCAGTGTGGGAAGTTAGATTAGATGAAACTTTAATGACCCCCGTGGGGAAATTGGGTAGTTCCATTAAATGTGTCAATGTGTGATTTAATCTGACTCAAAACTCAGCACTCCGCACCTTCATTGGACTCAAATCATGGACCGAGGCTATAAGCAGGGTTTGTGTTTTTCATGGCAACATACAAAAAACAATAAGCATGACTCTCTTCATTAAAGGAACAACACCCAAGAAATTGTGAGACAACTACATCACAATATATCACTTTTCCAATGAAAGTAAAAATGGGACATGTATGGCCTAATCATCAGGTAGAAAATATTTCGTGAGCAGATGGTGCTTACAGATCGTCCAGGAAAACCAAATTCTCCCTTCGGTCCCGATGGTCCCATACGCCCCTGTTGGGAACAAGAGAGACGGTGACTGCATTTCTTAAACGTATCTACTGTATCCTCCATAGTACATAACATACAGTATATCTAAAGACCTGAGCAGACATGCAAAATATAAAATTTAATGTAACAAGAAAGATGAAATTGAGTGGTGTTTCCCTTTAAGACTTACCATAACTCCAGGGGCTCCAGGTACACCATTATCTCCCTGCAAACAAAGAGACATTTACATGCACAAAGTATCCTAAATAGCTCATATCCTCATTATGGGTAATTTTAGGATAATCTGTTTATATGTATCTTCATATCCAGATCAAAATATCCCTGTATACATGAATAAACAGAAGATTCTGAATAATATCATGCAGACAGAACTTAAACAGATCACAAAAAACAACAGTAAACCGTTGCTGACAAGGTATTTGCATGTCTTACTGGCAGATCTCAGCAATGAGTGATCAGATTTGAGTTTCAAATAAACAGGATACAAACTTATCCCAGCTACTGTGAACAGGCTATGGCAGTTTCAACTATTAAAAATAATATTTGAGCATCCCAAAAAATGTCTGTGCATGTAAATTTACATGCTGTGGGGTCACAGTTGATGGGTATTACAAAACTCACTAATCACTGTCACTATTATCCCAGCCATATTGATTTTTGAGATAGAAAAATGTGTCAGCCTGTCAAAGTGGCTGGTAGAGTAGACAAACTTTCCATATTTACATTTGGCTGCGGGTCAGAAGTAATATTATACTCTTGACATTGTATTTGGGGCAGACTATAAATGCACACCCTTCTGACTAGGAAGAAGAGTAAATGAACCTAGAACTCCTAAGTGAATAATGTGAGGAGAAATATGAGGAAAAGTGACCTTGTTTCCTTTGGGTCCTAATGGTCCAGTCAGGCCTGACATCACAGCTCCATCAGCTGCGACGACAAATCCCGGCTCCCCCTTTTCACCCTGCGCGCACACACACACGCAATATATATATATAGATTAAATACATGCATGTACACAAATGTCCACTGTATACAAAGTAGGAAAAGTGAAATTCAGGTAAAAACTATGATCTCTTATTGCTTTTACCAATTTAATCAACTTCAGTGGAGGAATAGACGTTAAAGAAGCATTTGCTGCCAAAAGGGGGCGCAATCCAACATTAGGAGGGTGTTACTAATGTTTTTTTTAACACTGTGTATATGCAAAGGAGTGGAGACATGACATGCACACGCCACTTACTTTCAGACCTGGTGGCCCATGCACACCTGGCAACCCAATGTCGCCCTTTGGACCGCGCAGTCCCTGCAAAGATTCGGGGAATAAAACATTACAATCAGCAGGACGCCACTGGACTCCATGTCTGAACACTGAACTATGTAACAAAACACATTCACTGTATAGGTTTGATGCCCTGTTAATCTGATAGGGATGAAGCCTAGTGGTAATAATAATTTCTCTAGATTTTTTGTAGTCAAATCCATGTCTGTGTAGTTATTTTTGTAATATATTTGTTTGACTGAAATTTGGATGTTTGAACACATTTGATTTCTGTTTGGGATAGCAAATATGAGAGGTAAAAGCATTCACTGGAACACACAGACACACAGGCCTATCTAACCTAGGCGGCCTACTGCATGATGGCAGTACAGTTATCTACCCACACATTGTTTGTTGTCATGACATCAAGATCATTTGGTCTACACTGCAGCTGTTTGGCCGATACTCACAGTGGGTCCCTGAGGTTCAAAAATCCCTGAGAAGTTGAAGACACCGTCTGTGTCGTTGAGCAGGAGCTGAGGAAGAGGCAGAGGGAGAGTGTTGTCAGTGTAAACACACATCACTCTGACTCATTTAACACATCCATCAGTCTGGTTCAACCCAAATATGTGTGTTAAGTATGTGTGTAGATGAATGGGTAGAGCATGGCATTAACACTGCCAGGGGTAAAGGAATAAACCAAGTTTTTGGGACTCGACTTACCCATTTAAGTGATGAGAAGAAAGACACCAAGTGCTCCTCAGCTCAGTGCTAACACTAGCATAAACTATGCTGAGTGATTGTAGGCAACGAGCATTAACTCAGATTAAGGATGCTGACTTATTACATTTTTGTAATAAGTTGCAGATTCATAAATTTTAAATGAAATATCATTAACTCAATATAGCTGATGTAGCCAGGTTTATTTTTGGAACTATTTCAGGTGACCAATCATGTATTCATCCACTGTGTGATTTTTGGCTGAGGATGGCCCACCATCCTCACTTCCTGAATAAACTGTGAAATACTCACTCAAAGATTACTCACCACTTAGCTTTAGAGCTGCTACAGGTTCTCATTTTCACACTTTTGAGATAATGCTAGTTGCCTAATAGCATTAGTTAGCATGGCGCTCTGGGTGAACAATCTACCGGGGACACCTGGATGATTTTGGTGTCTATGTTCTAACCACTTAACAGGTATTGACCAATGGGCCAATCTCCCAAAAACTGTATTCCTTTAAGGTTTCCATTCCCCAAGTCCAGTAGAGCAGGGCACTACAACTACCAGTGTGGACTCTACCCATTGAGCTGCTTGTCATGAATGGATCGGGCCAAAGAACACTTACGTCCTGGAGATTGATGATGGGTCCTGGGGGTCCGGGTGGCCCTGGAGGGCCGGGGTGGCTGAGCCCGTCCCGTCCCGGCTCTCCCTGACAAACAAAACATCACAGTACACACGTTAACCAGCTGCATCACAGGGAGCAGTGAAGTGAATACTGAAATAAAATGCTTGAACCTTGATTATATCCTAAACTTGAGTAGTGTATGACTGCATGTGTGTGTGTGTGTGTGTGTGTGTGTGTGTGTGTGTGTGTGTGTGTGTGTGCTTGTAGGTGAAAAGTGTGGGCTGTGCCTTAATCAACAGGTAGTGAAATTATGAAATGTTTTTCTAGTGTGCGTAGGTATATGACTCAAAATCTTGGGTTTTAATACATGGTGCCAAAAATAAAAAGTGCACGATTTTGAACATGTCATATCCACTACTGGATCATTTTACCTTTTGTCCTGCATCACCTTTGTCCCCCTTCGCTCCCTGTAGATGACACAAAAACAAGTATGAACAAACACTCAGCACATAAATCCTAGCCCCGATACATGCCGTGTATGGGAGAGAACTTTACATCAATCCACGTTTCCATCCTCACCGGCAAATTGACCTTCTAAATCATGACTTAAAACCTTTTACAAATTGTGGGTTCACCCCTCATTTTGGCATTCATCCACCAAGCAGCACTTAACAGCACTTATTTTGATCAAATTTCAACTTTAAAAACTGGTTTGCCAGCTACTAAATTGACATTTCAATCCATCCATGTACTCGATCCATTTACTGACCTCTTCCCCATTTAGTCCGTCCAGTCCTGGAAACCCTGGTGGTCCTGTAGCACCAGGCTCCCCCTAGAGGAGACAAGAACAAATGACCATCACACTCCACATCCATTAACCTCAAAGAGTGGTGCTGGTGTAGGATAGCTAGGATAGGATAAGATAAGATAAGATGCAATAAAGTCAAATTAAAGCAAAGCAATTTGATTTCTGCCTTCTTCACACAGAGATGTGAGATTTCTCTGAATTAGTACTGATGAAGAAGGCTATCTGATCGATCCCACTCAGTTTTGTCGATATAATCAACAACATTGTGAAACAAACAGGAAATTGGATTGTGCTGCTAGTGATTTTTCAAATAACCGTGTTTTGTCCAATTAACTTTCAATACAGCTGCTAACAAATGCTGACAACTTCTACCTCCGACATCTCAAAAACAAAAACAAGAGGACAGTTGAGGTGAGGTGGACTGACCTTTACTCCTGGCATTCCTGGAGGACCAATGAACCCGTCTTGACCCTAGTAAGAGAGGAAGAGGAGAGGAAAAAAATATAATAATTTACACAATTTACATATATATTCCAGTTTGGAAATTGGAAAAAATATTATCTGAATTTCATCATTCAGTATTAGAAAATGTAGAGGAGCCAGTCTACAAAAGTGTCAACATTTTTTCAACCAAGGACCTAAATTACCAACTCTCCTTTAAAAAGTAGAGTAATTCATTTCAATTTTATCCTATCAATCATTTTGTAAGAGTAGCTTTTTTTTCCAAATGGTGGATATCTCATTTTGGTGAAGATAACAGGAAAAGGACATAATCTATCTAACTGTTTGGTTTGTGTTTGTGCCATACAGTATGAGTGTGCCATACAGAGGATTTGCATGTACTGTGAGGTAGTAACACTTATAAATACACACAAGTATGGATGAAGTGAAGAAAGGTGCAAAAGAGTATACTGTATACCATGGTGATTACACAGACACACACACACACACACACACACACACACACACACACACTATCTTCTACCGAACATTATCTTACATCACAGATTATCTTACCTTGGGTCCTGGAAGGCCAGGGATCCCAGCAGGTCCCTGTGGAAAAAGTAGAATTTTTTGAGCCAAGTTTATAAGTTCTCAGTAATTGTGTTTACACCGGCAAAAGTAGCTGCTGTTTCTTAAAATATACTTCCTGTGGCAGGAGGACTAAGTCTAGCATTGTATTGCTGTGAAATGAATCACTGAAAATATTATGAAAGTATTATTTTTATGATTTAGCACATGTAATACATCATCAAATTACAGTAATGTATACAGGGATATGTGATCATAATATGACGTAAAAACATCACATAAAAACAGAATATCCTGAACATGACCTCAACTGGATATGAGCTGGCATGCAGAATACTCATGTAACTCAATATTTATATACACTCAAGTCATTCTGGTACCTGTGGGCCTTTGGACAGCACCGCTCCAAAGCCACTCTGCCTCCCGGATCCTTCCATGTCCTAACAAAACATTCAGTGAACTTGAACTTGTTAGTATTTGATAAGTAACCTGTCTCTAAAAACCATTTCACAAAACCATTAGGCCATGCTATGTACAGTACATTTACACTTCAGACATTCAGCTGGCAAAGACCATAATAATTGAACAATTTATATATAGCACGAACATTGCAAACTTGCCTAGTAATATTGAAATGAAAGGGATAGTATCTCCAGGATTCATGCTAGGGTCGGATGTTGGGCTGACACCAGGCTAAAATCGGTGTCAGAGACTTAAATTAAACAAAGCAACCTTATTTTCTGTCTTTTCCTCACTCAGAGAAGGATATGTGATCTCTTTAACAGAGAAAATATATTCCAATATTCTGTCCATGGACCATAAGTGAATCACACTGTGTAAGTCAGTGAACATAATAGATCAAATAAGTACTTTTACTCTGAAAAGTTCAGCATCTGGAATCAATTTCAGGAGGGAAAAAGTAGTAGCGGTGCATTTCAAACTACAAGTAGCCTGGTCATAGGTAGCGAAACAAAGCATACCTCCATGTCCAAGCTGAAGCCTCTTCCAGGGGGCCCCGGGGGGCCAGGAAGGCCCCTGGGACCAGGCTGCCCCTCTGGGCCGTCCGGACCTGGTAGACCTGGGAACCCTGCAGGGCCTGCATCACCCTGGGAGAGGAAGAGAACAGATTACCACTTCAAAATAATCATAAAATCATGTCAAAACTGGCAATGCTGTTTCTGTTAAACAGCTAAACCAATAAACTAATTTAAATTGTGATTTATGGGATGTGGGAGAGGATGGAAGAGACGGGGAAAGAGGCCGAGGTAAAGATATGGATGGATGAGGGATGGAGACAGGAAAAAGAGAGAGAGAGACGACAGAGGGAGAGAGACTGGGAAAAGAGAAGTGGAATAAAGTCTGGGAAAGAACTTAAGAAAAGATAAAGAAAGGGATTAATGAGAAATAAAGGACGGGGGAAAGAGGGCGTTAGATAAAGACATAGTGTAGGAATAAATTAAGTGAAGAGAGAGACACAAAGAGTAGAGAGAGAATGCCAACTTATCATTCATGCTGTGCCAATAGCAATTTGGGTACAATACCAATATAAATGACCAATATAATCATCACTACTAATATCAATAACGGTGGTTCATTCAGTGGTATCCAAATTAGATATATGATATTCAATTACCTTTGGTCCTGCTGGCCCGCTCACACCAGGCTCTCCCTGTTAACAAACAAAACAGAGACAATGCTAAATTAAAAACACAATATAAAACCACATGAAACTACAGCAATAACAAGAAAAGGATTTAGTCTCTGGTTTGAACAAAAAAAAAAAAAAATATATATATATATATATATATATATATATTCGCCTGGGACTGTGAGGATCTTACAAGTACGGTTTTACAAGATCTTTCTTGAAAATGAGTTTGTACTTCTCATTTATTCCAAGCGCCATAAATTTGACTAACAGATTATGCAGATACTCTCAACCCCACCTGTTTCCTGCTCATCCAATCTACTGCTCTTCCCATTGTTTTATTTAATGTATCTTGTATGTTTCTGCATTGTATCTCTTTGTTTACATGATAATACATGGTGATGTATGCCATGCTGTGAGACAGTTTTCACTTTAGGGCAATTTTTTTCTAAGTTGAAGTGACAAGAAAGCCTTCTGACATCACATGCTGTGCATTGCTAAATCAAAATGTCTCACCTTGTCTCCCTTCGCCCCAGCAGGACCTGGATCCCCGTCCTGTCCATCAACTCCCTGCAAGAGTCACAGTACTGTCTTGACATTTAAAATTTTAGATGCCTTCATGTCTATACCAGACACTTGTCACATTGTTGTCACAAGTTTGTACATTTGTTGCGCAGTTTCCATGAAAATGGGTTGCTAGCATTGTTAGCATTCCTCTTTTTAATGTAGTGGATAGCTACAAGCCAAGTAGGTTGAAATGGTTAAAATAAGGAAATGTTAACAATGCTAATGACCAATTTGTAATGAAACTGGAAATGTTTTATGCACCACTATACTGCAGGATAGCACTGTATAACCTGTGAGTTGTCCATTCACACAGTTAGTAAAAGCCTCTGACAATTTAAAGTGAAAAGACAGATTTTCCCCAACTGAAGCTGCAGCCAGGAGCCCAGACCATGTTCCAGCTCTTCCACTAGCTCCTGCCAAAACGCTGTTAGCTTTCTATGCTAAAGGTGAGGATAACAGGAAAAGGACATAACCTATATGTTTGGCGTGTGTTTATGGCACACATCTGTGTGTGTGTGTGTGTGTGTGTGTGTGTGTGTGTGTGTGGGTAGTAACATTTATAAATGAACACACACACATGGAGGAGAGAGTATACTATGGTGATTGTACATACACACACACACACACACACACACACACACACACACACACACACACAGTTTGCTGGCTTATAGATCAATAGTGTGTAGCAAGCAATAGCAGGAAGGCAGTAAATCAACATGGTATTTTCAAATACAGTTGGGGGAAATACTGTCTTTTAGGCCCCTTGGATTTCATGGGACCAAATGATAATACCTGACCCGAACCAGAACCCGAACCAGAACCAGACCCAGACCCAGAACCAGACTCAGAACCAGACTCAGAACCAGACCAAGAAGCAGACCAAGAACCACTAAACCACTCCTCAATCACCTGAAAACAAAGGCTGGGTCAGCAGTGTAAGTGTTCTTAACACTAGAAAGGCCAAGCTTCAGTCAACTGACTGAGTTTTGCTGAAACCTTTCTTTCTTCAGCTCTTGAAAACTTTCAGCCTTCAAAATGTCCCTCCATGACTTCCTAGACCCACTTTCTGCACAAATCACTGTTCAAAATCATTCAGTGACTCATTCATTCAATTCATGGGTTGTTGGCCTTCTCTCAGACCTCCACAGTTCATTGGCCTTTCTAGTGTTAAAGCCTTGGTACATTGGTACTTTTTTTAGGCGGTGTACACTAACTCTGCCTTCACACCACAAGCAACCAAATTCCTATGTTACTTCCCAATGGCTGATTTCAAATAGCTGATTGTTAGCTGTAGAGTCTATGTTGTTGCAGAAATAGGCGGGACATATCATATTGCTATAGTATATAGCTGGCTGCAGATGGACGATATTGTCCAAAAGTTCAGCAGCAGCCAACTGTTATGCACCAGCCAACTAGGAGACAAGGCAATCATGGTTAACATTGCTACTCTAGTTGTAGAAACTGCATGAACTTATAGCAGCTGGTAGCCTGGATTAGTTGAGGTGTGATCGCATGGTTAGTGTACAAAACATGACGTAATATTGAGCTGTGCTTTAGGCCAATTCAATGTTTTAGCAGTCTGTAAATTTAAAACTGTAATCTGTCTCCTCCTGTTCATCTCCCCTGTATTACTAATGTAGAATCAATAGCTGAAATTAACAAATGATTTGAGGAACATCAAGATCTAAATTTTTTCCCACTACAGCGGACACTGTAAAGGAAATCAAATGTTTCAATATTGCAGATACGTTATTATCCACAATTAAGATATATGATATGCAATTACACACAATTAATGGTGCAGCCCCAACTAAAACTTCACATTTTCAGTGTTGGAGCCTTGTTGCTCCTAAGGAACCACTTTTTATTTCAAGTAGCACCTCTCTACATAACATGTATAAGAACTGCAATTTTGATTACAATTTTAGAAAGATGGTGCCCCTACAGTATGTATAAGGATATTGCTTAATCTTTAAACTGATGAATTGTGCATGAAAAAAGGAGGAGAGGAAGGAGTGGTAACTTACAGGGAGTCCAATCTCTCCATCCTTCCCGTCGCTCCCAGGAGCCCCAGGCGGTCCAGGGAGGACGTCCTCAGATGGGGCTCCTGGGGGCCCCGGCTGCCCTGGAGGGCCTGGAGGACCTGGGGGACCCTGGAGACACAAGACAGGATGGCTCAATCACACAGAGGGGAAGAGAGAGAGAGAGAGAGAGAGAAAGAGAGCGAGAGAGAGAGAGAGAAGGACCATCCTCGTACCGCTCAAGCTTCAAATGTTAGGGAGAGTCCAGGAGTGTCAAAATATAGTAAAGTACACTGTCAGAAAAAAGGTGCAGAGATGTATTTTGTCTCTGGTCTGGGGCTGTACAACTTTTTCTGAGTGTACTTTTGCTGTACAACAATGGGAACAAGACAAAGTCAGATACGATAGTGAGACAGAGATTGATAGAGAGAAAGACAGATAGACAGAGGAGAATATTAAGAAAGAGAGAGAGAGCTGAGAAAGGACAGAACATCGCAATAATAAAATATGATGCAAAATAGCATTTAGTGTAAAAGTAAGAGAACAAGGGAGAAAAGGAGGGTTAAATTTGAAGTCGACTCACCCTAATAATCTCTGCATCGCTGTCGAAGTCATCGAATCCTGATCCCTCCATGGCATCCTGATGAACACACATCACATGACCAGCTGATCAGCTAACAGGCCAGTCAGTTAATGAACAGATCAGTGATCAGATTTAGATCACCAGTGTGCTGAGCAGACTTGGGTTAGATCAATAGAATTGAAGGGTTTAATTCGATACTTCAAACGGACGATACTTCAAAAACACACATGTTTCCATTCTCAAAAACAGAACTGTTTTGCTCAGATGACTCATAAATTTAACAGTAACCCCATAATGTGCTTTACTTTTGAGCCAGCCTTCATTTAGTAGCTGCCAGTTGTTTCAGATGGTGCATATGTCATTTTGGAACAAAATGTATTTACATAGTTAGTGCATAAAAATGCCAGTGAACAGTATAAAAGGACGAAAGCAACAGAGCGACATGCAGAAGAACTGAAATGGGTTCAGTTAATTTCCTGGGATCGATCTCTTCTGGAACAAACTTAAAGTAAGTAAAGCAACTGAATTATCCAAAACTTCAAACACCAGAACTGAAAATTTGAGCCAAACCTGAAAAACTTCTGTCCAAACCTGAATCTGAACTTATTTTTAAGCTGAAACTCCACTGAATCTTGTTATTACTTGTAACTTTCTAATGATAGATTTGCTAAGAACACTATTTTTCAGTGATACTTCTGCACATGAGCCTGGGACTTCATCTTAGTTATGGGCATAAATGTTAATCTCTGAAAAGACTGCCATTAATAATTAAAAGTCTTTTGATCAACTTACCAGGAACCTGGAAGACTTGCTGGGCTGGCCTGGAGGTCCAGGAGGGCCTGGAGGGCCTGGTTGTCCCACACCAGCATCACCCTGTGGGAGATAGCAGTGGGGTATTTAAGTATTCATTTGTAGATTCAGTATTACTCCTTATGGGTCACACACTGTCAGTATTTATGTCATGAGCCACATGCACGTTGACATATCATGAATTTCAAAGTGGGCTGTTACCTTTTCACCTTGAGGTCCAGAGTCTCCTGGCAAACCTGGGAATCCTGGAGTCCCAGTCTCTCCCTGAGGACGAGAACATCAGTTTTGCTCAATATAATAGAAACAACGCCACACAACATATCAGAGGTAAAGCAACACAGTTCAATTCTAGCATACTGAAAAGAAAACCTAC
This sequence comes from Centroberyx gerrardi, assembly GCF_048128805.1. Classification (NCBI taxonomy): domain Eukaryota; kingdom Metazoa; phylum Chordata; class Actinopteri; order Beryciformes; family Berycidae; genus Centroberyx; species Centroberyx gerrardi. The sequence continues at coordinate 5,347,813 of NC_136018.1, read as the reverse complement.
TGCAGTACCTTGTGAGAGCAGAAAGGAAGCACTAGTACTGATAGTAGTATCAGATATCAGGCCAGTACCACAATAAACCAGGATATTGGGATCAGCAAATTTATTCACTACTAAAATCACAAGCAAGAGCCACATTTCACATTTCGAAAATCAAAGCAAAGGAACTTGATTTTCTGCCTCAAGATGTTAGATCTGTCTGTATATTACAATTACTTCTTTCCAGTGAATCCAAACTAACGACCCACGTCTACACTGTTCAGTAAAAGTAATGGGTTGGATCAGTTCCTGGTATCGGCTAATACATAAAGTGTAGGAATCAGTATCTGTACGGGGGAAATGGGTGCATCCCTGCAGAACAGTTTCCCCCACAGATAATAAAAAATGAAAAAGTCCCACAAGATCGGACGTGTGAATCTGCAAGAGTGGAAAACTCTTTACTTACTGGAACTCCATTTTCACCTTTGCTGCCCTGGAAAAAAGAGGAAAATGAAAAACTGATCTATTATTTTATCTTTCAACAACATCCATAGTTTGGTGAATAGTACAGTTCCTCTCACAATGTGCTCTATAAAGCTGATATGATGCACTACAGCGATGGATGGATGGATGGATGGATGGATGGATGGATGGATGGATGGATGGATGGATAGATAGATAGATAGATAGATAGATAGATAGATAGATAGATAGATAGATAGATAGATAGATAGATACAGTTTCTAATGTCATCAATGCCTCCTGAAATGGCAGCAATAATATTCTAAAACAGTCAGTAACTTCCAGGTTTTGAATAAATAAGTCAAACAAACAAGCAGATAAATCTTACAGGCTGTCCATCCTTCCCAGGATCTCCAGGCAGGCCTGCGGGTCCCGGTGGCCCCTGTGGCCCCCGGGGTCCCGGCTCCCCAGACCCGCTCTCCTCCTCCGAGACTCGACCTGGGGGGCCGGCGGGCCCCGGTGGGCCGGCAGGACCGGGCTCTCCAGGCTCCCCCTTCTGTCCTGGAGACATCTGGAGGGAGTGATAGTCGGGTTGACTGGTGGACTGATTGATAGGGATGGGACGACATGCTTATCTCACGATTCGATACGCGATACGGGGGTTCACGATTCAATACAACCACGATACGATGTAATAAATAAAAGTTCAATGACGACAAAGTCTGACTGTGCAGAATTATGTTTATTTCTGAGCCACAAATCTTTCTAGCGATGGCATTGTCTTGCTAGAATGTAAACAACAATTTAAAAATGTCATTACAAAGTTCAAATACTGTAATATAAATTGGATGGAGAGCTTGTGAAACTGTGATGGTCAAGCTGTCTTATTTGTGATTACTACAGCAGAATAAAATGGAGCTAATATCACCATTCATTTCCCTGCCCCACGATACATATTGTCACATTTTTGTATTGCGATATATTGAATTTCGATATATCGTCCCATCCCTACTGACTGATTCATTGATTCATCCATTCACTGAAATACAGACAGGTATCAAACATTATGCAGATTGGAATTATAGTTATACAAACATTTCTATATTCTGTATTTCACACAGAAGTTTCAATTTGTCTCTTCCTGTGGGCGGAGAAGTTTTCTCCCCAGTGACCAAACCAAGAATTTAATTTGGGCAAATACAGAGAATCTACTGGGTCTCAATTAGTGGAGATGGGGCGCTCTCCTCTGCTACAGCTCCACTTTGTGATTTAGGCTGATGAGACGGCTGCATGTTTATATAAAAGTCTTGCCTAGTGCAGCTTTAATTAACACTAGAACTAGAACTTTTTCAATTGTACATAACTATGTTTTAATAAAATATTGAAGTCCCCCAGTTTTTGACTTTTCCTAAAATTGTGTTGTGTTGCACTCCCTATTGTTAAATATAGTCAAGATAAATCCAGATTAAAAACACGGGCATTTATACCTATAACCGCCACCGGGTAATATCTACCCGTATATAAAAATGCATTTATTTTCGCGCGGTTTATGTTTAATCACTGGATAAACTCATTATTAATATATGGCATTATTGAACAAACAAAGAGACAAATGCATGTATTTATAAGTAAAATGTGCTATAGGTCCAGATGTGAAGTTCTGTATTCAGTGTGAGAAGAGTATTACTCACAGTGGCAGGTCTGTAGGCTGGAGCTGCTGTCTGAGTTGGTCTCGCTGTGGAAGAAACACAGTGAACACATTACAGTTTGACAGTTACATTTAATTAAATGAAGTTGGTTGCTTTCTTAAGGTTTGCAAAGCTAGAACTACTCAAAATTTTCATCTAAGTGTTGTTTGTTATGATCTGACTTCACTTTAATTTAGGGAAAGGATAGAGAACAGACAGAGAAAGAGAGACAGGGGGTTAATATTATGGGGAAACTCATGCCTAACCCAAACTGGGATGAAAGAATGTGTGAAAGAATGAAAAAAAAAAAATAAATAAATAAAAAATTGGGATCATCCATGTTTGATGATGCCACAGTTCCAGCGCCCTCTGGTGGAAACTTATGGAAATACAGGAGAGGAGGTCTGAGTCACTTTGTAGGCAAACCATAAACTCTGTTATCTGCTACCCTGGACGTGGATTTTATCAGGACACACGACTGAAATATATGTGTGTATCTACTTCTATATAAATAATAGAAATAGGTAGAGAAAGGGAAAGAGAGTATGAAGGGAGGGGGGAGAGAAAGAGAGAGAAACACTGAACCACTGCCTTTTGTTGCCAAGAGAGACAGATTTCCTAAGATATTTTAGATTTCCTATGATATTAAATAACTTTTTTTTTTTTTTTTTTACCTCTAACCGTGGTCGTCTCCTCCTCCTGTCCAGAAGTCTCCTCCGCATCCTCATCATCGTTGCCTAGCGATGCCTCAGTGGGCGGAGCTTGGACCGGGGAGCTGTGAGTGACGTCTGGGAGGGGCTGCAGAGGGGAGAGAGGGTTAGTGTGTGTGTGTGTGTGTGTGTGTGTGTGTGTGTGTGTGTCAGTCCCCACAGCTTTCCACAGGACCAAAAAACGGGTTCACTGGTCACCTGACAAATACAAATTTTAATGAAATGCAGAAAACCATTGCTTTTGAAAGCTTTTGTTGCAATGAAAATACTGTGCAATAAAACACAATAAACTATCTGCGCATGTAAGCAACCTGTTGCCTAACAAATAAGCTAGTAACAAAAATGAATAAAATAATATTACAAAGCGTAGGGATGACAAAAAATTGTCTATAAGATGTCGTAACAAAAAATGAAACAAAACTGCATTACAAAGTGCGTGATGTAGACTGAGTGAAACCAGAATTAAAGGTTAAGGATCCTTCATTGACATCCAGAGGTAGTGAAAGATATTTGAGATGTTTTTCTGCATGATTCTGTCACTTTCCTATTTTTCTTCTTCTTCCTCATTTTCAGTGATTCAACCTGTTTTCTGCAAAATATTCCACAATCATGGAATCACAGAAACAGACATATGTATATATATATATATGTACAGTATACGTCTATCAATTTGTTTGCTTTCTTTGCTGTATTTTTTCTTTTCCATATTCATAATCAGCATTTTTTTTCCTCTCTCTTTCATTGATTCCAGGTTGCTGACACTTCTATTGTCTCTGGGAATCCAATAAAATAAGATAATGGTTCACAAGAAAGGAGAGAGAGAGAGAGAGAGAGAGAGAGAGAGAGCAGAGTGTTTGCCACAGACAGGAGGAAATGTTTTCTCTCAGCTCAGTTCAGGTCCAGCTACAGTGTCAGAGACAGAAAGCAACATTTCACACAACAGCACCAAGCTGGCTCGCAGCTCCGCATTAGCTCAACACATTTTTAGTGTTGTTTCTTTTTCTCTAAACTTTACACGGTCCTTTATATGCTGGGTAAAGTTCACGACCCCACGGCCCAAAGAACCCATTCAAAAACCCACTGTCTGCCTGTGAATGATCCAAGGACATGAGAAAATAATAAATCTTTTATTTCCTGAAAAGCTTTGGATTTCGGATTTGAACTTTTCATCTGGCTGAGGGAGAAAGCAACATTTTTCAAATAGCAGAGCTGGATAAGAGATCTTTGCTGACGCATTAAACACCTCATAACTCCACAAGTTTGGCTGTCTACAAATCCTTTTTTTGTTTTATATGAACTGAAACTACAATGTCCTTTATAGGCTTGGAAAATATCACCCTCTGCAGCAGGAAAACAGTCAAAATCCACTGAATGATTTAAAATAAACTGCGTGTGTCAATCAGAGGGCGGCAACTGATCTCATTCCAAAATGAAATATCCACCATTTGACATAATCACACTTACTTTTACAAAATGATTGCTGACATGAAAGTAAAACTCGTTTTAGGAAAGAAAAAAAAGTTCTTAGCTATTTTAAGATCTTTGCATCCTGAATATGAACATTGTTGATGAGAGAAGCATCCTGGAACTATTAAGTGGTGAATTTTAACAATATTTTTCTTAAAATGTATATAAAGTCAGACTGTAGTATCAGAGGGACGTGGAAACTGAATGACCTTAGTGCTGAAGTAGAAGTAGTACACTGAAGTATAGGTACTCTAATGGAGTTGTTAAGGATATATATATATATATTTTTTTTTAAATAGGTAAATTCAGGTTAAATTTGGGTTGAATTAGGTCAATTTTATTCAACTCAGAGTAATAGCACTCGTCTGGAAAATGTATCAAGTAAAAGTAAGAGTGCCTAACTAGGAAAACACTCAAATACTTAATTAACTGCAAGGAAAAAAGCATTAATCATTTCTTTTGGGCAGCAGGAGCCTAGAGCAGTAGTTTTCAAAGTGGGGACCGAGGACCCCTTGGGGGGCCGCAGGGGGGCACTAGGGGGTCCGTGGCAGCATGGGGACAAAGGGGAAATTTGTTACGAAAAGAAAAAAGATATATTTAGAATATATTTTTTTACAAATTTATATTAAATTCAAAAATAAAGTTCTCACAAGCACACCTTTCAATCTCTAAGCTCTGATTTATTTTTTAATTGACCGGAAGGAATCCCTGGCCAGCTGGGAAAATCTGGGTAAAAAAAAAAACTAATTAGAAACTCTCTCATCTGCCTTAACAGCTTCCATCAAGATGCCCTTAAGCAAGGCAGTAAAACCCCCAGTTGTTCCAGTCCAGTGACCAACAAGACTGCTGTTGTGCTGGCAAGTTCCCCAAGTACTAATGTGTGTGATTGTGAAGCTAAAAACAAGAGCATGCTCAGTCAAGCTTCACCAGAAAAGTGGCATTTACTCTAACAAAAGTTCATTAATTAGAGTAGTTACTAGTTCCGTCTCTCCACACGGCTGGCTGGGAGAGAGAGCAGCAACATTTGTCAGATAGCACGCTGCAGGCTGGGAGCGCCACATACCACCAAGTCTCCACCAGGCCTGCTGGGACAAGAGCTGCTTTCTTTGGTCCAAGCCCAGTTCTTTGATTGGGAAGGGAAAGGATTTTAAATTCTGAGTGACATGGGAGTAATGGGTCAGGGAAGGTTTGTGGTCTGTCCAGGGGATAATATCTTTGGTGTGTGTGTGTGTGTGTGTGTTTGTGTTTACGCTCACCATGGTATACTCTCTCTCCTCCACAATCTTTTTCACCTCATCTCTTCCCTCAATGTCTTCATAGGTGTCATCACCGCTGCCGTACCCAGAGGCCTGGAGAGAGAGAGAGAGAGAGAGAGAGAGATGGAAAGCAGGTAGGTAGAGAGGTAGACAGACAAAGATAGAGACAGGAAGTGATTATTAAATGCTTATGAACAGATATAGCCCATGTGATTCTGAGCTGCAGAGTCAGAAAGTGGTATGAGGCAACGGGCCAGAATATCTCGTCGTCCTCATTTTCAGAAAAATGTTTGGATATCCAGTGTTTGGTTCCCAGAGTTTCTGTGATAACACTGACTGTATGTTGTTTTCATTTTAAAAACAGCGTATTTTGGAGACGTTCCACACTGGATATCAGCGGCGAGTAATGCTCGAATCGAGAGAGAGAGAGGAGAGAGAGGAGAGGGGAAGAGAGGCGGGGAAGGAGCGAGGGATGGAGAACGAGAAGTAGGAAACTAAAATGTGAGCAATTTGGGTCCCAGATTGATAAAGCCTTAACACCTGAGAGAGTAAATGCAGCTAGGTACAAAATGCAGCCGAGCTTTTCTACAACGGTTTCTAATGCATGTCTACTGTATGAAAAGTTTTCTTCAAAGTAGTGTACATACGTAAGAATAATAATAATTTTAAAAAAAAAACAGGAGAAAGCCAGAGAAATCAGCAAGTTGACCTGCCAGAAATTCCACTTTTGAAGAAGCACACCTAGCTGTGCTTTATGGGAAGTGTCAGTGCAGCTGGAAGACATTGCTGACAAATTGCTGAAACTTGAATAATATATAATAGTAAGCTATCCCTCATAACCACTGTATCACCATGTACCTATAATCACAGCAATGTAAACCATCTTGGATATTAGTGTGGTATTAACCCATTATTTTGGGTAAATTTACCAAACTTTTACCTGTAGGATTTGCAGTAAACTTGAATACAACAAAGTCCTGTAATGCTCTTTTTGCACCAGTAGAGGGAGCAGTGGTTCCATTCATTACAGCAAAATATCACTGAGAAAGGACTGCCAGAATTGAACTTCATTCATTGGCTAATGCCTGTGTGTGTGTGTGTGTGTGTGTGTGTGTGTGTGTGTGTGTGTGTGTGTGTGTGTGTGTGTGTGTGTGTGCGTGTGTGTGTACATGGTGTACTCACATAAGGGTCGTCCTCCTCACACTGGTCATCTGGGGCCGTGGGATCTGACTTCAGCACCAGTTGTTGGATGGACCCCTGGAAAGAGAGAGAGAGAGAGAGAGACAGAGAGAGAGAGAGGAGGAGGAAGAAGAGGAGAGTCAGTGTTATGTTGCATGGTAACTTAGTTCATTCTGTGTTATTAAATTCAACCGAAACACACACTTCCCACACACTAACACACTGCCTCTGTCTATCTCTTTATCTCTCTCTCTCGTTCCCCCACACATTATCTGACACATACACAATTGCACACATACACACACACTCACATAAATGTATACACACACATCTGGCAGTGAACAGGTGTCTCCCTCTTGTCCAAGCTGTCTGCTCTCCAGAGACAATTTTCACATCAGAATTAAAGCTCCAGTCTGTAGTTTTGAGCATATTTATTCAAAGTATGTGAATCATTTCAAAAAGTTACATTTTGCGGCTTCCTGGTGGCTCAGTTGTCTGAGGGGAAACCATGTAACTACAGCTTGAATCCGGCTTGGGACCTTGGTTGCATGTCTCCCATTTGTTCCAGTCTTTCTCCACTGGAATCAATCCAATAAAGCCAATATGTCATAAAAATAGAACAAATTAAATCAAATTAGAGTTGGTGTTTGACACAGCTGGAAGGGAATGAGCTGCTGATGGAAAATTACCTCTTTGCAAATTTCGCATTTGACTTCTTACCTCAAAAACGGCAGTGTATGTCAATTTTACTCCAATATTTATGCACATTATTAAAGGAAGCACACTGTTTACAGCTTGAAAATACATTTACAAATCATCTTTAGCTGTCTCATACTTGCAGCAATAGTTCAATAAACAAATGTTAATCGTGTTCATATGTTAACTATAGCTCATCCATGCTGCCTATACAAAGGCTAACAGCAACAACTACGTTTTATGGGTTTTAAAGGTCAAAACTCATGACTAGGCTTCAGATTTAACGGTATACCCACCAGTAAATGCAACTAAATGATATACTATCCACTTCTGTACCCCAGCTCTTTGTCAAGGCAGGAGATAAACGTTTTCACCACTCATGCAGACGCTGCTCATTGGCTCTGTGAGGCAGTTGTGTGTGCCACAGATGCCGATCGCGGAACGGTCCTTTAACTGAGAGAGAGAGTCAGCGGGCCGATTCCCTCCGTTAGAACAGTAAAGACTTGCTAAAGGCATCTTTCGCCAAGTTTATTGATATTGAGTGCGAGCCAGAGCGCAAACACCTGTTTTTAATGCAACACATCACGGTCCATGAGACAAGTGGTGGAGTGACTGAGTGGGAAAAGGAGAGAGAGAGAGAAGAAGAGATGCAGAGAGGGAGACAGGGACACAGACAGACAGATAGAGAGAGAGAGAGAGAGAGACAGAGAGAGAGAGCGAGAGAGAGAGACAGGGTGGGTTCGGGTTGGGTAGCAACCAAAATCAGAGACATGTGTTGGAGCAGTAAACAACACGCCTGAAACAAACAAAGAATGTGCCACGCAAACCGGCTCCGCGTTCTTCAAACAGCTTTATTTGCATTTCATAGTTTCATAGTTATGAAAGAACGAGGCCAATAACGGTCAGAGTGATGATGAGTCAATGTGTAAAACTTTTTTAATTATGCGAGTGTGTTGTAAATAAATGAAGGCAGTGGGATGAGTTTGGCAGTGCCAGGCTGTTTGACTGACATTTATTGCTGCATGCTCAAAAGCTAACACACACACACACACACACACACACACACACACACACTACGCCTATAACACAGATGTCGGTCGGTAGGGGATTTTGACTCGTGCTCTTGACCTAGAAGAATGGGTGTGTAGCTGTCTGTAATGAATGAATGTGTGTGTGTGTGTGTGTGTGTGTGTGCGTGCGTGTGTGTGTGTGTGAGAGAGGAAACAAAAGACAGCTGTTGTGGAGACCAAACAACCACAAAAATGATATAAACAATGCAGTCAAAACCAATAACACACACACACACACACACACACACCCACACATACATTTGTATTACTATACTTGTGAGGACCTTGATTGACTACAGGAAATGAATTATCTAACCCCTAACCTTAAAGTACCGGCCATAATATTATAAGGTGAAAAAAAGTGGGAAACAGGACTTTGAGAAAGTAGATTCTGCCAATATATAAAAAAAAAGTGTCACTTTTTTTCACCTGTTTACAACTGTTGGCAAACTTAATATTTTCTTCATTTCATCGGCATAAGTTTCCTCCAACTGGATTTCTGTGTTCCACTTGTTCAAACTGAAAGGTTTAATAAACATAAACAAAACGATTCACTTAAAAACAATTCAGTGACAGTAGTTTTTTTTATATATTGTCAAAATCTGCTCTGTTTGCGTTCATTTATGTGCTAAAAGTGTGATTTCGAGACCTGTTTCGCCAAACAATGGCAGTGAGTGACGGATAGACCAGAAAATGTCCTCACCTTTGAGGATGTTCCTCATCTTTCCATCCTTATGAGAACATTTGTTCCTCATAAGTATAAAAATACAAGAACACACACTTGGCCCGCAGCAGTCGAAGAGACATCCAGTGTAGCCGTGACATTGCTCTCTGTTGCTTTGGCAACAATCCTTCCCTCATAAATCCAACTTCCCTCCTTTATTCTGTCCTACTCACTTATTTGTTCCTTTCTCTCTCTTCTTTCTTCTCTCGTCTTTGAAAGGGAAGCCTTTGGGGTTTTGTAATTTCTGAAGCTGTCACACTGCTGTTTGTCGTAAATGTCAGATTTTACCCATGTGCATCAGCTCTTCACCAAGATCCGTGTTCCCTTCATTTGGGTAATACTGTGTGTGTGTGTGTGTGTGTCTTAGTCTCTGGAAACCATCACCACCATGGCCGGGGTCAATCCATTTTTAACTAATCAATCACTTTTTGGAAAATAAAGTCACTATTGTGAAGGCTAGTAGCAGTTTCATCTCTGTGTCCAGTATTTATTTATCTCATCAGCTGCACGCTTAAACTTTACCAAACTTTATATGTTCAGTGTGGCCATGTAAGATAGCTTTGCATAATTACAGAAGCAGTGTATTGTACAAAATTCTCAGCACACACACACAGGCAAAAAAAAAACTACGAATGTTAATAATTTGATCAAAAGCTTATTTGGACAAGACAGTGTGTTCCTTTACATCCTTCCTTAACATTTTGGATGAGCAGTGATATATTCAGTGAGGATTACAGTTGCTCAGAAAGTCAGCCAACTCATAAAAAGGTTTGCACACACATAGTCTCTCTGTATCCCTCTGTCTATTTCCCTTTCTTTCGCACTCTCTCTCTCTCACACACACACATCTACAGACACACTCTGTGCCACACACGCTTCTTTTGAATCTTTGTGTTCAATTAAACTGTGAGGAGAGCGAGAAGGCCAGTGAGTCCATGAGAGAGTGTGTGTATTATGCAGAATGTGTGCATAATGTTCACGAAATGTGTGTGCGTGTTCAAACGTATGCATGTCTGTGAGGGTCTTTGTGCATACTGTATCTGTGTGTTTCATAAATGTGTTAAGAGACAGAGCTTTGTGTGAGTGTATTGCAGAGAGCTACTGCTGCTGTGTGACTGTTATCCTTCTCCCTATGGTGGAGATGGAGGATCTCAGACCGAGCTGCCAGTCCAAACACTGAACAGCTGGAAACCACCGGCCACTACTGGTCCTCTTTGTCTGAGAGAGAGACAGAAACAGAGGAGGGAGAGGGGAGCGAGCTATGAAAATAAAGAGAGAGGGAAGGGAGTAAAGAAGGAGATGGAGGGAGGTAAAGGGAAGGAGAGAGGAGAGAGAAAACTATAGAGGGCTTTCAGATGATGTAACGCACCCTCTGGCGGCCATGTTGGATGTCCTCAGCTCTTGGGCAACAGTGGGAACAGCTAATTCTATTAAAAGTACAACTCAGCCGTCATAAATGTGGTTATAATTTATGTGCTGTTTTGACTGGGAATCATTTCACTAGTGATAGATTTGATTGATTTTGTATGACGATATAATAAGATAATGTCAGCTTGTTAGCTAGCCAACCATAGTGTCAGCCAGCTAACCATCACTGTTTTGATTTGCGCACTAGGTAACGTATCTGGTAGAAACTAGTGTTACTAGTGGCTAGTCACACGTAAACACTAGTTGCTTTCTGTTTGTTCAGGTTAACTAAGCTGACTCTTCTCAAACTACAAACCCTAGTGTTTTGGGTAGAGACTACAGGGCTAACAGTTTCCTGTGTTACAGTAAACTCAATTTAGAAAACAGATGATTCTGATAACATATAATACTTATAACATTACTGAATTGGCCGACACCCACACCACAACAATCTTTTTCTTTTTCTAGCCCACTTGTTATTTGATATGATGGCACCAAATGTGGATGCTAGGAGATTTGTGACACAGCTGCAAAGCCTCTATAAAAACAGTTTGAGGAGAGAAAGTGAAGGATGCAGAAGAGAAGGAAAGAGGAATAGGCAAATAGAAAAAAGAGAGACAGAGCTCTGTGGAGGCTTTGTCCATCCACTAAGTTAACTTCTTTATTTAAGAAGTAAATTGAAAATGGAGGAAAGGAATATGCCTTACGTTGCAGATAGGTTTGGTTGCGATAAGTAACTAACATACCCTCGTGGCAGCTGGGGGAGGGAGGGAGGGGTGGGATGACCTTATTTGTACACCTTTTACCTGATCATTGTAATTGTGATTTGATGGAAAATTCAATAAAAAGAACTTTGAAGAAGAAAATAGAGGAAAGGATTCCTGTTTCCAGTTTACTGTCGTCTTTATTACCAGTGCAGTGCTTCCACCCATACACACTATGAACTGTTAAACCCTCTGCTAAAAATGATTGATGTGAGTGATTTTGGTCTGAAATACTGTTTTGGAAACAATCATGACGTAAACACCCAAATAAGGATTGCTTTTAAACCACTTATAGATAAGGAAACGTGGTTCCAACACCAAAATTGCTCTTCCCCTGCAACCAAGAATCCTTGAGTAAACACATGCTCTCCCTCCCTGGCTCATCGTATTTCTTTGAAACTCTCCTCGGATTTCTCCAATAAAATCTTAATGAGAGGAAAATAGCTGCTTGGCGATAAGAACTTTCCACTGTCCTGGAAGCTAAACATCTTGTAGTTTGTCCATCACATGTGCTTACATAACAATAACTCAGAGGAGATGAAGAGGACAAAGGTTGCAGTGTAACACAGGACTGCTGTTTGTTTTTAAGATGAACACAGGACATGTGTTTTCTAATTTAACCATCAGTCAGGGTGATTTTATGGGAAACCACATTGTTGGCGCATTTTATTTTATGTGCTTACCCCTTATTAAAATTGAATATTCTCTTAAAACCTATTAAAAAAGTTTCAGATTCAACATCTTGATGACATGATATGCTGGTTTCTGGCCTTAGGATATAATTGTTCCTGTTACTAAATATTGACTGGACTTAGATATTCCTGTTACAAAAAAAAACAACAATTTTCCTCCCCACCATCCCCCTTGTTATATTTGGACAAATCACGCACAGCCATTTCTGACAATTACAAAGCAGCAAATAATGGGTGATTGGAAGGAGAGAAAGAATTTAGTGGTGGATTTTCTTTTACAAGAACACAGAACAGGATCACATCCCATATTTCTACCTTTTTCTCCCTGGCTTTTATTCCTTTTTGTTTTTACCACACACCGTCATTTTAGGGACACAGAAATATTTTTAACATGGATTGTGTGTGTTCTGACTCTTGCACTCTTTAGTATTGTTTGATTATAATGTTGGCAACCTAGGAATTTACACTTGCACTTAACTGTTTCCTCAAATGTAAATGACATCATATACTGCTTGTTGTTTATGAGCTCTCGCAGGATAAGGCAACGCTCATAAACACATGTGGTCATTTATTCCTTGTCTCCTGTGGCAGCCATTAATCTGCCAACAGCGACTATTGTGTTCATGGCTCAAATGTAAAGTAGGCTTCCACCCAAGCGCCACGTTTGGTTCTGTTAGTAGCAGCGGGTCCGCCATCCATATGATCCCCAACATGAGGAATGACGGATGGACTATGCATAAATGTAGCAGTCATGCAGGACTGACAGAAGATGACGGGTGAGGGGGCGGGCTTGGCTAAAACTGTACACACACATACGTGCACACGCTTACACAAACACCACACATATGAATCTTTTCCCATCCTGACTCACCACAAACCTCTCCAGGCCCGTCCCCCCTGCGTTCCCCACGAAGATCCCGGAGCTGGCCTCAAAAGTGAGGGACTGTGGGCTCCTGGTGAAGGCCACCCGGTGGTATTCCTCACAGTCCATGTAGAGACGCACCTGAGGCACACGGGCAGATGTACAGTATTTACACACACACACAACAAGCTTTACTTGTTGCAAATCTAGAAGGTCTCTGGAAAATACTTTATCCTGCATAGTTAGGTCTCTATTGCAAAATCACATTAGTTGAGAACTTAATCTCAGTTTCTGACAAATTCCCCACGTTTTAAAATCAAATTAGGTGCCACTTGAACCCTATTTAAACACCCTTAAATCATTGTCAAATTAATTGTGATACCTCAGTATATTTACCGTAATCAAATCCAGTCCAGATTATTGGTAGCCTCTATTTTACAATGGTATTGTTAGTGCTAGTGTGTCTCAAAATTAAGACATTTCCCATAAACCCTTTTGCTTCCCATCGCAATGAGGATGTTGCAAGAAACTCGCTTGTGCTGGAAGAAGAGCGCCCTCTTCCTGTTTGGTGCAATCCAGCAGATTTATCGCCAAGTGGCACACAACGTAGAATGTAGTGTAGAAGCCAGTAAAGGCTGCCTATCTTCTCAGTGGTGGTCTCATTTGTTTAAGGTAATTATACTAATGTCTCAGAATTCATGTGGTAATGACTTATTGATGTTAAAATGCTACTAAACTAACTAAATTAAACATGCTAAACCCACCTCCGCCCCCTGTACGGTCAGGGTGAACCTCGCCCATCTTCCTGTCATGTCTCCCATCTTGAAGGATGCAGCTTCCTGGGTCCCGCCTGGAGTCCCGGGGTCGGTGTAGTACAGCACGACTCTCTGGGAGCCATCCTCCACCGCAGACAACGCTATGCCCAGGTGCACAACCTTACCGAGAAACCAGGAGATTCAGATTCAGAAAACTGTCCTTTATTGTCCTTCGCATTACATATGGCAGAAAAAAAAACTTTGGCAAAGAATGGACATCTTTCATACATACTATCTAGTACATACTATCTAGAATCTACTTAATTTTAATAATTATAGCCTATACGTTTGGTTGATGTAGTTGGGTTTGTGAGTGCATGTGGGTGTTTGCTAAAGATGAGGGAGTAAGCCTGAATGATGGTTAAATTAAGTAATACACTAGTTTGGCTTAGATGGTGTCAATCAGGCGGTGGTGTGATGTTAGAAAACTGCTGATACCTGGCATGCAACCATTTAAATGCTGCAAGAGAATGAATGTGATTGGTTGATAAGAGAGTGGTTGAAGCATAGCGATTGGTTCAAGGATTAGGAAATACTTGAATCAATAGGTGGCTCTTACTTTTGGCTGTGTGATGTTTAGCAAGTCTGGTAAAGAAAAGTAAACACATGAACAGAAAAACAGGTAGAGGCGTGGTGTAACTCGAGCGTTTATCGCCTCACCTTCTGGTAAGCATCTGTGATGGCGAACAGCACGCCACCACGTCGTGTGGTGGGTTTAGCCGTGACCGTGATGGCAAAGTCCTGGTAGAACGGGTCCGGGATGAAAGACCTGGTGAGCCGGCCCACGTTGGCGTCCGGCCCGAAGCTGTAGGCGGGGTAACCCTCGAAGCCCGTGACGAAGGAGACGGAGGGGGGGAGGGGAACGCCGATCAACTCTGTCAGGTCCAGAGCCCCCTGGGCACCGCGCTCTGGAGAAAACAAACATGGAGGAGAAAACACAGTTAGTGGAGGGAAGGAGGGAGTCACAGGTAGCTGATGAAAGGGAAGTGCATCACTGGACTACTGAGACCTTCACCATACAGAAATAAACATGAGCTGGAAAGTCATCAAACAGTTGTTTAAATAAACAGTCATGAACGGGCAAAAAAATTGAATTGTTTCCATATGGCAACAGCATGGCATAAAGGGTTAAATCATCAGACTTCATTGGTAACCTTTGCAGAATTTGCCCATCATGCATCTGTTCTCTATTGGTACCAATAGCCTCTTTCTTCTCAAAGGAGGAGCAATGATGCAGCAGTAGTGTTGCATGTTGCATGTTGTCAGACTTCTACAGCAGGCACTGAGCTCTGACTGGTATTTCTTTCCTACTGCACTGAAAAATGAACACAAAAAAAAAAATAAAGTTGATTAAATGAACACATTTTTACCAAATAATTGATGAAAATTAACAAGAAAAAGTAAACACCTACAGCCAGGTAGGCCACAAATCCCCCCGGATCTACTTCAGATCTCTCCTGCACAAGCTCTCTGGATCCTTATAAGACATCCTGGGTGGTACTGATCCTTTGCAACCATCCCTGTCTCATTCACTGGACATGTTGATGTCTGACAGGATGTCAGTTACACCCCATAAAGTTTGCCAAGAGGATGAGACAGAGAGAGGGAGAGAGAGAGAGAGAGAGAGAGAGAGAGAGAGAGAGAGAGAGAAAGAGAGAGAAGACTTCCATCTGTCTAAGACCTCCCCTCATGTCCCAATATTCTGTAAACTTACCAATACTTCATACTCATGCATGCCTGAATGCACATGTGCATGCTCTCTTTCTCTCATACATGCACACACAAGTTCATGCACACACACACTCAAGCATGCCGGAATGCACGTGCACACACCACAAACCACACACTCTGTCTCTCTGACAGAAGTACACACAGTCAGTGAACTCAGACAAGCCACACGCATGTCTCTTTCTCTCTCTCTCTCTCTCTCTCACACACACACACACGCACACGCACACACACTCCCCTCTACACCTGGTTCTCCTTAGTGAGGAGACCCTTGGAACAATCGTCTGTTCTTTGGGAGCGTATGGGGCAGCGGGGTATAGGAGCTGGGCATCTGGAAGGCATTAGGCTAGACTAATACACACGCGCTGCGCAGTGGCAGCTCCTGTAAATTAGGCTTACCGCGTGGCGTTAGGGTGTGTGTGTGTGTGTGTGTGTGTGTGTGCAGGAAAGAGAGAGACAGAAAGAGTGAGAATGAGAAAGTGAGGGTGCGAGTGCATGCGTTTAGACTTGCATTAGTGTAGTTGCGTGTATGCTTGTGTGTGTGTGTGTGTGTGTGTGTGCGTGTGTGTGGCTGGTAGTAGGGCTCCCCCATAGGGAGATAGGCACACTCCCTCCTCCATGCGTTAATTGGACTAATACCCCTACAGACTGTGTGCCAATTAAAAAATAACAGTGACCTGCAACACACACCGTCCATTCCACTGTGAAACCTCGCTGGATGTTGTAACTTAGCTGGATGCCAGAGCAGAACTGACTGTGTTGAAACTTGAAACAGTGTCTCTGGGATGTTTTCAAAGATTAGACTGGATTGTATTTGTTTTAGCTACCAATCATTTTGGATGCTATAGTCGTGCTTTTAATTAGAGCCATTCTTCTCGCTCGGAGTGTTTTTTTTTTCTTAGCACTTGGAGTACACTCTATTTCTATGTGACTGGAGCCAAAATGAAGTGAAATACTTCAGAAGACTTTAATACAGATCTGTGAGAGTCATTCATATTATTAGAACAACAATTGTATAATATTCTGAACACCTACATGAGGGCAAGGCAGATGTCAGTTAAGTTCTTAACGACAAAAAACATATTTAATTGAAATACTTTCTTGTGATTGTCTTAACTTTCTGCCACTCATTGTATTGTCCCGATGCAGTAAACCCCTAGCCTGGTGTCCAGCCCCTATGAATCGCAGTTTTCAGCACTCTTCGAATTTGCATGGCGATTCATTAGGTCCTAATGAATCGCCGGACACCAGGCTAGTAAACCCCACCCATCTGGCACCAAGCTAGTAAACCCCACCCATCTGGCACTCTAACCATGCTAAAACAAGCGCTAAGAATTATTTCCCGAATACACTTTGACCCATTTTTGGTTCCAGTCGAGCCTGGCTGCCTGGCTGCCTGCCTTCCCTCCAGACTGAGCAGCGGACTTTGCTCTGTATCTTTTCTGTGTCGTCAAAAGGAAAATCCAGCCAATGTGTGTCGGCCAACATTCCCACAGCTCAGTCTGTCACCTTGCTCTCTCCTCGCCCCAAAAGTGACATCACGGCAGATGTTCCTCCACCGGGCCAGTGACTGAACAGCTGGACAGGTCACCATGGAAACCGGAGACACACTCTCTGGCCTCGCTCAAGTTCCCATGATGCAGCAGGAACCCAATACAGCAGGGAGGACAAGGGCTTTGCCAAGTCAGTTTAGAAATCAAGCTGTGTTTGTGTATTGGCTTTGCAATGCGTTACTGTACTGTGCGTCACCACATGGCCATGTTTGACAACAGGTGACAGCAATTAAATAATATTTGCTTGTAATCAAACCATCGTGTTTAGGGCATTCAGCTGTATCGCTGCGTAATGAAGGCATTCATCATAAGAATACTGTGAATAATGGAACTGGAGCATGGTGAAAATGTAAAACATCCCAGTACAAGACAGTCTCAGCAGCGATATCCTTTGGAGTAATCCAGGTTGTGACATCTCCATGTAATCAGCCTTGGCTGGACCTGAACACCACCTGCACCGCAACAAGCCATCAAACAGAAAGAGGAGAAGAGAGGAGAAAGGCTGGGGAGATAGAGTATGTTCTGTGGCCTGTGTTCCCAGTAATAACTTCAAGGTGCTTCAAATGAAGTGGAGGTCATGATATTTGTCATGTCGTTAAGTTTCTGAGTCATAACGCTGGCGTAAGAAAAGTAAACTCCCTTTCCTGGGAAGAGGAAGTTGTTTTGGACCTGTGGCAAACAAAATCACTTTAATCACCAAGTACGATAAATGTACAAGCATTTGCCTTGTAATATGGGTGCCGAGACCTAATGGCAATGTACTGAATTTCACATCCAGCGCAAAGAGAGAGTGCAAGAGATTCGATGGACAGTGAAAATCCCTTAAAGAAAAGATCCACCCTAAGAAACTTTAAAACTAGACGATGCACTTTGTATTTCTGGGCCCATTTTGTTGTTTGCTGGTGTATTTTTCTTATGACATGACATCACATCAAGATATTTCCAGCGCAGCTACAATGTAGTTTGACAGCAGAAAAAAATCTGGCTATCTAAAACAACTGTAAGTCAAAGAGCAAGGGCTTCTTTCTAAACTCACCGACGTTCAACAATCATACAGGAAGAAGAAATCCATCACAGAAGGGGCAGAGAGACCAATAGACCAGAACGCAATGCAGCCACAAGACATGTTGCTGAATGCACAGCTGCATTCTGGGAAATGTAGGAAATCACTAACTGAAGTAGAACTAGATGAGGCAGGTTGAGGGAAAGTGGATACACCAAGAAAGTAAATTATACTTGAATGCACTGATCAGAAATTGATGACATCTAACAGTGTATTATGATTTCCCTTTAAGCATTCTATATCTATGCACTACACCTATTCCCACATAATAAAATATCACTACATCAGATGTGTAGGTAAATTTGCCTTCCTGCAGACCGACCTGCATCACTAAAGGTGTCCCATGTAAAAAAAAAAACATCATTTTCCGACTAAAGTCAAAAGTCAGCGCTACAGTATATGAAATTAATAAACAGACAAATTCCCCCTGAAGTGCCGGTGGAAGGGCCTCCAGAGGCAGCAGTCTCAGAGCATGGCGTAATGGAAGGTTACATTAGGTTAGTGTGTGTGTGTGTGTGTGTGTGTGTGTGTGTGTGTGTTGTGAGGAGCGTGATAGGGAGGGAGGGAGGTTAGAGCTGGCTCCCACTGCATATGGCGCTGATTAAACATAAGAGTGAATGGCATCATCATCACCGGGAATGACTTGACTGTGTGTGTGTGTGTGTGTGTGTGTGTATGTGTGTGTACGTGTGTGTGTGTGCATATCTACAGTTCACTATATGTGTGTGTGTCTGAATCTGTAAGTGTGTGTTTCCGTCAGTGTGTGTGTTTACAGGGTATCGAGTGTTTTGCATGCCTGTTCTCTATCCAAATGAACGCCAGTCGATCCGAACGCCGCTCTCTTAAACGGGTCAGTGTGTTTAAGGAGTGTGTGTTTTAGGAGTGTGTGTGTGTGTGTGTGTGTGTCCCTGACTGCGAACGTCCCGGAGCGACGCATTGTTATGGCAAAATCCAGATTGTTATGAATAGCAGAAACTGCAACACTCTGCCCTTACTTAAGCACCACTTGCAAGAGGAATGTCGTTCCAAAATGAGATATCACCCCATTGCAAAAAAGTGACCTTTCTTACAAAATGACTGAAAAAATGTAGTCAAGTTATGGCAGTTATTAAAGGATATTTAAGGAGAGTAGGAGACTTAAGTCCTTGGTTGATGATACTTTTCCACAGTGGATCTCTACATTTCAGAGACTGGATGTTGAGCTTCAGGTAATGATTTTTTCCCACAATGCCTTTTGTAATAAAACTCAATTTAGTCTGTCTAAATCAAGGGTTTATCATGAATGACCTTTTTTAGGAACTTTCTTGATCTGTCATAATTCAGTGTATTTTACTCCAGCATTTACAGACATTTGTACATCCTTACATCCTTGAAATACATGTATAACTTGTTTAGCTGTCACATACTGTCAGCAACTGTCTGAAAAGCTCAGAGAATGTATTTCAGAGTGAAAACATGTCTTAAACTCAGTGAATCACTTTGTAAACCGAGCTGATAGCGGGACGACTGTGTTTCCACAGGAGACGCCATGGTGCAGTTATGATCTGGGCTTACAACTGCTGGTCTCTTGTCAGAGGACAGTATCCAGACTGTATAATCCTTATTGTTCCCATCTGAGCAAAACTTGGTCTGCATAACTATTCCATTAACTACGCAGTTGGCAGTTCATTTCACTGAGGGTTATGCAGTTCAAGTAATAAATTCAGAGTTAGATTGAACAGCAGAACAACTACAATTCAGTGTAGATAATGAAAAAAATGTTGGGTGAAATCGAACACCGCAGCATGCACTGCACAATTGAAATAATGAACATAATAATGGGTTAAAGAGAACAGCCAGGACAGACAGCTGAGGGCAAAACTCTTTGTGCGTCAGTTTTTGAAAAAGATCGTCTGTTAAGTTTTAAGTGAGGAGGTAGATTTAATCAAGCACACACACACACACACATATTGGTGCACATACACACACATTTACATGCGTACCCGTGCTTGCATGGTGGACAGACTAATAATAAGAAAGTGTGCATACAAAGTGTACTTTTTAGTAGTGTTTTCTATAGTATTTGTATAGTAATCAGTAGCGGCACCGCTGCTGAAAATGCGCCGATTTTTTTTTTTTATTAATTGCAGGCTATTTCTGCCAAGACGCACCTTAATGATGGAAGTGACACAGTGGCGCGTGGTGGCAGACAGAGAGGACAGTCATTTGCATATCTGTATAGGCTACTGTGGATTTTAAGTTGATTCAAGTGTAGAGATGTTTGTTTTTACTGTAGTAGCCTACTTGTTTACATGATGGCATCTATATAAATTATTTCTTTATGGATTGTAATCTTAATTGTAGGCTAAGATGTCATGCCAATAAAGTAAAAAAAAAAAAAGTGAGGTCCTATGTCCATTATTACCTGCTTAAATTGGCTTAAAGCTGTCACACTAACCACTTAATAGCATTACATTTGCCTTTTATTGTATATTTTACCTGGATGTATTGTTAGGTGTGTTTCAGTGATGTTGATATTTAATTGCTGCCAACATCTGTCTATTGCTACAACAACAGATCATTTGGGGGTTTTACATTAAAAATAAGCAGATTTTCATATATACTCTTAATACAACTACTCAGTACCAAAGAGTACAAAAGAAATCTGAGAATTATAAAGTCTTCTTGAAAATAGGATTCATAGTTTCTGTAAAGTAAATGCACTATTAAAATACTTCTAGAAGATAATCTTTATGATTGAAAACATAATTACTTAACATAGTTTAGCTATTTTTATCTACAAACTACAAAAAATGCTCCTGTTTGGTTCCATTTTAGACAGTCACAGTTGTCTTGCATACAGTGAGCTAAATAAAAAGTAGTAGTGATGTCTCAATAAAAAAATATTAGCATTATAATGGCAGCATATGCCACTTTCACCATTGATTCCAATGACAGTCAGCTGAGAAGTGTACCCAAGATGGCTGCCATATGGTCCCATTCCAGAATGGGAATTCATGACATGTCCCCTCTAGTGTTATATCTCTATGTTTGGAATACTTTTGACATGTAAAGAGGAGAGCACAGGCCCTAGTGACACTTAAAATAACCAATTCAGGCAAAATGAATCGCTCTGGTGTAGGTCTGGCTTAGGTTCAAGATTTTATTAAAGAAATACTGTTGTTAGCCAGTGTCTCATTGGCAATTTCAGGCCGGTTTGGCCTCACAAAAAGTTATGCTCTTCTACTTGGGCTGGGATGTAAATTTTGTGTGTTTGGCTCCAATTTACAGGCCAGACTCACACTGCAGGGACGAATACTATTCCTATTTAAAGAAAGAAAGAAAGAAAGAAAGAAAGAAAGAAAGAAAGAAAGAAAGGACAGCAGACACTATAGTCTCAGATTGAAGGGTCATAATAAAGCGGTGATGATGGATCGGCCTTTGGACAGGTTTAAGTGCTGCCGGCCAAAATCATCCATCCGTCAGTCAGTCAGTCCACAGCAGTCTCTAATGACCTGTCACATCTAATGAGGGACTGTGAGTCTGGAATCTAATCAAACCTCAAGCATGTATAAATCCACACCAGGAACACATACCTGGACAGACACACACTTATGCACCACACGTGTGCACGCTCAAGCACGTGCATTCACACACACACAAACACTTGTTTCAGTGCAAATGGATCATAAACGTTATCCAAGCATGCAGAGACGCAAAACCTCATTGTTGCACAGTAAATCCTCTGTGGCTGCGGTCACACCACATGTTACAAACATACTACTCCCTCTCTCCAAGGCCCCATTTCACTGTGTGTAATCATGTTAACCTTTGTCTATTCCCAGAGGCCTTTGAACTAGATCCACAGACACCACTTGATTTCTCTCGATACCGACTTACAGTACCAAATAGAGCTGCAACGATTAATCGATTAGTTGTCAACTATTAAATTAATCGCCAACTATTTTGATAATCGATTAATCGGTTTTAAGAAAAATAAGTCAAAATTCTCTGATTCCAGCTTCTTAAATGTGAATATTTTCTGGTTTCTTTACTCCTCTATGACAGTAAACTGAATATCTTTGGGTTGTGGACAAAACAAGACATTTGAGGACGTCATCTTGGGCTTTGGGAAACACTGATCGACATTTTTCACCATTTTCTGACATTTTATAGACCAAACAACTAATCGATTAATCGAGAAAATAATCGACAGATTAATCGACAATGAAATTAATCGTTAGTTGCAGCCCTAGTACCAAACTTTGAGCGGATCACCAAGGCAGCTAACATTAGAAGTTGACTCTTCCTGAACTCCTATAGAGAGGCTGAAAAGTGAACATGTGCCATCACAATGAAATGTTGTTTTAAGTCATTGAAAAGTTGATATGGACCTGTAGTCTTATTCTTAAAAGCTTATTGTAGATAAGCAGAGGTCCTCCTCACATCTGTGTATGGTACAGAGCTAAAATAAGTAAACTAGACACTGATTCAAACAGGGTTTTCATTCTATTCTGTTCTATTCTACTGCTAGCTTCACTTCTGTCGGGTCTCCAAATGGCCTTTCCATTGCTCTTCCTTTAGGTAGACCTTCAAACAAAAAGAAGACTCCATCTCCTCTTCCTAGGTTCTTTTAAAGATCATTCAAAAGCACAGAGTGTTTGATTGACAGGCAGAGGTGATGTCAGCCACGTGTGGTTGTGAGAAGCAGGAAGTGCTAGTTAAATTGAGGCCACACAGCCCGTGTCTGTGTGTGTGTATGTTTGTCGGTGTGTAAGTATGTGTGAGCATGTCTGCGTATGCTAGGTATCAGTGTGTGTGTGTGTGTGTGTGACCGGGTGACGCTAGAGGCCCCCCATGGAGCACAAAGCCAGTCTGTTAGCGCCGAGCTAAAGCGGCAAGTCAACACAGTCATTAGCCGAGGAGAGGAGCGCTAATTGCTAACGCTCTCACCTTGATCAAAGGCTCCCAGCACTTAGCTCAGGGATGAATGGGTCTCGTTCAGGTTGATCTCAGACACAACGTCACTTTTTTTTTTTTTTCACCTGTACGAATGTCTGTCGGGAGAGATTAAGCTTGTCTGTGTTGGTATAGCATGCGAGGAAACAAACCTCAACCGCTCAAGGGATGATGATGTATTTTACTGCTTGACAGCCTTTGGAGAAACCTGTCCAATCAGTTCTGAAGATGCTGATCTGTGTCACACTTTGCTAAAACAGTCATGAAAACAGTATTTATGTCTGAGAAAGAGGATAAGATTTTGTTACTGTGATAGCAGTAAATCTAATTCTCACCACTCAAAAAAAATGTACCTTTGCAGTCTTTCAGGACAGTGTATGTTTTTGTCATCATCAAAGCTACAGGAAGGGAAACAGATTCTTCTTCATGTCCAGTGAGGAATGTGATGGTCATGTTCCAGTAGGTATGTGACACTAACGAATCCTAGGAATGGGATAGCTAGATAGATATGTTCACAAAGGGATGTGAACATATCTATCTAGTATCATGTATCTTGAGAATGTGATATCATTCCTACATGTATCTTAGGAACGAGACAGTAATGTTCACCTGGGAATGTAACGCTCATGAATCTTAGGAATGGAGAGATGGAGAGGCCTAGAAAGTCAGTCGAAAATACTAGAAATCTTTCAGCAAGTCAGCAAGCTACCAGATTTCTTCAATTTGATGCAATATTTTATCCAAAACAGAAGGTTTTGTGGTTGATTGCATCCATTTATTGATCCCAGCGGAGAAACAGATTGCATGGTGTTGCAAGCACCTTACTCACACATTTGAACCATCTGAGCCACACACAGACACAAACAAAGCTGCACTAGGCAATATTTGTATGTAAAAATACCCCTTATCAGCCTAAATCACAAAGTGTCCCATCCCAATTGAGACACTGTGAATTTGCCCTATTTGGCCAAATTCAGTGTCAGGCATGGTCACTGGCGGGAAATCTTCTCAGCACACACAAAGTGACGAATCAAAACTTAAAAGCGAAATACAAAACTGTCTCACAAACAATGGCTGCTACAAATAGTGTTTTTCCCATACCAGACACAAAGAAGATGAAATTTAGGTCCAAGGAGTGTGCAGTTTACCGACATCCTGTTACATGATTTCTGGGTAATGAAGGAATTCAAATTTTGAAAAATTCAACAAACAGTTATCTCTCGCTGCCACTTGGGGCACCAAACTGCAACGTTGCCTTCTTCTTTCAGGGCCTTGTCCTCAATTTGGTGTAATCCCAAAAATGCCGGTTTGGTCATCAAGCTCAGTCAGTCTTAAGAAAAAAGAGTGATTTGTGACTCAAGAAACTTTCACAGAAGACTCCAACATATACGCAAGATTGTAATGTATAATAAAAACTTACAGAATAAAAATCTGTTTCTGTTTCTATCTAGCCGTAACGTTACACTTTGACTTCAAACACTTGGCTCCAGCTGTCCTTATAAAGCAGGAGGATATTTTTCCACAGTAAAGTCAACATGAGCGGTCCTCGCTCTAATAGCACTGCAACGGGGCATCAACACAACGCTGCACAGCCGATTAGTCTATAAAATGGAGACAGCTTTTACGGCCATTTAAATTTCAACTGCTTATGAGATGAACCAGATGGTTTACAGGAATCTGAATAAGACGTTTCAACCCTCGCCATCCTCCCTGCTGGAGCACAGCCAACTATGTTTCCACAGGTATTTTAATTCATATTTGGATAGCTCTCTCTCTCTCTCCCCCTCTCTCTTTCTCTCTCTCTCCCTCTCTCCTCTCGCTCAACTATCAACAGCCTCCATTTGACCACGCTTATCAGGGCAATCGCAGTTTTTAAAAAAAGTTATTATGCTGACAATTTTAAGAGCCAATCAGTCTCTACCAGAAGCAGCAGCCGAGGCCACAAAGGAGTTTCCGGGTATTTTCATGATGAAAATTTATGAGGTCATGACATTTGGGAACTTTTGAAATGACTGAAATGTGGTAAGAAATCAGCTTAAGTTACACAAGAGTAGTCCAAAGTCTGTTTCCATTGTTGCATGCCACATTTATCAGTGTCGACGTTGAGGAGGTGTGCTCTACATCCATTCCCAACGGTTGGTTATATAAACAGAGCAGTCTTGATGCTGGGTGCAGCTGCTGGGAGCGTGAACCACAGCGATGTGCAGTCGTTAGAAGAAGAGAAATCCTGTCTGCATTAATTTAGCTTTTACAAAATCCCAGCCACCAATTGCATCCAAATTCTATCTGCAGGATTTCATGAGAAATCAGTTTTCCATGACACCAGAGTAAGCGTTGTGCTCTTGGCTCACTGACGCTGTTCTGTGAAGTCTCAGAGCCAAGACTGACTCAACCAAACTCTATCCATGTCCCCAATTAACCCCTGCATGTAGCCTTTTGTAGCCTCTGCTGGGGAAAAGGGCTACTTCATCATTGTGCTGGGGTATGATTACACCGGCACGAGCCGTTACTTTCCACAGCGTGAAAAAAACCCCTGAAAATACAATTAGCTAATTAGTTAGAGGGAAGCAAATGCTGGACATTAAATGTTTCCAGGGAAATTCCACAGTAGGCTAACCAGTGGAAATAATAATTGAGATGAAATGATAAGTAGGATCGAGAGCCACTGTTCAGTAGCTTTGTAGTTCTGGTCACAGGCTGGACAATACAGAAAAGTGCTTTCAGCATCTTCAAAAGTCAAGTTTTCAGGAATTTGGAAAAAAAAAATAATAATTTCAGACTGACAACAATGCATTTTTGAAAATGTATCATGGGTTTCACTGGCCGGTTTATCAAATCTATTCTACCCATACATGACCACATAAATCTGTCATGAAAAGATGTAAATCACAAAAATTGGAGTTGCATTTGTTGTCCATGATAGCAACACTATGCCTACTTACTCTTCCTTAGCCTGAGGTTTGCTTGTGTTAAGAGTGTCATTAATGGAAAGGACTATATCTCAGGGTGAGTCTCTGCTCTTACTCAATGTCTCTGCCAGCACAATAGACAGCCACACTTTTTGAAATTCACCCTTTTGAATTGGCCAAAGGGTTTCGTGTCTGCAAGAGGAGTGACTTCAGCAGACTTCTTCAACTCTGTTACACTTGACTCTATTTGTCAGTCGCAGCCTTGAAATTAAGTGAAAACCTCTCATGCAACTGAAGCCCAAACAGACACACCTCCTTATGTTTTTGTTAAACAACTGAAACTCATCCAACTTCAATTCTTCCAAGTTCTCCTCTGAGAAATGACACCACAGTGTGCTGTACCCACCGCAACAAAATTAGGTAGAACATATTGTGTCATCCTTATTCATGCCAACTGCAGTATTGAAACCATACCAGAAGGTGTGATTTATTAACAACATGCAGATGTAGCATCATAGATGTCTTTTACTGCATGTTTCCTGCACTAGTCAGGAAACTTATTGGCAGGGCATATTCTCCAGTTATCGGGACGCACTCCAAACCCTTTCACTACCCACTCTCCAAGACAGAAGATCTACACTGTGTAGGGACTTAGCACAGAGCCTTCTGGACTCCTCCTTCAGGAACTGCCCCCCCCCGCCCCCCCAACCAGAGCCCAAATATCCAACCGACAGACCAGACAAAGCACACAATTACTGATTCCCAAGACGCGCACTGAAAGATACAGGAAGTCACCCATCCCTTTTTTAATAAGACTCTTGGGCAGTGGTGGCCTAAAGGTTAGAGAAGCGAGCTTGTGACCGGAAGGTCGTCGGTTCAATCCCCCGGACCGGCAGGATAAATCTGCGTGGGGAAAGTGAAAAGCAGCGCTTGCCTCTCCCTCATTACCACCACTGAGGTGCCCTTGAGCAAGGCCCTTAACCCCAGCCGCTCCAGTGGAGCTGCTCAGTGGCCAGCAGATCAGACTGTGGTTGTACTGATCAGCTTCCAGGTGTGAATGTGATCAGGGCGTTCCTGAAAAAGAGAGCATTGCTCTCAGTGAAACTCCCCTGAATAAAATAAAGGTGAAAAAAAATGAAAAACTATAAAATAAGGTTCAATTACCACGCTTTTATTTTGACGTGTGCATTGTAAATGCTCATGCATTTCAGTTTCCTGGATGTAAAACTGCCATATGAGTGTTAAATAAAAACTTGAACTTGAACTAGTGCTGAACCCAAGAGGAATTGTTTGGAGCATTTTTATTTTGTTCTTATGACCCTGGGTCATAACAGATCAGATAATAAAATAATTGATTTGTCATTTGAGAGACATAAGTTTTACATTAGAATATACTGATTTGGTTGTGGTAGGCAAAAGCCAAATAACTTTACTACAACACAGACTGCACCACAATACAGAACTACAGGTGATATCAGATTCATAGCATGGCAGTATAAGCAGTATTAATGCAAGATGGATGCAGTATGGAATGACTCTCACTGTACTGTAATCTTATACTGTAGTAGGTGTGTTTTGCTCCAGTGCTATAGCAGGGTCAACACACACACACACAGGCAAATACATACGTGCATGTACCCAAAAACCCACCAACCTCCACGTACAAAAATGCCTGCCCATAGACAAACAGAGGCTTCTCTCTTTCTTCTTCATTCCCTCTATCTCTTGTTCTATTTATCTCCCTTGTCTTTTTTCCACGGTGCAGCCGAGGGCATCACAAGGCAAATTCAGGTCAGGCAGTCAGTCAGTCAGTCAGTCAGTCAGTCAGTCAGTCAGTCAGTCAGTCAGTCAGTCAGTCAGGCAGTCAGTCAGTCAGTCAGGTAACGTTTAGTGAGATGTGGCTTTGTGAGATGGTCTCTGGAGGGCGTCTTTGACTAAGAGATAGCCTCTCACCTATGGGCTAAATGCCACATTGAGTCCCATAGCCTACTGATAATGCCATATTGCAATATTCACATCGAGTTACACTCTCCGCTGTCGATACTAAAAAAAAGAGGTTTTGATGGACAGAGGGTTCAACTCAGTTGAACTTTTTCTGGACGGATGGATTCGTCACCATCTGTTGGCAAATCAGACGCGTTCCTACATTTGTTTAAAAAAAAAATAGTGGTGATCACATCAACACATGCACCATGGGCCTGTACAGGATCTGTACTTGTTTTCTCCTTGATAGACTCTTCATGCATGCGCAATTAAAGCTGCATTAGGCAACCTTGCATGTTGGCTGCCCCAATTACAGCACCTGTTTGAATTTTGTAACTTCAAAACCCAGAAATCATGGAGCGTGACGTCAATAAACTGCACACTCCTTGGACCTAAATTTCTTCTTAGTATCTTTTGGGGGTGGAGGTGGTGAAGTCCAGTTTTCTCTGGATGGAGCAATCACTCACTGCTGTTTAGAAGATGGTTTGTATTTCGCTCTTAAGTTTTGTAATTTTCTGTGTGCCAAGAAGATTTCCCGCCAGTGACCACACCTAATACCGGAATTTTATTTGGGGAAATAAGGCAAATCTACAGCGTATTTTTACATAAAAATCTTGCTTAGTGCAGCTTTAAAAGGGCTCCATTTCTCTCTCTCTCTCACATAAACACACACAGACACACCAGAGAGGGAGAGATGACCTCTTACACAAACACACACACACACACACACACACATATACAAGGGGAGCCTTATGTGTGACAGGTAAAGTGAGGTCTGGATTGGGGTAAAGGGGGCTGAGCAGTAAGCAGAGTGCATTCTTGTGTTTCTTCCAACATTCAGCATAGGGAGCAGGGTCGACTCTTTCTCACTGAGGCGGACAGCTTCTGCTCGGCCGGTGGTCTTACAGACTACTGTCCACTTAATGTATGGAAATGTATACAGTGGGAACCTCTTACTGAAACACACTGGCTTCTTTGTAAATAAGCTCTTTGATCAACTTTCTCTTCTGCGAAAAGAAGGGTGGGTTGCAGTTTCAACTCCCTGAGTCCAGTGTTTAGTGTGCTATACTGTAAGTGCAAATGCAAACAATTTTCAGATGATGTGAAGCTGAAGTCACACAGCGTACTGAAACATTAATATGCACCAAACTGAATGACACAAATACTGGTCACACAAGGGGGAAACAGCAAGCCTCATCCTGTAGCTACATCAATCAAGTTAAAAATGCAAAATCCTTAAAGACAACTAAAGACAACTATCAATCTTTTGAAAGTCACTTTGCATAATATTGGTCTCCCTATATAGACATAATTTCACTAATTTACTTCCTTATGAATTTGACTTTGTTGACTTCTCCCATGCTTGCTTAATTCTGGGTATGTCATGGAAAAAAAAGTAGATCTCATGCCAGGAAAGACTGGCTGACTCTGCACTGGGGTTTAATGGCAGCGCTGCTGTAGGTTTCACAAGGGGTTAGAGGTCTTGTAAGTGCAACTTCAGCAGACCGTGGAAGAGGAGCATATAATGACTTTCTAATGACAACAGTTTAATTGTAGTGTCTAGGAGGAGGGGGTCATTATAGGTCATTATAGGTCAATGTAGAACTGGCTTAACATAGTTTCATTATTTTACTCCATTTGTTTTATTTACAAAAATGTTCGGTGGGGTTTCTAGTTTCAGTTGAGTTTTTATGATATCCTTGGTGCAGACTACACATTGATTATTGTTATATTACCAAGGGCAATTCATGAAAACTGTATTTATCTGCCAACTGTAAACCTTTCATTCATGCTGCACTCCTTGTGCTATGCTCAAAAAATATTTTCCTTGTACCAAAACCTTGACAAATAAGGAAACAGCAGAGGTGAAAAGTGCGTGTGGGAATCTTCATTTATCTCTTTGGCACAATAACATGGGGATTTCAAGTTTTCCCCTGCACCATCAAAGTTTGTTTGGGGTGGGTCTGGACCAATTATTCAAAGCTCCAGAGTGTGTGACCATATAAGTCAACATGGGACCGGAGTGGGGTCACTGATAAGGGTCTTTTTTCTCCGTGCCCGTACAAGCTGGCAGGTCCAAGGCTGCAGAGAGCCAAAGGCCAAATACTTTCGTGTGGTAGGTCAGCGGAGCCAAGTTTTCCTCATGTCTGCCTCACCAAACACACACACACACACACATACTTGCATGAGCACACACACTCAGACACACACACACACCACCGCCAGCTCCCCGCTCCTTCAGAATGCTTATCTTCCATCTCGATATGGGGCACCATGTTGGCAGTGTCAGTGAGAGAACAGTATCACCTTTGTAAAGCGGAATATTTGCCGTATTTTTCTTGATTTTTCACTTGAAGCCCCTCAGGTCGCTTTTCACCAGAGTATCAGAGCTACGTGCTTTCGCTGTTTGAAATCACCTGAGCAGTTCGAACTTTAGGATAAATGTATAGTCCACTGTTCAGGTATACAAGAACATCTGTATCTGTGGCATTGTCCCATTGCACTGTATGTGAGGTCCTGTGTGTTAGTATGTACCATCAATCTCTGTAAATTGTAAGATCTATACTTTAACTGATTCTAATTTAGGAGTACAGTAAAACAATGCATGTACAGCATAAAATGACTTTATAAATACTATCAAAAAAAACAAAAAAAAAACATATTGGTTTGATTAAACAAGCCAAACATAACTGTGGGAAATCCAAGAAAAGCAGCCAGTTAGAAGGCCAGTGGCAATGTTCTCAAAAAGTCTTAGTCATGATACCGTATTGGAGGCTTTCTCAAGAAAACCTCAAATATGCAACAAATCCTCAACAGTTGGAATGAAGCTTTATGCAGCCTAGAGAAGGATGCTGGTGCAGAAATTCTTGAAGAAACAAAAACCTATCACAATATTATAGACGACACAAGAGGACCAAATACAACAGAACTTGTTCTTTCAAGACATCCTATCTCGCTCCACCTTAAGTAGTCTTGTAGTTCGGTAGTAGTGATTCTTGGGGAATAAAGCTATATTTTTCAAGCCGTCATCTTCTGGTCGGCCTTCATGCCAGTTCGAGTAAGTAGAGGCTGGTGGTAAAAGCGGATGTCCGCAGGGGTCAGATGGCATGAGGCTCGGTGTAAACGGCACGTTGTTTCGGCTTACCCCAAGCTGTGTTTAACCAGCTGTAGAAACTGCACTCTGACCGAAGTGTCAGAGGAATGACGGCCTCGCTAAAAAAACACACACTGCCTGTCTTTGGCAGCTTGCCTCCACAATGTCCAGCCTTCAGCTCAGAGCTTTTGGAGAGAAGGTGCAAAGCCTGGTGGAAAGGGTGGAGGGGGGGGAAAGGGGGATGAATGACAAGATATCGCAAGAGAGAGAGGGGGTTAGACAAAGAGAGAGCACATCTGTTTGTCTATGCGCGTGCATTTTTGTATGTGGAAGTTGACTGATCCTTTGGTGAGTGTGAGTGAGCGATAGGAAACGCGAGAAAAAAAGGGGGGAATGCGTAGATAATGTGTATGAGAAAGATATAGGCAATCAATCACCGATTAACAGAAGCTAAAGAGAGGTAGGCGCAAGAGCCACTTTTTACTAAACAATGGGGACCTTCTGACATTGCTAAGCTTTAACATGGCTTCAGCCAGCAGAGAGGGAAAAAAAGGCAAAGAAGCTAAAGATGACAAGAGGAGAAAATGAGTGGAAAAAATGCAGAGATAGATTGAGTGAGAAAGAAACAGGCTGAGAGGGACTTAGGAAAATGCAAAAAGAAACAGAGAGAGAGAGACAGAAACAGACACATAGAAAGAGAAAGACAGAGAGGGAGATAAAGAGACAAAGAGAGAGATATACAGTAAGCCTAGCAGATGTACTGTGGTGCAACTGAAGGATCAACATCTGCAGCTCAACATCACCTTGCGACCTCTCCATCTCCATCCATATCAGCTTCTCAAGTCATAAAGAAATCCCTTTAGAGTAATCCTACTGGTCCCTTCCCTCCTTACAAATACAATACAAAAAAGTCTTTCCCTGGCCTGACTATGAGGGTTTGGCGTTTGTGTGTATTCATCACGTAGGAGATCCTCGTTTAGCTTATCCAAACTGGGGTGTGTGTGTGTGTGTGTGTGTGTGTGTGTGGTGGTGGGGGGTGGGGGGGGTGGGGGTCTGCAGCTGAGTAATGTGCTCTGAAGCCCCTGAGTGATACCATCTGCTTTGGCTTTGCAGTGCGAGTTGTTCGCTCCAGTCTGAAGAGCGGGCCGTCGGCCAATCCACTTGCAGTCCGGTCCATTCATTGACTCAAGTGTGGCCGTTTCCATGGGGCCGGGTTCACTGTCACTGTCTGATGACTGCTGACCCAGATGAGACTGAACCGGCTGACCTGAACGCGATGGAGCTAATGTCAAGCCGATGTCAAATCACTCCAGAAATCAACCGACCCGCTGCAGCGACGGTTTGAGATGATGAGTCAGAGTTTGATTGATGCTCACTTGACAGCTCTGTGACAACACTGCAAAAATGTTTTAATATGCACTAGAGATGAAAAAAATGTAGAAGTTGGACACTCATGCTCCCACCATGCCTTCAGAAAGTCTGCACCTCGCCTACTGTTTCTGGGTGTGCGTCTCCAGCTCCTGCATTCTGCATTAATATGAACGACAGAAATTATTTGATAAAAGCTTTTACATTTACTGTTCTGAACGCTTGGTGTCTGGTAGGTCTTTCTCAGGAAAAATCCTCTGGAAGTGATGCATTTCTGGCAGCAGCGGTTTGTTTGGAATAAACAGAAGAAGAACTGGGTCGTTAGCATGAGCAGTGATAGCCACCATGGCTGAACAGACAAAGAAAAGAGCGCCACCTACTGAAACTCAAACTTCATCAACTCCAAGGAAGAAGACATCACAGTCCCGCCCACACTGTTTGATTGACAGGTGAAGTGCAGTGCAGAAACACCACAGCAATGAGCGCTTAGCACCAAAGACGTTAACAGAATAAAATAAATGAGGAACTTGCGGATTACCACTTTAAGCACTAGGCGTCCCAACCAAATTTGTATTTTTTTAGATGGTCTGCTTCAGAAAAGCTGCTGAGCAAACCCAGCATGGGTCTTTCATCTCAATCGTCTACATTATTGTTGGTCTATTTGGTGCTAAATTGGGGCAAAGCGTAGTCTGGGTTCTCCCTGGGGAGGAAATGACCCCGCTCCTTGACCCCGGTGTCCTCCGACCAACTGAGAACACTCAGCAGCTGTTAACATCATTTGTTAGGTCAAAATCAGGTCAAGCTCATTGGGTCGTTATTTCAACTTAAAATTCCTCAAACCAACACTCGTGTCTCAGAAATGCTTGGAGTGTTGTGGCCAAAACAAAGACCGGGCCTTTTAAGGAGTCATTTGGAGGACGACAGGAGTTTATTTAAGAGGTTGTTTAGAGAATGGCTGGATTTTCATTTTGGGACGGGGTGCGAGAGGAGTGAGGGAGGCGGGGGGGGCAATTCAGTTGTATTTGTCTAGGCAACCTCAGTCAAATACAGAGAAGTATGTGAATTGGTCTAATCTGCAGGAGTTAGAGAGTACAGTCTCTGTTGAGCTTGGCCTTCATTTGTCATGCAAAGAGAGGAAGAGAAACAGAGAGAGAGAGAGAGAGAGAGAGAGAGAGAGAGAGAGGATAGGGGCAGGATTGAAAGAGAGAGAGAGAAAGGGAAAAGAAAGAGAAAGAAAGGCAGGAAGTGAGAGACAGGTGAAAAAGAGTGGGTGAAAGAAACAGACAAAAATAAGAGAGAAAGACAGACAGATAAAAGAGAAAGAGAGAGAGAGATTCATGACCCTCATTAAAGGCAATAACAAACATGGTGAAGGGCAAACACTCCTACCTGCCAGGTCGTATTCACCTTCTAACTTCATTAATCAGGCACTGAGCGGCAAACTAACAATTACGTTACATATAACGTATGTTTCTCTTGGCCTGCAGTCTTGACTTAGTGTGAAGAAAACCAGGGAAGAAAGGGTATTACTTTAAAGAAAATCAAGAAACATTAGGAAACACACACACACACACACACACAAAAAACATCTGGACGAATAGCCAAGTCTTCAGAAGTTTCTAAGCTTCATAACCGAGCTCCCAACAGCGCAGTAACTTATAATGTGCATTGTAACTGTGCAATATGAGGTGGGAACACCAAAGCTTGTGATGTCTGCGCTCCATCTGTGCCGCTCCACACTGGGGAAACATCAGCGCTGTTTTCACAGTCAAGGGGAGCAGCTTCCAAAATGTTTTTATGAGCCGTACTCCACCTGACAAATTCTCTATAGGAAGCTTCTGGCGTGAATGTAACCCGCTTCGAATCGGTTCTGATTTATTGGGAAGTATTTATGACCAATATTTACTTTGACATACAAGGATGATATTAATATTGTGAGGGTCAAAATTCTGTGTGGATGAACTCAAATGATGGCAACAACTACCAACGCTTTGAGTAATTTGATTTATGACTAGCCCTCAAAACTGACATTCTGGTAAAAACTGAAAGCTTTGGGCCTCCTTCGGGACGAGATGGATTTGTTTTTCTTTTGCCTGTGCTCTACGGTTCTTAAAAAATTTAGATATAGTGTCAGGACATAGTACGAACATTTTGCATAGGGTGAAAACCTTGTATTTCCAATGTCAACTTTTCAGAACCTAAGCAAAACAGCCTTGTTTTTAACTTGATGACAATCTATTTTTCAGTTTATCCAATGGAGTTTTAAAAGGGTTTCATCAGGCCAAGAGGTTGGAAGTGAAAACATGAAAATCATCAAAATTAATTAAAAAGAAACACTGTTCTCTGTGTATCTAATGCTTTAAATCTCTTTTTTTTTTTTTATAAATTGATAACCACATCAGTTCAACCAAACTAAACACTGCTGCTGGATGGAAATTTGGCAACTTTCATGTTTTACTTGAATTGAAAACCTTTCGTGTGCTGTGTCAGTTTCATAACCCTAGACCTTCGCTGCGTATACAAAAACGCATGGTCATCAACCTGAAAATAAAACTGTTATTCTTAACTCCTGGAACTTACACACAGCAATATTACTTTTTTCTCTCTCTAATAATGAATAGTCTCTCTCAGCGCTCTCCAAAATGAGCTATTTGATTTACGATGTCATTGTCCAGGTAACTTAATCCAGCAACAAATGTTTCAACTAAACCTCGGTTCACCTGGTCTAAAGCTGTGTGTGTGCATGTCTGTGTGTGTGTGTGTATGTTTGTGTGTGTGTGTCTTTTTGCATGGGTGTAAAGCTTTCCAGATTTAGAACCTGGCCTCTCTCCTTCCAGCCCTCGCCCTATAGGAGAGGAGATTACACGTAGCTGTTAGCCCCCATAAACCCTCCCAACAAGTACCTGCTGGCACCCTGACAGGCCCTTTGATCCCGAACAGCACCGAACATCTGAACCGGGGTTCATTTCCACATCCGGGGGATAAATTACTAGAATGATGATCTAGACGTCTGCATTCTTACAGTATCTCAGAGTAGGGGTGATAATCAGCGGTTTCCTCTTCAGGGGATAGTTCAGTTTTTGAGAAGCTTTCTGATCTGATTTATCATGAGCTGAGAATGACTTCAGCTCAGCAAAAACACACTTGCACCAATGTTTTAGTTTTGGAGATATGAGAAGCAGAAGTTTGCTCATTTTGTTAACAATGCTAGTGTAAGGTGGCTAAAAGCCATTTGCCAGAATAATCACAGGCAGAGCATTCCCATTCCAATCTGTTTCACAAAATAGTTTACTAGATGTATGAATCTCATAAAAAAAAAAAAGAAAATGTTTCAGCCCTTCTGCTTGTACTAGCAGTGCATACAAATTGCTACCAAATGCTAACAAGCCTCTGCTTCTAATATATATATAAAAAAAACACCAACACCTGTTGAAGCGTTTTTTGCAGAGACTGAAGTAGATGGCCACATGCCTTACCCAGTGATAAATAATCAAGTCAGTGCTGTCAGATCATAGAAGTCTTATTCTGAGACGCTTTGTGAACACAGACTCTGAACACTGGTTCCACTTGAGGAAATTGTGGAAATGGAGAAAGGAATTCAAAAAAGGTAATGTCTTAAAGAAAGAAGGGAAACTCTTAAAGAACATTTTAAGAAGGTTAACTTTATATGCATTTATGTTTTCATGTGCTTCTTTGGCAGAGTCAATTTCCACTATATTGAGTACCACATGAGAGTGAGTCTGACCTGACCCGATCATGCAGCAATGAAATAGATATGAATTCATATGACTTCAGCTCATCTCTCCCTCCCACCGACAGCGCTCTCTCTCTCTGAGCTTTCTACCTCCCTCGCTCCTTTTTTCCCCTCTCTTCCAGTTTCATCTTGCTGTAAACAACCTCAGTGTGAGGTCAAGAGTCACAGACTCTTCTGTCCAGCCTTCTCACTGTAGGGAACATTCAACCCCTTCAAATACTCCTCTCAGTTTTTCTTCCTTTCTGCAGCAGTCTGCGATGGGGGTAAATCCTTCTGTAGCTTGTTCTGGTTCTATCAATATCAGTTCTAGTACCTGTTGTGATTCGAAAATGGCTCTTATTTAGATACTTGGAGTAAAGGCACATTCACACCAAGCATGTTTAAAGTGGTTTATTAGAAATCTGGAGTGTTTACGCCTTAATTCAATTTCGGTTGCACACCACATAACTGCATCGAGACCGTCTGAAAACAGGTCTCGGTCCTCTTCCAAACGAACTGCGGTGCCGTTTGTTAGGAGTGAGAACATAATCCAAACCAACTACAGGAAACGACCCCAAGATGCAAGGTTTTATGGGTATAAAGAGACAGATGTTGACATCTGATAGCCATCAGTCACTGACGCTTGGAAAGAGGGCAAACCGCAATCTGGACAGATGCTGATATTCAGCAGTGTTCTTAACTAGTATGAACACCAGAGAAGGTAAATTACAGCAAAGAGTGCTCCTATGGCAGGATGACAGATTACCAAAATCTGTCCAATAAACAAGCTGCTTGTGAGTCCATGTGACTTTTGTTTACAAGCCCTAGTTCGCTTGTAATTGCGCATGAATAAATGAATACAAAAATGCAGCAAAGTAAAGTTTTCCATTTGGACCAAAGAGAACAAGATGTTGGTGTGGTCGCACCTTAAATGTTCACTAAGTGTATAACATTTGTTTTGGGTGAATATTAAACCCAGACAAAAAAAAATCCCCTACTACATTTTCCAAGCAGTTGGGGCAGCTTTCCAGTAGTGGTGGACCACCGCTGCTGAACGAACATGTAAGAAACACAGCCTCTGAAACCACAGTACATTCCCTTCACAAACCAGAGGAGACCTCGATCGTAACCCTGTGGAACACCATGTCACCCTCCGCTTCAGAGCTTCAGGGTTACAAGACGAGCTGTTCTGCAGGCCAAGGCTGTCCCCCTTTTCTCGGTCCAAACCATTACATGTACATTACATCATCTAACTGGAAACTTCAACGGAAGGCCTCGAAGCCACTCTCCAAACTTAATCTCATACAAGTCAAAACACACTGGGAGCTAGATTAAAAGCAGCCATCTTGCCATCAAAAACATGGCTTTTAGAGAGAGGAGATGAAGAGGAGAAGAGCGGGGAGGAACTGTTAAAGAGCCTGAGTTTGTTTCTGAAATATAGGTTATTATGAATTTCCAGCTGGCCTGGCATTAATATAATGCTTTGTAACTGTAACAACTAAGTCTTTTGCAAATAATGACATAGTTTGTTGATTTTGTATGACATCTCTTTGGCTGTACCCAACACGCACAGTGCGTATCACATATCGTATAACTCACCATCAATACGCTTCTTTACCTAAATATCATGTCTTTTTTTCAACATATATCCCATGTTTTCTTAATGTGTTTCTCATTCTCTGATGCCTGACCACAAGACCCTCAAGGAAAGCTGACACACGTCTTGAGGTTTCTTCATGGTTACCCACAAGCAACAAGGGAAGACTGGCTTCCCTGTCAATGGCTCTCACTGACGAAAGGTGGCTTTTACTGCTATAATGTACTGCATAATCTGACATTCACTCCACAATCCACAGGTACTGAGTTCATTTGAAACAAATTGGCTTACAAATCTGGCTCTGTTGTGC
Organism: Centroberyx gerrardi; assembly: GCF_048128805.1. Classification (NCBI taxonomy): domain Eukaryota; kingdom Metazoa; phylum Chordata; class Actinopteri; order Beryciformes; family Berycidae; genus Centroberyx; species Centroberyx gerrardi. The sequence continues at coordinate 5,309,769 of NC_136018.1, read as the reverse complement.
TCAATTAAGCCGAGAGATTCCTAGGAACGAAGGAAAAGTGGAAAATGTCAAAACAAAAGATTTAACTTCTGCCAAAATTGGACCTCTTGCCGCAAGCGTTTACAGTTATTTTATGCTCAATAATGCATCAAAAGCAAGGTGATTTCCCAGCTGGTGTTGTGGAGAGGAAATTGGAGCAGAGTTCATGTTTCATATCTGCTGCCAAATGGGAACATTATCAAAGCCGGGGTTGCCAGTTAAATGGGTGAACCCTCTTCGGGCCACCACAGCATCACATTAAAATGACTCTCCTCCCCCTTGGCTGTGTTGCCAGGTTTGACCCAGCTGTTACAGTTTGCTGATGAGGGGATTTAAAAAGGCATTGTTGAAATGGAAAGAGACCGGGGTTTTTGTTTGGAAAGAGAGAGAGGGAGGCTGATTTAGGAGTTGATTCGTGATCAAGGATTTGGGAAAATTGTGTTTTTCTCCCCACTCTTGTGAGAATTGTCTGACTGTCTTTAAAAACATTTTTATGGAAAGCAATACAGTATCCACCTATTCCCAAAGTTCAACGTCTTGCCATGAACACGTAGGCTACTCTCATAAATTAATCTACAGAGAGGCAGCTGATGATATCTATAAGAGGAAATCAGAGCAGAGACTGCCAAAAGGATTACAGAAGTCATGGATGCCAAAAGGGCACAAACGTTACTCTCCACAGTTGCAAATGGAGTTTAATTACAAGTGTGTTTAGAATAGAATAGAATGGAATAGAATAGAATAGAATAGAATGATTGAAAACAGGATAGCTCCATGTAAAAGTGGCAGCTAGGGTTGCCAGACAGCCACAGCCAAAATTTACCCTCATTTTATTGGTGTGTAGTTTTCATATCAAGCTCTGGTTGCCAGTTACATGCGTAAATCCCTGCAAACCACCATAATTTTCCATTAAGACATCACTAAACCACTAAGGACATAGAGCTGATTTTGGGAAGGCAAATTACTTCATACCGGGACCACTTATGCTACATAAACACAGAAAAGGCAATTCCATTCCACTCAAGTGGAAGGAGCTTGATTAGTGAGAGAAACTTATAAACCACCCAGTTTTGGTGGTTTTAATGTTTACAGTTGAGCTAAAGCTTTATAGGTTCCTTTGTATATGGGGCACATTTCATGATCCTAGGTCACATGTTATCCATTCAAAACCCACAATAAAGTTTCAAAAATATACAGTAGGAAAACTGAAAAAAGGATATTTTGTTATATTCCAGAGATTATATTTCACTCCAAATATATAATGGGAATATTTAATATACTATAAAAGCCAGGAACAAGAAAACCTCTTTGCACATTTTTAGTTTCAGATTATAAAACTTTCGTGGAAGTATTATAAAAACCAGAACCGCCAGGTGTTCTAGTGAATAGCCCTAGTATGTGTCTCCATTACAAAGACAGTGCCCTAAATCCCCTGGTTTGATCATGTTGCCAGGTCTGACTCAGGACTTGCTGACATGATTTGAAGGACACTGCTGAAACAGCAAGGAAATAGAGACATTTTTGAGGTAGAGGGCTAAATAAGGACTGGCCTTTGCTCTAATGATTGCAGGAGTTTGGAAAACAGATCTGTTTTCCTCTCCACTCTAGTGGAAGAGGCTGCTGAAAGGTTGTGATGTCTGGTGTTGACCAACCAGCGACAGACTGATGATAGCATTGTTTACACAGAGGCTGTGAGAAAACTGCGACTGTCTAACCCAGATTGGATTATCTCTGATAGCAATAGAGCAGTCATCTCTCACTTGTCCCTTGTTGATTTAAATGCCTTGTCAAATTATGCAATATAATAACCAGATGTGTGGTTTCTAATTGATTCAAGTGAACGTATGTCTCTTTATTTAGCAGTGTAAGTGCAGTAAAGTGTAATGAAAGCAACACAGTGCTGTTTTATGGGCTAAATTGGAGTTGAACTTTGCTCTCAAGTTTGGAGGCTTTTGGAAAATTGATCTGTTTTTCTCTTCACTCCAGTCAAAGAGGCTGCTGAAAGCTTTAGGAGGCTGAGTGCCACACTGGGATGTCTGGTGTCAACCAGCCAGGGACTGACTGATGACAGTACTGTTCAACTAAGGCCTAAAGAGGAACCAGTCTCTGCACTCTCTGAGCTCACCTGGAATAATATTTGAACTGTTTTAGTCAAAGCCACTATAAATCCAAGATTGTCATATTCTCAATTCCTACTATAGCTTTAGCAAAGGCTTTAATATAGCTAATAACTTCAATGATGATGAGTTTCACTTTCATGCCCCATGATCCTTTTGTCAGAGGAGGTTTCAGAATTTGATAAATAGTGACCGTATCTCACTCTGGGAAAGCAAAAACTCCTCAGTTCACCTAAGAATGGCATTTATGATCTTGGAAGGTAATCAGGCTAGCTAGCTAGCTTATCTAGATAGCTATAGGCTAATATGGCTATAGTTTGAACTTGGAAGGTCAGCTAGGCTAAATAGCTAACCTAGATAACTTGGTTTGATTGCATTTTTCAGGTAGTAGCTAGAGCTCTAGACTTCATAATATTAGTTTCCTCCTCTCTTACCTCTTCCATTTTTCACTTGCCTTCAGTGTAATGTTACTTAGCCAGAAAAAGTGTTTCTTTGGCTCCACCCATTGAGGTTTAACTCAACCAATGAGATTATTTCTGCCTCCAGAACAGCTCTACCTCTGAGAAATGTTTGTATAACTAAAACTGCAATCTGCCAGTTGGCTACACATGAAAACAGGACCTTTAGCTACACACAGTTACACTTGCTCCACTCATCCAATCAAGAAGTATTTCAAAGAACAATACCAGTGTGTTGATAATCTTACAATTAATTGCCTGACTTATCATTAAACAACAATATGTGAGAATAGTCCGCAAACCTTTAGCATTAAATATACCAATTTTAAAGTAATCAACATGGCTGATTACTCTAGCATTGCTTTGATTGTCAACTTTGGTACACAAGCCTGGTTCTCATTTGAAACTGGGCAGCTACCAGATGTGATTGTGTGCAACTGTATCACTGTGAAGTGGTGCATTGCTGAGAAAGTGCACTCAGCCAACCTTACTTAAATTAGGATAAAAAGGAGCACTGGATCAGCATATTTTTTCCCTCTACCAAAAGGCGAAAGGGTGATGGTGACAGTTTGGTATGCATTGAAAAGAAACATTCATGTATCTGTTATCTTTTTGTTATCGTAGCATAAGACAAATTACGCTTTTACTAGAATTCCCACTTAAAAACACATGGTGCTGTTTGTGAGATTACATGCAGAGACAGAAATGAACAACAAAGCATCTCTGGCCATTTTAAGATTTGGTCATTTTAACTGTATTTCAGATTCACTGGATCCAGTTTTCCTTTAGGCTCAAGTGATATCTATCTTGGCAGGATATCAGCACAATAAAATGCAGAAAAACACAGAAAACACTTTTTTCTCATTAATTTTTGGACGGACTTTTAAGAGCCCTTTGGGAAACTCTTATGGGCTGTTTTGACCATAACAATAACTTTTTTATTGCAGACCATCATTAAAAATAATAACTGAGAACTCAGTCACTTAGCACACATCATCTACAGCCTTACTATGCTGCCTCATGCTACATTCCAGAGACATGTATTACCCAAGAGATGTGGGGAAAAAGAAAAGTCCACAGTTAAACCCCAGCTTGACTTTGGACTTTTTTTTTTTGCTAAGCAATCATGCAATCACAACCATTTTTTCGGCACAACCCTCTGGAATTCAGTGTATTTTACAAGAGAGGGTGATATGCATAGTCTACTATGATTATATAATCTATTGTACAGTAGGTCTTTCACTGTCTCTTTGTAAGATAAAGATGCAAATGCAATGTTCATTTATTGCACTTAGTGAAAAAAAAAAGTGAGTCAGATTCTGAAGAACAGGCATCCTTTAAAAATAAATAATGAAATGTAATTTGCATATGCATGACCATGACGGGCACAAAGAAGCATTATTTTTGGTCACATATTAGCAAGCTGTTAGTGAATAGTATGGCTTTCTGATTTGGTAATTTTTGTGATTTTGCCTTGGTATTTTATTCCATTTGTCTTACCATGCAGTGAATTGGGAATGCTCCAGCAGCATTTCATAGCCAGTTGCTCCATTTAAAGTTGTTCCACTACTTTTCATGCATAAACACCTCCAACAAGTGAAGAAACCAATCACTGGATGTTCATTCATTTTCTGGGACCAGAAACACGTCAGCTGATAACCGCAGTCGTCTTGTTTCCTTTTTTGTCGGCACAGGGAAGTTAGCTGCTGCTGGACTTTAACGCAACATCGCTAACAGCAGCTAGTCACATTTTTCTGTGCGTCCCACCTATTGTTACAACAGTAGTAATGGTACACCTAGCTTAAATAAGCTGTCGTAGAGCACTGGACTCAGACTTAGAGGCCACAGCAGTGTGTAGTCCTCAATCAAAAACTTTTTTCATATAGTTGATAGCCTTGTATACACTTCTTTTGTAGTATATTGCAGTGCAGTCACAATAAAAGAAAATATACTGTATGTATGCCTTTAGAGCCTCTACATTTTAAGAAAAGGGTGAAATGGGTGTAGTATAGCTTGTAAGAGGGCAAAATAGTGAGGTATCCTACAGTCACAACGCTGATGATGGCTTATTGCTGAAACGTGTCCGTCGTTTGTGCTCTATAGCTGCCCTTTCAAATATATGATAAAAGGACATTAAGAGTGCTGGCTTTTCTTTCTTCATGTATTAATCTTTGGCCGTGCACCTAAGGAGGATTTTCTTGACCGAGTTGTGCTCGCATTTGGCGGAGTTTGGACATCCTACAGTAATACAAACTAATCCAGTAAGGAGAAAGTGGATTTGCCATGTTTTGGTTTTGTTGCTGGAAAGAATCCACATACTTCTGGTTTTGGAGTGGCAGAGGTGATTAGAGTTTACATGCAAAAACATAATCACTGGTAGTGCTAATGAGAGAGGCCAAAGACAGAAACAGCAGCTACGGGCAAAGAGCTAACCACGAAAACCAAGGCCAGAAATTGACTTGCTGATTTTCACACTTAGGACAAGAAAAAAGCCACTTATTCCCAGCATGAATTTCTAGCGTTAAATCACAAGGGAAACAGCACTTAGCGTATTCATATGTATGGCTGGAGAGGGGCAAATAAATTAAATGAACAAATTAATAAGCAAGCAAGAGAAAGAATAATAGAGCGAGGGGAGAGACAGATGAGCAAGAAATTATGAATGACAAGAACTGAGGCAAATAAAGGTGTGAGAAAAAAGAGAAGAGAGACAGCGAAAAGAAATAGGCATTGAGATACAGAGGAAGATATACAGATAGATAAAAGACAATAAAACAGAGACACTGAGGGAGGAAAAAGAAGAGGGAAAGCAAGAGAGAGACTGAAAAACAGAGAGAAGGGGAGACAGAGAGAGAGCGATGTTTGTTGATGTTTACAGGCCAGCAGTGAGGAAACAATAAGGTAAAATTGAGACCGAACCATTAATTAGATTTGTGGTGGGATTTTCAGGAAGTGAGTCGACAGTATGCTGTTGCATTCTCAAAAGAAACGCAGCTGCAGACCAGCTGCACACACACACACACACACACACACACACACACTCACACATACACCCCCGTTGGGAAATAATCAAGATCCTCACTCGCAGACGCTCTTGAGGGAATACATCTCTCTCTCTCTCTGTCTCTCTCTGAGTCTCTCTCTCTCCCTCTCTCTGTCTATCTCTGAGTCTCTCTCTCTCTCTCCCTCTCTCTCTCTCTCTCTCTCTCCCTCTCTCTCTCTCTCTCTCTCTCTCTCTCTCTCCCTCCTTCTCTTAGGCTTCAAGCTGCCAAAGCACCATCCCCAAATACCTCAACAATTACAATGAAACGCACAAGCAAGACTTAGATCATAGAAACACCTCATCATTCCTCGAAGAATCAAACAGGTGGTCTTCAGTCTGGGCATAAATCATTTTTCTATTTGTGTGTTGCAGCTAAAAAAACAAGCCACAAAGCAAACTTTAAAAAGATGCAATAAGGTTCAAGTGTCTGTTGTGAAATGTTTAAAGGAGAGACTTTCTTTGAAGTCTGTGTTTTTTGGTTTGCCAATAACCAGAAGCCATCCATTAACTAGACAGGAGACAGTGCAGAAAACCAGAGCCATGAGGGTTCAAGTTTGGGACAATAAACCAACAACGCTGCTGAACTGTGACCCGGTGTGACCTTATGGGGTGAATGAGTCAATGGCTCAGTTTTATTAATAGAGAGCCTATGATTTCATATTTCCTAAAGAGCAACATAGAAGATAATCATCAAAATTATATGCAGGCCTTCAGAGAAAGAGGGATGAGGGTGAGGCAGAGGTGTGACCATGTCAACTCAAGTCTCAAGTCAAGTCCCAAGTCTAAATGTAGATTACTAAGTCAAGTCCATGTCATTAATGTCAAATCTCAAGTCTAAATGTAGAACAAATCATACCTCGAGTATCAATTTATTATCTTAAAGAAAACTAAATATCTAGGACTTTTCAATGCAATATGGTTTTAACAGGATAAAAACTTGGTAAGAGCATCATGAGTTTGATTTCTATAATCAGTTTCAACTTCAATAAATTCAATCATTCCATACAAATTCAGAAAACAGAATTTAAATTCAGTCGTATGGTGGAACAAATCTCATCACTTTCAATCTCTCAACTTTCAAGTCATTTACAGACAGAAGATCTTTAGAAACCTTTTCAAGTCATCAAAGCACAAGTCAAAGTCAAGTCCCAAGTCAGCAGAACCCAAGTCAAGTCAAGTCAAGTCTCAAGTAATTCAAATTGTGACTTGAGTCCAAGTCATGTGACTCGAGTCCCCACGTCTGGGGTGAGGTTTGTGGAAACTGAGACTTTGAAATGAACCTACGATGAAGATACTGTTGCTACTGGTGTTTGACCGTTTGCTGATGATTAGCTAAGCATCAAATAAGGATTTTCAGAGAGCGGGCTCCTCGTCAAGTAAAGGGTTATCTATGACAAAGTAGCAATTAGTTTAGCAGATAAATAAACATTCCTTATCTCCGGTCCAATAGCAAGTGGACTGATCAAACAAACAGAGATCAGAGGGTGAAGGACCCGCTGCTTGAAAGGTGGGCGGGTGATTTTCAGACAGAAAGAGGAAAAAGAGACGCGTTTGTTTCTAAAGGAAGCCTCCATAAATCTTGGAGTCTTCCTCCAGCACACACACACACCTGCAAGCACGCATCAGGGTGTGTAGAAGCCAAGGGCGTAGAATTGGGTAGGGACTCTGAAATGTCCCTAGCAATTATTTTGATTGACAATAAACGTTGTTTTGTCCGTCAGTGTCTAGTCAATGTTAACAGATAGCGTTCTCTACTACGAGTCCCGCTGCATTGGTGTAGTGCATTGGTGTCCCGTGTCGGCATAGCAACGGACGCTGTAACGAAACTTTAGTATAACAGCTGTTTTAGAATGTTATTGCGTCACCCGGATAAAAATTGGCGTGACACCGCCTCCCTAACCCCCCAAAAAAATCGCTGATTGGCTTTGCCATTTCTTGCTAACGTATGAAATGCTGTGGGCAAGAAGAGCCAAAGCTCCGCCTACCGGCGAGCATGCGAGTGAAGACTCCATCCTATTTTATATTAGTAACAGTTGTGTTTAGCCATTAAAGTTAGTTTATTTAAGTACCATGTCGCGTGCGTCTGTGACGGGTGACGACCGTAAGTAGCCTACATGTCACAAGTGAGACTGAACAGTGCTGATGTGTGCTACACTGGACAACACTGATGTAAAACAAATATGCCAACAGTTCATTTCTGTTAATGACAGGCGTAGGCATGTGTTTGACTCAGCTGTTTGTATGTAGGGTTTGGATATAGTTTACAATATCTTATCATTATTATTATTATTATTATTATTATTTTAAATGTAAATAGAGATCGTTGGTTTGAATAGGCAACAGTACTACAGTACCTGCCTTAAAACAAAATGTGCTCTTCAAAGTCCCATTCAGCTGGCAAATTTGAGTAAAGGATTCATTAATGTGCTACACCCCTGTGTCTGTGTGTCTGTTAATGAGTGTATTGGCTACCATAACTATCTAGATCAGTGGTTCTCAACGTGGGGTCCGGGGACCACCAGCGGTCCTTGAGGGGGTTCCAGGGGGTCCCCAGCAAATTGATGAATTGTTAAACTTCAGCATTATTTAATTTACAAATAGTTAACACAATTACAGAATGTAGAAGAATGACTGTTTTGATCATAGTTTCACTGTTATCTCTCTACCTACAATACAGACAGTCATGGGATTCTGGATCAAAATCATATCTAACAATAAAAGTATTCTCAGATTTGGGGCCGAGAGACAAAATCTCATCAAATGGGGGTCCATGGCTCTAATGTGGACTAAACTAGGGGTCCTCGATATGAAAAAGGTTGAGAATCACTGATCTAGATTATATGAAATGGCGGTCAGAAGTCTATCATAAATGCAAAACGCCTCAGCTTCCAGTGGGGGTTACATCCCCTCCGGACCTCCCCCATTTGTGTCCCTACCAATGTCAAAATCAAACCTACGCCCTTGGTAGAAGCACTTTAACACACATACGTGCACACAGGCACATGCACATACACACATAAGCACGTACACTTTTTAATGCATTATTTGGAAACACTAATTTTACATTTACATCCTAATTTATACAGAATGCAATTAGCTTCAACATATTTTTTTTTTTAGGAATAACAAGGTAATTTAGGAATACAGAAATCATCATCTCACTCACTCACACACACTTACATACATACACACACACACACACGCACATACACATGCTATGAATATAATATTTGGAAACACTGAATTATATCCTTATTTCCACAGAATTTAAATAGATTCAACATGGGTTACGGTGATTTAGGGATATAAAAATCATAATTTCTCTCACTCACACGTATGCAAACACGCCCAGGCGCTTACACACACACACACACACACACACACACAGCTGCGATGCACTCCATGACCTCTGGAGACACTCAGATGCTCCATAGCTGTATGACAGAACATCTCTCTCTCCCTCTGTGGTCTCTCCACGCAGCAGAACAGACACCTGCTTGTTTCGCCTCTATCTTTCCGCCCTGACAGACACTTTCCAGACTGTTATAAATTCCATGTTTTCACCCATCGGGCTTCTGTGGTGCAAAGCCAGGAAGCCCGGCCGCTCCCAGAAAAATAAACATACTAATTCAGACCACTTTACATTCTCGTAAATTGCAGTTTTGATGCACCTCTAAGCCCCTCTGACGTCGACCTATGAGCATGCTGTTTCCTACAGGAACGCAGGATCTCTAATGCTTATAATTTACATCATGTGTCTCATTTCAGTATAATGCCCTCATGGTACACTGGACTAATGCACTATTGGTCAGTCACAACACCTCCCCTTATAGCTGCAATCATATTTTTATGCCTCAATGTTCAAAGTGAGTGACTGAGCATGCAAGCTCTTTTCCTGCAACACCTTGCTTCACGTTCACACAGTTACACACATTCAAACCTTCAAGCTGCCCAGCACAGCCACAGTCTTCGTCTACTGGCCCTGAGCAGCTGTACTGGAGCAGTCGGGGGTTAAGAGCCTTGCTCAAGGGCTCCTCGATCCATAGCTGTTGATGGAGTAGAGAGTGTTTCAGCTGGTCTGGGGATTAGAACTGGCAGCTTTCTGGTCTGCTTCTCTAACCCTTACCGCACGTTCACACTGCGAGCAACACAATCAAAACCACTACACAGATGCAATCAGAGCCTGTCACACCGCCCACAATCAGAATCACTCAGAATAGAGAGAGACCCATCAACCAAGTTGCTTGCAGTGTGAACGAGCAGTCAGACCACTGCCTCCCCAAAAGGATATATGCAGCGTCACCTGTATAACCTGCCATCCATAGTATGTATGATATGATACGATATACCTTGGACTCACAGTGCTGCTGGTTCTCCACACAACAACTCAACATATTGCACAAATCCCAAACAGAAAGCATAGCATATCTTGCACTGTACCTTTGCACTGTATGTGAGGTTCCTGTTGTCGTTGTGCCATGGTTGTCAGTAGATGCGTTGAAAAACTTGGTACCAATGTCACCAAGACAAACTGCTGTACGTTTATAGTACTTGGAGATTGAAGTGATTCTGATTTTTTCAGTGTTTCAGTTTCTGCCATTTGGGATGGGAGAGCTGAATCATTAACCGTTGACCATCACAAATCATTATGAATATAGGAACAATGAGCCTCATTAAAAAAGAAATATACCCCAACACTTGAAGAATGTTGGATACATACTGTCAAACACTCCTTAAATTCAGAATTACACTGTACCAAATTGTTACAAATACTTCATATGCATGACAATGATGGCAATGAAGGAATGCTGCTTTGGCTTGAACATATGTAAAGGCGAGAGGTGCTCTTTGGGAAGTTCATATAGAGAAATGTAGATCCAAGGATATATACAGATACATAGATATATATCGCATTTTGGAATGAAACACTCCATATGGAAAGGCAACGTAAAATAAACAAAAATATCAACAAGAAAGGAGTTAAATCGCCGTTTCGTTTGATCCTCGCCATCCAAAATTAAAATGAAGGCCACAGAAAGAAAACAGTGGACCACATCAAAGCATTTAGGAAGCGGGCCAGTTGAGAATAAAAGCTCTTTGATGGCCGAAGCTTTGATTTCAACAAGCGATGACTGATGCTCAGATAAGGAGGAATTAATGAGAGATTAATGGAAAGACTAGCAGGGATAAGTAAATCTCAGGAATTCAAATTTGTTATCAATGCTATCAATGGCATCAGAGTGTCTCAGCAAAAGAGCATAGAGTGATGAAAAGAAATTGGAGTAAACATTAAAAATTGGATTTAGGAACATAAGGTATTTATGAATTCTTCTACTGGTTCTGGTTCGCATAATGTACATCTACGAGTAAGGTTCTAGGAGATAATGTAGAAATATCGAAAGGTACAAAAGTCAAAGTGACATTTGAACACTCCCCCCTCCCTCACGGAAACATTCCTATACTTAACACGTCCTGTTTTTGTCCACTTCCTGGTTTCATTCTCCTGCATTCTCACCTCACACTGTGTCCATGACTCATAACGGCGGCTTGTTTTGAAGAGGCCATATTTAGCTTCTCCTGTTATGATCACCCACTGGGATACAACAGACATTTTTTAGTTTAGTTTAGTTTTTAGTTTTTGCACATACAACTGCTGCAGCCTCTAGACTGTGAAACAACCTTCTGGAAAGTGTTGAGTCAGCACAATCCATTGCCGTTTTTAGAAATCAGTTACAGACCCATTTTTACTCTATGGTCTTTCAGTGTAACCAGTGGCTTTTTTTTAAATGTGCTTGGTCTTTTTTTGTTTTTAGATTATATTTGCTGTTACAGTATGTTAGTTATGGAATTTATGAAAACCTCTCGCCCCAAAAATGTGAAAAATCAAGATGACAAATGAAGACATGAGTGAATTGGCCACCGAAACCAAATGAACTGAACTCGACACTCAACAAGAAAGCACAAAAACAACAAAATGCATAAATTACGAGTAAAGGGAAATAAATGAAAAGAGCCCAGATGCAGATAATGACCTGTCATATCTGTGCAACCTGGCAGCTGGTGGAAGAGTGCAAAGTAAACAGGAATTATCTGGGATGCAGAGACATGTGCGACACACACAACCTACATGACCACAGTGTGACATCTTGAATCAGTTTGAGCTTGCATACTGCTGACACATGAAATAGTAAACACATGTAAGTCATAAAAGATGCTCATCTCACCACCACAAAAACCAACAAAAATATGAAGTAAATATCGAAATAAGCTGAAATGATAAGAAATGAATTTGTAATTTAATTTCAAATTAAAGCTACGCTAGGCAACTTCACACCCTTGCTGCCCCAAGTACCGAGAGATGACTTTGAATTTATGAATTTTTTAAGGACTTCCTTACCCCAAAGTCAGCAAACTGCTCTTCTTAATAGTTTGGCAGCAGATTCAGCTATTGTTACCAGCAGCTCCCTTGTTGCTGTTGAAGAGACAGTTTCTATGTTGCTCTTAAATTTCAATTGAGATTAATTTCCTGTGGGTGGAGAAGATTTCCTGCCAGTGACCATACCGACAACAGAATTTAAATTTGGCAATATACACAATTAGAGGAAATGGGACACTCTACTCTATTGCAGCCACACTTTGTGATTTAGGCTGATAAGACAAGTGTATTTTTAAATAAACATCTTGCCAAGTGCAGCTTTAAATGAAATAACTTTACTCTTATTTTGTCTTTGGCAACAGGGTAGCCAGTTGGTTAGAGAGACTGTCCCGTAATTGAAAAATCAATGGTTTGAACCCAACAACAGCGAATGTATCCACTGTCATTTTGCAAAGTTATCAAAATTGTCAAAGTGTCCCTGACCACAACACCGACTCCCTAGCTGCTCACACTGTACGCTACTCTAAAAGCATCTGCTAAATGTAGAATGTAAATGTAAAATATATTTTTTGCACCCAACAGTTGCTGTAATTCTCTCTTCATAGGAGAGAGTCTGCTAAATGTCTAAAATGTAAATGTAAATCATATCATTACCTCATAATGTAAGCACAGAGAAAGCAATTTTCATTCTGTGCAAATTCATACACACTCTAACTCTTCACTAACACACTCATACATTTGACATGGGCAGTATAAACACACATGATCAAAGAAAACATCTGGGCAACTTTATCTTGGGTAGTCTAACTGTTAAAGTGGTAATCCATGATATCTTCATTTTTGTTTTTGATCAATTGGCGATAAAGAGTAGCAAAACAGACATTTATTTATATGAAAATGTTGCGGAATACTACTTTAAATGTGTTTTTTCTTACAAAGGGAATCGGTGTTGGAGAAGACTGGCTAAATTTACTATGCTGGAGTTAAAATTACCCTTTTAATCAAAACCTGACATGTTTAACTGTGTTCAGGGCTACGGTCCAGATGACCTAAATCAAACTGAAGCCAAACCAAGGCCAGGTCTAGCTGAGTCAGAGTCAAGATGAAGACCAAATGGATGCGAAGAGTTATATTACTGTGGATGGATTTACACTTCTTCCATAAACCCAGTGTCTTCTCACTTCTGTTCTGTGACAAGGAGCTAATCCACAGGTATTACTGTTCTCTCCTTATTGCCAAAAAGTACCTCAACATAAAAAACGATGTAGAATCCATAGATTACTCAAGTTCAGCTAGATTTACAATCGATCTTTGATTGATTTTGCATGAAATAAAAAGATCATGTCTGTGTCAAAAAGTCTTGGAAGGCCAGGTTGGACTGGTGCAGCATCTGAGCAGAAATGAAGCAGACAATAAGGGCACGTGTAATGCTTTGACTCCCAGGGGAAGAGAAGTGTTTTCCAAACAGTCTGCCTGTCTGGATGAGATGTCTCTGTCAGTCTGTCTGTCTGTCAGTCAGTAGTTCTGTTTATTTATGTCTGTCTGTCTCAGTCCATCTGTGTCTCAGACTGTTCAGATCTCAGATCTGTTTGCCTGTTCTGCCTGTCTATCTGCTGTAAGTCTCACACACACACACACACACACACACACACACACACACTCTTTCTCTCTCTCTCCATAACTGACATGTAGCCTACAGTAATGTGTCCATTTTCTCCACAGCTCTTGTTTGGACGCAGGAGAGAAACCCTCTTCCTGCAGCTTCAACAGAACTCAGCAGTCATCGCTGCTTAATAGTTTCCAGAGTTTGGAAACAGAAATTGTTTCATATTTCAAACAAAACACAGCCGCAGCAGCAGCCAAGTCGGCAACCATGAGTTTGAATCAGAGAGAGAGAGAGAGAGAGAAAGACAGAGACAGAGTGTTATATTTATGAAACGACTAAGCTGTCTAATAACCTAAAAAGTTTGGGACAATATTAAATCACTTCATCAACAAACTTGAACTTGAACCAACCTGCGCAGCTAACCGATACGTCAACTCATTCAATGGCTCACTGCTAAATGATGCATAATAACTCTTGAGCTAGAATGATTCATAAGACTAACCATTACCATAATTATTCTTGATCCACAGCAGAGTGAGTCACAGGGTTTTGTGTTCATACCACAAGCAACTTGTCTTTTTCTATGGGCCTACTGTTCAGTTCCCCCATCTACTGTGTGATGCTGACCTTCATACAGTATGTCAACGGAGACATTTAGTCAGTCGGTCAGTCCAGGCAGCCACTTCCAAGCCCCATGGCAATCACTCTCAAGTCTTCCTCTTCATAGTAAAAGACCAACGCCCTCATTTATAAAAAAAAAAAATCAATGGTTTCATTCCAAAGTGCTATATAACCATTTTGGAAAAATTGGCACATGAAATTCATCAATCAGTCTTTCAAAAACACAGAAGTTCCTATTCTCAAAAGCATGACAGTTGGGAAGAAAAGCTTTTAAGGTGGTTTTGTGTGGGTGGAGAGAGTGAATTAGTAATATGGAATTGGCCATGCAGGTTCCTCCCTGACTACAGCTACATAAAAACAGTCTGTAAAACCTGCAATGAAATTTGATTTTCTTTGCACACTGTACATTGTAGTCTACTATAAATTAAGTCTTCATTTACAGGCGGCAGTCTATCCCAGAGTTTCCTCTACCACTGAATAGGTGTGGTGGGTCAGTCTGCCTTAAAGAGCTGCTAATCTGGGTTTCAATAGAGAGCTTTAATCTTCCATGATCTAAATGCTGTTTTAGACGCTTTTACATGCTACCAACAATACAATTCTTGAGGAAACATTGAATCGTTGTAATTGAAAACGGTCAAATTTAAAGATATTGAATTTTGGCATCATCACTATCGATGAGGATGATTACATTCTCTAAGACTCACATAATCCTCCTCCTCCTCCTCGTTATCATCATCATCCTCATCATCATCACCATGCTCATAATGGTTAAATTCTCGAAGACTCACATCCTCTGAATTATCATCCTCATCCCTATAATCACCATCATCATCATCATCATCATCATCATCATCATCCCCATTAATGTAGAACTCTGTCTCTGTGTCTTTGGTACTCATTAAAGTTGTCCCATCAACATAATTAAAAACATTACTATTTGTGAATAATTGCCATGTGTTTAGCAGATGGAGGACACCAGGAGTGAGAAACGTGTGTGTGTGTGTGTGTGTGTGTCTTTTGCTGTATGTGTGTTTAGTGCAAGTGTGTGTATGTATGTGTATGTGTGTGTGCATGCCTATATGCATGCGAGCGTTATATTCATTATGAAGTGCAAGTGCTGATTCACGTTTACACCCCCCCCCCCCCCAGGCTGAAGATCTCATATCAGCCTTCGTTTCCACCTTGCTCATTAGTAAACATTAAAAGACACAAATTCCCAAAGGGCCGGCATTTACAACTCCTCCACTTAATGATGGCACATAAAACGTTATGATGATATCTGGACCAAAGCCATGCTGCACGCTTTATTACTGGTTTACTGCTTGTTTGTTTAG
The DNA here is from genome assembly GCF_048128805.1 of Centroberyx gerrardi. Classification (NCBI taxonomy): domain Eukaryota; kingdom Metazoa; phylum Chordata; class Actinopteri; order Beryciformes; family Berycidae; genus Centroberyx; species Centroberyx gerrardi. The sequence continues at coordinate 5,294,196 of NC_136018.1, read as the reverse complement.
TTTTGGATATGTTGTAAAAATGATTTACCATTGTGGACTGGTAAAGTTGTTTATTTGTTCACTCATCAAACATTTTGCTCATTCATTCAGTTACTCATTCATTCACACATTCATTCATTTGCTCATTCATTCATTTACTCATTTATTCACCCATTCATTCGCTCATTCATTCATTCATTCATTCATTATTTTGCATATGTATTTTTTCTTTCTTGCTTTATTCCTTTCATTCTTTTGCTAATTAATGGTGTTTATCCATCCAGTCTGGCCTACATCCCCACCAACAAAGACTGCTGATTAGCATTTTGTGCTTCTGTCAAACTTAAAATGTGAAAGACCAAAGATCTTCCAGTCAGACAACAGTGGGATCTCTCCTGGCCAAGACAATAAGTCCTGCCAGGTCTCAGGTCTGCTGCCTCTACCTTAAAACATTAAGGAACACAAACAGACGCAGCGTGCACAGTTTCACACTAAGGAAACGGATCATATCGGCTTGATTTCAACACACGCGCACGCCGACGTGAGCGTCGCCACGGTAACAGCTCTGTTTTCAAGAATATTTACAGCGTACAAGTGCCTGGAAATATTTGTCCCTGGCGTTCTATCTGGCAAGTGAGCTTACAGTGAGCCTGCGCACACACACACACACACACACACACACACACACACACACACACACACACACACACACACACACACACACGCATTCAGCTTTCTTTTTTTTCCCCTTGAAAAAGTGAATCATGGCAGAGCTTATGAATATGGCAAAGGCACAAACAGGCTGACAGCAGAGTCTCTCAGACCCTCTTTAGCTCTTTAGTCAGAAGTCATGCCTTGGAGATCCCCCCCCCCTCCCCCCTTCTCCTCTCCTCCATTCTCAACTTCCATTCAGTTGCAGCTCATTTCTTGCAGGTCATCTATTTCCCCAATTCCAAACTTCTTTTCAGTCAAAACTCATTCCTACAACAAGATTGCATTCCAATTATTGTAAATTTAGGGATGGGGTTTTAGCGCAGAGTAGTTAAGCTTTTTTTTTGCTGCCAGCAGCCAAAGCGGTGTTTAATTCAAAATGTCAGACCCTGACAATTAAGCTCCATGGGGCCACATTAGCTAGAGAGACCCCATAATTATTTAGCGAGGCCCAAACAATGGTGCTTTTGTGGCATGTAGGTCCTTGTGGTGATCACAGGTCAAGATATCCACACACACACACGCATAATTGTGCACACACATGCCTGAATGTACACACACACACACACACACTGGCTGTAAATGCCAATCTGGATTCCAGTCCACTGACGAAAGAAGAAGTGATGGCATAGTGGCCTGTCTGTCAAAAGGCCAGGGTGAAACTAATGAAATGAGAAACTGTAACTTAACTGACAATGACCTTCATCTCTCTCTCACACACACACACACACACACACACACACACACACACACACACACTAAAATATCCCAAATCAGTAGCAGTGGCATTACATCACCATCACCACCTTAATTATATGGTGCTACTGATTGTTGAGGTCTGCTAAGGATTGTCTGTGTCAGCGAATGTGCACTTTGTGAGATTTCACCAGTGTTGCCAATTGCAATGGAAAAGAAAATCAGGATTTCTTTCGGAGCTAATTGAGAACATGTTGAAGTGCTCCGATTGGTCCATTAATCATGGAAAACTCTACTTTTGGGCTGTGAAAACAAAGACAGCACGCCACAACGCAGAGGCGAAGACTTCATCATCATCATGAAAATCATATAGAAATCCTAATCAGTCAGAGAGATCAATTGAACTGATCATACAGTACAGAAGCCAGGCCAGGTTTCAGGTATCTGTCAATAACTTAAATTGAGTCATCTAAGGCAGTGGTTCCCAAAGTGGGGTTTGGGGACCACCAGGGGTCCTTGAGAGGGTTCCAGGGTGTCACCAGCAAAATGAGGAATAGTTTAGTTTCTCTTTTATTTTATTAAGCAGAGAGTGTGTCAGTGTGACTGTTCACTGATCATAGGTTTACCTCCCCACCTCCACTATAGACAGTTATGTAATTCTGAATATGAGTCCTATCTAACAACAAACATCTCAGATTAGGTTCCTTGGGGTGCTGTAATATTATATGGGGGTCTAATGCAGGTCTATTTGGGGGGTCTTAATATGCAAAAACCCCTAAGACTCTCTAATCACCTTTATGCATACCACTCATATGTGAATTTGTCCAATGACATATAGTGGGAGAGATCACTGCAGGACAGGAGTTCCCAGCAGTTTGGCCATTCATATTCAATGGATGACAATTCATGAGACAATAGAAATGTCACCTGTCACCAAGTTTTCCTAGAAAAAAAAATCGCTATAATATTCCTATAGGTATGTGTGTGGTATTCATTAGTGCGTTAATAGTGACCATATGGACCTCATTGCTCCTATGGTATTACTATGATATTGCTATAATATTCCTATATTACTGTAGGTGTGTGTCTGTGGTACTCAATAGTGAGTTTATAGTGCCCTTATCCTGCCTTATTGAATGGTTTATCTCCTACAGCATCACTATGATATTACTATAATATTCCTATAATATTATTATAGAGGCTTATAGTGCGTTCTGACACTCAATTGTGCGTTTATAGTGACCTTATCGTACTTTATGGATTACTTTACGGTAAACTTCCTATAATATTCTTATAATCTCCTATAGCGACGTATAGTTTTGCTGCTGATATTTGTCAAATCTACATGAGGCTTATTATAGCGCGTTTTCCGAGAGGTAACGCATGTTCCACTGCAGGAGAGGAGCGCAACAATTTGAGCATTCACACTGACCGAATAAAAATTAATGAGCCGGCAGAAGTTTCACCAAGAGAACTTAAAGTGAATGAGACGCTTGCAGCAACTTCCCCCCATTGAGACACGTGTCCATTCAAATCAATAAGCAAGCGGAGAGGGCACCTACCATCCAGCAGCTGATACGCAGTCGAGCGACGGCAGCAGAACCACAGGACCGGTAGAAATAATCCAAAGGACCACGGGGGAATGCTGCGTAATGACAGAAGTAAAGAGTGAGAAAACAAACTTGTGCGCAAAAAAAAAATCCCCCAAAACAAACACCCTTGTGTCTTTCCATTTACCGTAAAGTCATCTTCAGTGATGGTGAGCTTAGATCCACACTAAAGTCGCCCTGTTCATGTGTGATAGTGGTAAGAGAGAGAGAGATGGAGCCCGCTCTGCCTCTCTCTCACTGACTTCAAACTAAAAAAGTCTCTCTCTCTCGCTCTCTCACTCACTCTCTCTCTCTCCCAGTCTCTCTCTCTCTCTCTCTCTCTCTCTCTCTCTCTCTCTCTCTCGCTCGGTTTCCCTGCACTGCCTGTGGTTCCCAGTCAAACAAAGGCAGCTTCAGTGCGTCGGGACTCAGGGGGCCCTCAAAACTCTGAAACCCGACTCCGTGTCTCTCTGCGGACCACCGCTTTCTAATCCAACCCTCCCCTCAGACATCACAACCCCACATACAAATTAACACACTTGAGTTAAGTCCTCCTCCTCCTTCTTCTTCTCCTCCTCCTCCTCCTCCAACTCATATGTGTGGTTTCTCTCACTCTCCCTGCGCTTTAAAACGGTTTCTTGTGTGGCCTTGAACTGCAAGTGGGGGAAGATGCCTCAAGATGAGCAGCATCCTTCCCGTCCAAAGCTTGGTTTTTAGGGAAGATACGTTATTTCATCACATGAAATTCTCAAAAATTTACAGCCAAACCTCTAATTTTCACTGAGGTCTGGCAGTAAATGAATGTTTTAATTTTTTGATTGCAAATTAGTAGGTAGCTAAGTAGATAGCTAATTACATGGGTGTCCTATTCAAAGCAAAACCCACTATCAAACTGTAACAAACTACTAAAAAGTGAAATCCAATACATGAGTTATAGGCTACTCCAAATTGCCATACTGTATATCCATATTGGGAAAAAAGTCATTATCAGAAGTTCATCATTCAATAGTTCTAGAGGATTCAGCCTGTAAATTTGTTATCATTTTGTCAACTAGGCTAAAAACTTACCTGCTGACCATAAAAAGTACCATAGTGTCTTTAATTTGGTGCCATCATTTTGTAAGAGTTGGTGTCACTATTTGGTGGATATCTCATTTTTTAATAAAACTTCAATATAAAAATCTGTATAATAAAATTTACCAATAGATACACTTCAGAGGAAAGCAAACACTGTACATGGGAAAAAAGCAGAGTAGGGTGAACTCTGGGTTTTAAACATTTTCTGGAAAAGTCTCATGCAGACTCATTGTCTCTTTTGTCATCTGGTTTCTGACCCATACTTTGCTTTAGTGTATGGTAAAGGTATGCACCTCTCCAGACCTGGGTGATGATACAGTCAGTGATTCACCCACCACAATGTCTGGAGTCAAGAGCATTGTGCACTGGCGCCCAGGATACAGACAAGCAGACACACACACTCACACACACACACACACACACACACACACAGCAGTCTAGCTGCAGGAGCCGGTGTGGTACAGGGAGGACAGATAAAAGATGTGTTCAGACCGTCTCTCTGACAGCCCAGACAGATATGGACCAGTCAGCCAGTGAGCAATGCTGTTAGAGAGGTAACATCGGTGATAAGCAGACTAAGCAGTGGTGTTGTCAGGAGGCAGGAGCCAGTCTTCCTAAAATTGTTTTGTTGCGACTCTGCCAAATGCCAAATTTTGTTAATGAGCCTTATTCATACTTAAAGCTGATTTTTATATAAAATATACCTGTCTTATCAGCCAAAATCACAAAGTGGGGCCACAGGAAAGAAGAGTGTCCCTTCCCCCCGAATTGAGATGCCATAAATTCATCTTATTTGCCCAAATTAAATTCAGTCAGGTTTGTGTACTTCATCCACAGGAAGTGACAAATTAAAACTTAAATACAAAATATATTTAGTCTCTTTGGTTTCCTTTGGTATGAAGCATCACAGACCGGCTGGGTTGGTAAACGTGAGCGTGCTGTGTGCAGTTTACGTAACATGATGCGAAGTTAAAGGATTCACGGTTACTGAAGTTCAAATTTTCGAACGGTTACCTCTCACTGCCATTTGGGGCCGCCAACATTTGAAATTGCCAAGTGCAGTTTTAACAAGAATGCATTCACTTCAAGAAAGGATATTCTGGATTTTTTTTGTAATTTGCTATGTTGAGGTAGTAGCCCAAAACTTGTTGAAGTACTGTGTGTATGTATCTTTTAAAAAATATTATTCTGGATTGGTCTGCAGTTTGTGAAATCCAGTCAGAATCAGATCTTTCATCGCAAGCAACGTACATTAAATACACAGGCATTTCAGGTCTTGGTAACAATAGTGCAGAGACAAAGGCTACCTGTATACCAGCTTAAACAGATTTTACAGTACATACTGAAACACTAAAGTGAGGGTGAAATAGCCTACATCAAATTGTGTTTTTGCTCTTTGTAAGTGTCAAGTCTGCTGTATCTTTCATGCCAGGCCTGATAGCTGAGAAGCCTCTTCAGGCGCTCCTGCTCTGAAGCCAGGGGCTGAGTGTTGAAGTGCAGTTAGACAGGGGTCCGAAATTCAACTGAAACACTACTGAGAGCTGAGTGCCTCTCATGTAATGTCCCCATTTATTTTCATTCGTTATGCATACTTTGGTCTTGATTAGGGACTACAACTCCAGCAGTGAAGTGAGCAGAAAGGTAGTTTGGTCACGGCTTGTGTGCTAGCTAACGTTAGCTGGCTACATAGCATAGTTAGTTTTGTTTAACTTGTTTTAGGCAGAAATAAACACCTTCACCTTGCGTGACCAAAGAATATGTTGATGATCTCTGATCTCTATGGCCGTGACCATACCAGCTAACGTTAGTAACTACTAGCTAACTTGTTTATATAGTCAGCAAACTGTTGAAACCTGTTGAGCACTTGTCTCTTTCTATTTAACAGGAAAGTCGTGAATGAAATACCTACAAATAAAAAACATCTGTCGGATGCTCTGATGAAGATGTAATACCGAAACGCGTTAGCAGTCATGGCCAAAAAATAAATTGGTGAAAATGAGGTGACGTCTTCTTTGTTATATTCTTTTTTTGGTGTGCTGCTTTCTTTCAACTCGTGTTTGTGTTAGCTAACTTATCTATCTTTGACAATGTCAGGTCTTTTTCAAATTGGCCCGCCTCCTCTCTTTGTTGATTGGTCGCCTTATTGAACCAATCATAACAGTTTCTGCCCTGAGAAGACGTTTCAATAAGCAAAACTCCTATCTGCGTGAAGCGATTTTGATATTATTTACTTTAGTTTGCACATAAGTTGCACATTTAAAAGATTTTTAAAAAAACATGAGAAGAAAGTTGTGCAGGTGAGATAAAGAAACCCCAATCACCTCACCTGGAAATAAAAGAATCAAGATGACCAACAAGGAAACACCTGAACTGAATAACAGAAAATAAACAGCGGTATAATCCAATATGGAGGAAAATGTGTGTGTGTGTGTGTGTGTGTGTGTGTGTGTGTGTGTGTGTGTGTGTGTGTGTGTGTGTGTGTGTGCACTGTGCCTCACAGGTGTCCGGTTTAGTCATGTGTTCCTCTGACTCAGAGCAGCTGACAGTGTTTTGGCACAGATAAGCTTTCAACTTCTGTAGTTGGCAAAATATGGAAGTTCACACATTACCGGAGTGTTTGTGTTTCCATGCTTCTTCATCCAGCACTGTAAAACAATACAGCTGTTGTGTTGTGATGGAGAACAAAAGAGGGGGTCACAGGTGATGAGTAACTGATGCAAAATCAACAATGGTATTCAGAAAGGAAAAAAAAGGAAAAGGAAACAATGATTTTCCACATATGTTAAAGTTGTCAACTCCAGGATCCTCGCTGTTTTTATTGAGGTAATATCTTTGTTGCTAAGCGCTCATTGCCGTGGTGTTTCTGCACTGCACTTCACAGAGATCACCTGTCAATCAAACAGTGTGGGCGGGACTGTGACGTCTCTCCTTGGATTTTCTGTTGATGAAGTTTGAGTTTTCTTTGTCAGTTCAGCCATGGTGGCTATCGCTGCTCATGCTAACTACCGAGTTCTTCTTCTATGTATTCCAAACCAACCGTTGTTGCTGCTGCTGGAAACGTGAAACGCATCACTTCGCGCCAGAGGATTTTTCCCGGGAAAGACCTACCAGACACCAGGTGTTTAGAACGGCAAATGTAAAAGCTTTGATGAACTGGGTACAGGTTGAATCACTGCTGTTACATCGGTCGGAAATAGAGAGCAGCAACAGATCTTTATCGTCACTGTTGGGTAAAAACAGTCTTGTTTTTAGCTTGGCCACCATGTATTTTAGAGTTTATTTAATGGGGTCAAATAATTCTCAACCCATAGAGACACATGTAATCCTTCGAGGGAAGTTAAAATATGAAAATCACCAAAATTGCAGTTACAGGGTTTTTACAAGAAAACAGCAATAGGAAAATGTGGTGCATCAATACTTAATGAGATTTTTTCATGTTATTGTTTTCCACATAACCCCATATTACTTTTACAGATGTTGGTTTTTGGGAAACGTTCGAGTGAAAAATAAATGTTGTGGTTTCATTGTGGGTTGTCAGGATTACTCCATCAAGAACACCCACATGCAGATCTTTAGGGCCGAAGGTGAATGTTCTGTTTATCTCCATAGTAGCCTGTGTATTTGGGGGTAAACAAGGTGAAACGCCCACTTTCTGTGACCGGAGAGAGAGAAAGAAAGAAAGAAAGAGAGACAGACTGGAAGGAAACAGTAACACAGAGGAGAGAGAGAGTCAAGATGGAGAGAGAGAGACAGAGGGAGGAGAGAGAGAGACAGAGGGAGGAGTGGGACTCTAGACTGTGGGTGGCTGCAGATTAAAAAGGGGGGCAGTCCGAGGTCTAGTATGAGTCAGAGAGATAGCGGATCATCATCGCTCCTCAGCTGACGGCTGTGAGAAAGCAGGCTGAGCTGCCCCAGCTGACATCAAAACGCACCAACGAACAAAAACAAAACACATCTGCTGAGAACGCCTGGCTCTGGGTCTCAGAGGGGCATTTTGAGGGACTTTCCATGCTGTAAACTAAAGCTGCTTAGAGTGGCAATAGACTGCAATGCAGTCCTGTACTGGTACAGCAAAGACTGCCAGACACCGCAGGATGTAGTGGAGGACAAACCCACCTAGACTCAGTTTACCAGCCTTTATGTTAACGTTAGACCGGCAAACTCTGTCCCTTGTTTTAAGAAAAAGGACCCAGCTTTTCTGTCAAGCTTTTTCTTAATTTGATCTTGTTTGTCACGCTGTATTTTTTCACTGATTATTTTTTTCACTTTTCTCTTTGTATTCCATTGTCTATATTTATTTCATAATATGTCCTGTTGAGTGTCCATGTTTGTTTCATAATGTGAAGCACTTTGTGACTGTAATGTCTTGAAAGGCGCTATACAAATACAGTTTACTTACTTACTTTATTACAGAATAGAGGTTACTCACCTTTATAGGCTGACATGAATCTTTATGACATAAATTAATACAATACATCATAGTAAGTCATATCAAACTGATGATGTAAGTTAGATGAGGATACAATCTTTTGGGAGGGGAGCCATAAATCAATACTTTTCTGTAAACTGTTTGATTTTTGTTTACGTTAATGGTTGTTTGCTTTATAATCACCAACTGAAGGTCCTACTTGACCCACCTTCTTATTTGCCATTACATCACTGTGGAAATTCAGTGATGGATTACCTGAAACGTCCCCATAACCTTCCTGTGGGTGTTTTTCTTAGTCATAAAACAGCTCCGACCTAACATGACCCCACTAGAACTAAGCTGCTTTATTATTAAAATATCACTGGGATTTGTTCCAGTGTTTCACAGCATTGATCATGTGCAAGTTAGCCAAGCCAAGAGGCCACACTGGGCCATGCAGAATGACACAATCCATATTTCTTGTAATGTGTGACAGATATTTCAATGCTAACTTTACAGATTAGTTCATAATTCAATAGGGATGATTTTGGAGTTGAGGTGATTTTAAGTAGCCCAGTTGAATTTGTGAACTAAAGTGCTATAAGAGTAAAATAACATACATTAGACTGGTGTAGAGTGCAGAGTAGTAGTAGAGCAGATTAGGGTAGATCAGAGTACGGAAGAGCAGAATAAATAGAATAAATTAGATTAGAGCAGCATAGAGTAAACTAGAGCAGAGGAGAGTAGAGCAGCATAAAGCAGAGAGGAGAGGAGAGTAAAGAGGAGTGAATAACAGAGTAGATTAGGCTAGAGTAGATGTAAGCAGAGTGTTGTATAATAAGGTCAGAGTAGAGCTCAGTAGAATTGAAAAGAGTAGAGTAGAATAGAGCAGAAGAATCCAGTTTCTGTTGGTTTCAAATGGGAGATTGGTTGATTATTTTACATGGAGCCCATGCAGGCTCAAATGGAAGCCCCAAAAAAAGTCTGGATGAGAAGGTGATTTCTAATGCTCATATTTTAAATATTTCTCATCACGGGGCCCAGGGTTCCCAGCAGCACCTCTGACCCGGTGTGAGGGAGGAACGGGGAAGAAGGAGTTATCTATTAACCTTGTGAAGCCAACAGTGAGAGGGAGCACAGATAGATGGAGTGTGAGGAGAATGGACACAGGGACGACCAGCAGTCTGACACCTGTACTGGGCCTCAGTGGTGTGAGTTTAACACTAATAAGCCGATCATAGTCCGACTAAGGCAATTCCCTCATTATTCAAGTGCTCATGTAAACAGCAGAGTGAGATTTCCTTAATCGGATAAAAGCCGTTAACACATTATGGGAAACCCCATTCACACAGCTAGGTTTTTGCTCAAGCTTTCAAATTATTTGCCGAATGTAAACCCTTAGTCTGATTTCTTTTGTGTTTTTACATCTGGCGACTGGCAAGACTGACTTTTGGACTGATGAGGAACCTCTTTTAATGCTTGCTGAAATGAAGAATAAGAACATTCTTCATCTCCTCAGCTACGCTCGGCGCCATGTTCAAAATCAAAAACAACGGGAAGGAAGTTTGAGTTTTACGTCACTTCCGTAAGGAGAGAAATCCAACTATGACTGAATCATGCAAACCAGGGTTTTCCGCGTCAGTCAAATTATTGCCATAAATTGCATATTGTATTTGGATTACTCAAGTATCCGCATGCATTTTCTCTTTCGTTCTGAGCAGCCTTGAAGGGAAAGTCACTAACACAAGCAAGTCTGGCTGAACACTGCTCCTAATAGGACTGTAGGACCAACTGAAAAAATGACAAACTTGCCATAATGAGTAACTGAAATGTCTAGATCACATGAAGCTGTAAATCACATGACGCTGTCGTTTTTTTCTTAGAGTGAAAGGTGTTTTGGACTGCCTGTCATACAAGGTATTCTTGTGCTGTGAAGGATCCCTGTCCAACAAATCAAGCTGAATACCAGAGAAATCTTTCATTTTATTCAAACTGAGAAAACTCTAAGGATTAGCATCTCAACCTCTCAACCTCTTTTTACACATTTAGAGAAATTTGTCCTCATGTGGCACAATGCTTTTGGGCAATTTCAATTTTCAGAAAAAAAAAAATTACAATATGTTTTCTCAGTATGATGCAGCCCTAATTCCTGCCCAACCTTGGACTTGCACTTGCAAACTGACTAAATTTATTTGAAAAGGAACTCACAATTCCTAATTAATTCTTCATTCAACCATATATCCATTTATCCATTTAAGATGGGTGAACAAAACAGAAAGTTCAAAGTGTTTCCTTTGTATCTTAATGGCTTTGTGCAGAGTAACAGAGGAAACCTGTACCTAAATCTTTTATCCCCAATCATTTCTTAATAGGTTGGACGTGTCAGTTTTCTGATGCCAAAAGTTTCAATGAGAGAAGTAAAGAGAACATATTCCCGATGAAGACATTTTTTGTCATAACCCTGGTCTTTTTAATACATAATAAAAACAGTATTTGCCTCTAGGTTATGAGTGCAGCAACTTCTTCAGATACTAAAAAACCCTGGAGATTTTGTCATACCTGAATTTTGAAGCCATCATACTTCAAAATTGATCCAAACTTCTGGGGACACGCAGAAGTGTGGTGGCTTTTTTGTTTTCATAGCCACTCTCCCTCCCCCCATCCCCCCCTTTCGTCTGCTTTCCCCTTTCACACCATTCACCCACTGACTGACAAGGACCCCCCAGTCCACAGTTTGGGGAGTCTGGGGTGTGCAGCGTTATGAAGCTGCTTCACAAAGCCGGGGGTGTGTTGTGGGTTCACAGGTCATGCTTCGTCTCTCAGGGTGGGATGACGGTGAAATGGCAGCATGTGGTCGAATATGTCCAAGGTCGCACAGAAAATAACAAGTGCTACTGGTCTTTTAAAGGCCTGAACAAGGATCAAATGTAAACAAAGGGGAAGCCCGACTACTGAAAACAAGAGAGCGGCCATCTATTCTGTCTCAAAGTGATTGGCAGGGATCTTTGGTACGAAGCCAAACTGCATTCAAAGGAGAAAGAAGAGTTTCTAATGGATTCAGAGGCTGAAACGGCTTTGTTTAAAATTGTAATGTTCATCTAATACAGATATATTAGATCAAAATAGTGCTATATTATCATTTATGGTGGGTCAAGAAAGTTGGAAAAAGCTCTTTTACACTGACCATGTTGACTGATACACACAAAAAAAAAATGATTACAGTGTGATGAAGACAATAATGACAGTAAAGCTACTCTAATTATGTTTTAAGTGTAAGTATGTGTGTAATCACAGTAAGATATCACTGTTGTGGGTGAAAACTTTGTATCATATTCTTTCCAGGAACTAAAAAAAAAAACAGATTTCATAAACCCAAGTGTCGTAGAATCTTCTCAACCTATAGAGAACCCTTAACTATCCTTTATGGAAAATCACAAAAGTGGAGTTTTCACCCGAGGTTTTCATCCGCCAACGACGATATGTGCAGTTCTGCAATGTTGTATACACCTTAATCGCATTTCTGTAAGTGTGATCAAGTAGCACATACTGTATGTAGCTCATGTTTTTGGGTCAAGGGCGCCTAGCTCAATAAATACTTGCAATAACCACATGTCACATATAAACCGGATTATGGAAGGTGTCACTTTATGGAATCATATAATGTGTGCACTGTTGTCTTACTACAATAGTCCCATTATTGTGCACATGTAAACTTAGCCAATGTTTCCAAGAGTCTATGTGAATACATCCAAAATCTAGACAGGTAAAAAAAAAAATCTGACTTCAAAATGTGTGTCAGCTTCCACTCGCATGTTGCCCATCCGCTCTGGCTATTTTATAGAAATGTGGTTGTGCTTACAATAAATGCTGCCGATTCAAAAAGGATGCCAAGCAGTGAGAGATGCCAATGTTGTCAAACTGCATTTTAAATCCCATTCGTCTTTAGATTTACTCTCCCAGTGTGGATGTAATCACTGTCTGCAGGTGTAATCATCCCTGCAGGAGACTCAAACACTAGTGAAATACAACCGCCACACCCCAGTGGTGTCCTATGTTATGTTTCTGTGTGTGTTATATGTGTGTGTGTGTGTGTCTGTCTGCATGTGTCTGTGTCTCCCAAGTGTTAACCAGACTGTCCTGTAACTGAAAGGCTGCAGGTTTGACCTCTGAACTGGCTAATGTGTGTCCATAACCAGCAAAATGCCTAAAAAGCTACAAAAAAAGTGCATGTTTGGATGTGTTTGTGTGTGTGAGAGAGAGCCAGGAGTGCAGTCTGCATGATAATTATGATGTTAAGCTGTCATAACTGTACTACTAGGCCTTTGCTTGGAACGTAAAGAGTAAATGTGAGACCTTTAACGTAATGGAACCGACAGTCAGGGGAGGATTCAGCAGCAGCAGCCAGATATTGTTCATTCATCCTGCGCTGGGCTCCTCAGCTGGAGCTAGGAGGGGAAAATAAGGAGGAAAAAGGCATCAACATAACAGCTGTCAGTATTTGAGGTAGGAAGACTGCAGCATTTACACTGTATGCTGCAGTCTTAGTCATGGACTGTATATAAATGGGGGGGAAATGGGGGAAAAACATATTACCTGAAGTTCAGTTCATCGTTCAATATTTTTAAAGTATAGATGATCCGGTCTTTAAAAGTACTATCATTTTGTCAACCAAGGGTATAAGTTACTTACTATCTTTTAGAAAGTACCATGATTTGTTTTAGTTTTGACTTACCAATCATTTTTAAGAGTAGGCGTCTCATTTTGGAATGAAACTCCTCAAATGTTCTTGCATTCCCTCTGTGACTCAATTGTGAGTTATATACTTACAATGCTGTAGGTTCATAGCTTTTTACTGGCTACATCTTTTTTTGTTGGATACTGCCTGCCATTGCAGCCTAGTTTCAGTTCCCAGTTATTTTCCCCACACTTTACACTGGAGCATTTGATACCTGCTTCATCCAAAAAAACATCCACCTGATTGAAACTGTCATTTTCTGTGCATGCATCATGCTCCCATGGCGGACACTGTCCTCCTCTTCACGTCCTCAAGCTGTATCCTGTTTTTCTCTTTCAGGATGACACTTGAATACATTGACAAGTTAGGGAATATGGAAATTAGAGTCTTTTTGAGGACCTGGGGCGACTCTATTGACGCTCGGGGTTGGAGTCTGAAGTATTCGTTGTCCTGGGGAACCAAGGTTTGAGCTGTCCTTGTTGACTATGACTCAGATCTGGAGATTCACATTTACATTTCTAATTTATGCATTTCATTTTTAGTTGACTTATCTTGAGTGGCTTACAATGAGTGTCAAGTGTAGAATAAGATTCAATTCAGCAGAAAAAGCTTACATGTAAATTCCCAGAATAACAATTAAGTGAGAACAATGTCCCTTGAATGATATTTTATGGGAGAAAAGTGTTAGATAAAGAATTCAAATTCAAGGAGTAAAGGTAGAAAGGTTTTTTCCCTTAAACGCGACAGGGGATACAGATAGTGGAGGATAGAGAAAGTGTCAAGAGAAAGGAGGAGGGTTGCAACAGCGAACAACCTGACAGCATGCTGGACTGTAGGAGCTCACACACTGTTCTTCTGGTGATCTGTGAGATCCAGTTCAGATGTGCAGGTGATTAACAAGGAGGAGTAGCAGCTGGTTTCAATGAGCAGCGAAGGATTCTGGGGCATTCCAGCGCTGTTCCCCTCCTGATCTTCCGTTAACCAACTAAGTCCATTAAAAGTCATCATATTTTATACACCATTTTATGTGTTTAAAAGCAAATGTGACAAGAGCCATGTTTTTCATTATGCTTGCATGATGCTTTGGTAACACAAGTATGGCTATGAAGGAGTAAAGGTCAAGGTTAATTGGCCCATAGGTCAACTTGCCCGTTAAGTGATGAGAACAGGCACCAAAATCATCTACAGTATGTGTCCCTGTAGATCATTTGCTCTGGTGCTCCATGCTAAGGCATCTATAGGTTTGCAGTTGCATTACAAATCTGCTAGTGCCATGTCCGGCACCATCGTTGGAATTGGCTGTGCACAAATAATTGCTAAATACATAACAACCAGGCTACAAAAAGAGAGATATCTGAATGATTGTTGAGGTGTGGGTGTAGGTCAATTCAGTAATGTTATGAATAGTCTGCTAAGATAGATTTGTTTCCAAATTTAGGTTAATATGCCACTGTAAACTGTTTTGTCTTTCGCCTTAGTACTCTTAAGCCTACTATGAGTTGTAGCTTGAGAAGAGAGTTCATCTGAACAAAAGGCTGGTTTTTGGCTTTGTTAGCAAGCGAACTAGCTAGCAAGCAAATTTAGCAACGCAACCAATACAAATATCGCCACCGCTAACGCTAGCTTCTACTAGATATGTTAGCTAGTGTGCAAATCAAGATAGTTAGCTAACCAGATGCTATGGTTAGCTAGCTCACAAGCTGACATGTAAACACAAAACCTATGTGAAATGATCAGTTCCCAGTCAAATACAGCAAAGAAATGAACCATATTGAATTCTGAGGAGACGGCCAAGTTGTACATTTAGATACACAATCAGCTGTTCACAGCTTGATGCACAAGAGATGTAGACCTCCAACATGGCCGCCGGTGGGTGTCGTGTCACCTGAAAGCCCTCTATAGATTACAGTGAACAGAGAACCTTGGAAATAGTAATAAAATACATCAACACTCAAGGAATCACTGCTTGTCTGTGAGTGTGTGCTTATGCCTGCTTGTGTGTGTTGCATGATCGCATGCATGTTCGCGTGCATATTCATGAGCGTGTGTTTTTGTACTGTATGTACAGGTGCTGCTGACACCTCCACCCCCCCCCCCCCCACCACCTCCACCCCCCACACAGCGTTGGTTCGTTCCACTGATGCTAAAGAAAACAGGGCAGGTAAACACAGAGACGTGGTCGGGCTTTAAGCCATGAGTCTGCCTCTGCCATATTTCACTCAGTGGACAGGGAAATATTTTCACTGGGTTTTCTCACATACTGTGTCATCTATCTGCCAAGCGATTTAAGTTATTACATATCCCCAACCATTTTTCGAGGGATTTTTTTTCCATAAAGAAAAGACTGTTCTTCCTGTTTTGAAGAATTTAATGATTTTTGTACATCATCGCCTTCTTGGCTCTCGTGGTGTGAGAAACGGGGTCAAGACGTTCGTTGAATAGCAAAGCTCTTTGAATCACATACACTGTATATTTATATTTGGTATTTCCCAGTAGGTTTATTCATTTTCCATATCACTTTCTATACATGTTCATTTACAAGTGAAACAAAGTTAACATATCTTGCATAAACTGTATCTATAGCTGTATATTTCCCCTCTGACTTGAGTTTATATCTTTATCACCAAATGTAAACACGCTCATTTACAAGTTTGGTTGCTGAGGTTTATGTTACTTATGAGCATGTACACACTGTAATCAAAGAGTTTATTTCAAATCTGTACATCATTACAGTACATGTTCTCACGCCCATAAAATTCAGTCGTCATATTGTAAATGGACAAACGTTCATAACAACAATAATTACAACGGCTCCACCAAGAGAAATTGGCAATCGTACTGTCAAGAAACCACAGAGAGCATGATTTTATTGCATATATATCGAATGTGATAACAGTGTCATTCCCACACAAAAAATGTCATTTTGGATAAATTACACTCTATATATTTTGTAACATTTCAGGAATTTTCATATTCAACCAAATGTTTGCTCTTGCATCAGATTGCTCAGTGACATATGTCTGCAGTATGAATCCAGGCAGGAGACATGATGAACCAATTACCTTGAGTGTAGAGATTACAACAACAATGAGGTGTCTTGGAAGAAAAGCTGTCCTTGTATGCAAAATTTGGAGAATGTTCAGGACAAAAGATAAACAACTGGAGTAAACTGTTCATTGTGATATTTCAGTTTTGTCATTCCAGCTGGGCAAATCTCTCAAGTAAGCTGCATCGCTCTTACACAAACTTAAAAGCAGAGACACAGTCAAGGTGAAGAATTGTCTTCAGGGAGTGTTTTGTGAATTGCAAGCATGCATCCATGCCTGAGTGTTGGGTGCGTCTCATCCAAATGTCTGGTATTGACATCTGACTCGGGACGACCCAACCTCTTCTCCTCATGTTTGCTGCTCTGACACAACGCCTCGGCTCGTAAATAACCTCCATCCCTCCGTCCAATATTTCCGTACAGACCTCCGACAATGGACAAGCCGTCCTTCCCCCAGTCTCAACAGTGGGTGGATCACATTTTTGAGCATCGATCAAGAGACGCTTTTCCAGATGGAGAGCAGAATCGAAACAGAAAATTAAACCGAACGTTTTTTTCCTACACTCCAACGTTCGCTGATTTATGTGATATGTGCTTTCCTCTCACACTGCAGACAACGTGCATAGCGCATAACTTTTGTATGGGCCCCAATTCAGACCTTGACTTTTACACCGTGCTGCGGTGTGTGAGATGAAGCTGTGTGTGAGTGTGTTGGTTGTGTAATAAGGCGAGAGAGGAGACAGTTCATGCATAAAAGCACATTCAAAGCATTCCATAAAGTTTTAGTGTACTGTGTTTGTTGCTTTTTCACATATAGCCAATTTTAATGATAGTGGTTATTGCTTAACATGTTTGTGACTCAACAATTTATATCCTATCTGTTGTCTTTTGTGTTTATTAGCCTATAAATCGGGCCCTTTTTGTTCAATTCCAGTCAATTCAGCTAGTGGAATTTCATTAAAATTCAAGAGCTGAAAGTGTTTGTCTATGTAAATCCTCTTTCACACTGCGAGAGGCTTGGTTGATGAGTCGCTATATTCTGACTGATTGTGAGCGGTGTGAGAGGCTCTGATTGTATGCATGTAGCGGTCTGCAGCAGTGCAGCTACAACGTTTTGAACAGGTAAATCATGTATTTTTATGCTCTGGCGTTGCTCGTCATTTGCCATTTTAACGAGTTAACGTCGCTAGCTGGGAAGTGTTAATGAGGTACTTCAGAGCTTACTATCAACCCCAACGATGGATTTGTTTTTGAGACGTTTATCCCTGTAGTCTTTCAAATAAAAGTTATAGAGAACTGGGAAGCTTTGAATGGCTGTAATAAACTTCTTGTCCATTTCGTACTTGTCAGGTGGAACTATTGTTCATTTCACAAAATCACATCTGTAGGGGAACAAGGAAGCACGGTAATCACATTGGCTGTTGACTGCAAAGCTCTGGCCAACTTTTCTCAGCTGACAAGCTTGTTGACCTGAGTCTACAGAGTTACATCTATGAACATATCGCAAATGACGGCTCAATCATCATTACATGACTTGCAGCCTCTATTTACATTTAGTTTGCTCTACTGTCAAACTGCAGAAAGCTCATCATTTTGCAAAGTTGTGTATTTTACCCCATGAACGCCCATGAAATGAAGGATCTAATTACTGATTGTCGATTTCTTATCTACAATCTACCGCATGATTATTATTGGACTTATTTCACTTTAATTAATTTCTGAAACATCTAAAGGGAAGAAAAGCAGGAAGAGGAAACAGTGTATGGAAAGCAGAGCTTGGTAAAAGGCTGAGTCAGCGTTTGGACCCAGGCCCAGAAATAGCATACGTAGTCAAGACAAGGGTCTGTACCAACTAATTACTTCATCTCTGGGCACGTGTCAGTACATTGGCATATGTCAGGGATCTTTCCAAAGTGATGTCAAGAGCTGTATCAGCTCAATCCAGTGCCAACCAACACCCTTCACCTCATGGGATGCCTAGATCATATTAGGGCTGGATTTTGACTGGAAAGAAAATAAAAATGGCACTGCTACATTATTCTTTTCCCCTAAAATGTTTTCTAAGATCACCCTGCTTTATGCAACTGTATGGGATTTGCCAGTTTTGCTAGTTGTTTTGAAATAACTTGTAGTGTGAGCCATCCCTCAGTCAAACCCTGAGATCCATTACGCTTAGATGGGATCAGAGTTTCCTTTATGCCAAGCATGAAGGCCGTCCTGGACGCCGGGAGGGCTGATGATGTGCAGCAGGGCCGGCTGAGGTCATACACAAAGTCTGTCCCACATGTCCTCAGCGGATCCATTCTTGTGGCTGGTTTTCATAGTTAACAAAGGCATGATGAACTGGTGCTTAAAGCTTGGCAGGACAGCCACCGCTTGTCCAAGAAGAGAGTCATGATGTTAACCACGGGTGGATCCATGCTAACATTTTTATTGAACAAATGCTTTAACTAATTAAGCCCAGCGTTGCCATACCAGACACATTTTCTAAATTGCATCATCTGTGGAGCCGCTGGGATTCCCCCCCAACTTTCGAAGTTTGTGCGGAATGTCTTAATTAATTGAAGCTAAATCCCCTTAAAATGTGGTAGTGTTTAATCACCCAAATATGATTAAGATGTTGGATATACTGCAGTGAAGAAACCAAAAGCTGTGTAGATGAGAATGACTGGAAAGAAATGCATGCAGCTGAGAAAATATATTATTGTCAAGGGAGACAACTTCAAGCTCACGGTTGGACAGCGGTCAGACGTAAAAGATGTAGAGTGTTAGTTCAAGGATTTGTCCTACACTCACCACAGCTTGCCTAAGCATGCACACACACACACACTCACACGCACCATGCATGACCCACGATGACATCAGCAGATAATCAAAAGCAAAGAGGCCTCTCTTCTCCGCCGCGCCGACTGATAGCGTCTTTGTTCATTGTGTGTAGACTAAATCCAGCATCCTTGACCGCCATTCAGCTTACTGTCACCACTATATTTCACCCTATTATCCCCACATCCCGCTTCAAGGACATGCCTGAGTACATGTGGTAGTGTGTTATTCAAAAGCCTGTGAGGTAAGTGCATGACAAATCCCACTCTAAAGACCCAGCTTTCAACGAGGATCCCTGACCTGCTATGGAAGTGGCTGCAAATTGAGTGAGCAGTATCTTCTATATGGGGTATAGGTGAAGGGTGTTAGGAATGGTTGTCTTCTTGGACCCAAATGCAGACACAGACAAAATGTAAAAGGAAAAGCGATTTATTGGAGGTTGGAATTAGAAGTGGTGAGATGAAGGCAGGCAGCCGGAGTAGGGAAGATGATCGGAGCTGGGCTGACCGGCGAGCTGACGAGCTGGTGGGTTAGCCGGCGAGCGAGACGGCTGGCTGGAGCTCGGGTTGGAGTGTAACGAGCTGGCGGACAGGCAGGAAAGCTGGGTGGCTGGCAGATGTGGCGTGGGCAGGTGGAGAGACTCATGGAGGAAATCCTGGGCACAGGAGAGACACGATCAACATTAACAGAACTTGATACACAAGGTAAGTCCAGACATAAAGTGCAGAGCGACCGAGAGTGTGTCTACCACGGAGTTGGTGGAACAATCTGGCGACCACTGGTAGGTACGCCGGGGTTGATATACAGGAGGTGATGAGTGATGAGGTTCAGGTGTGTCGGCAACTCAGGAGCCCAGGAGCTGGGAAGGAGAGGGAGCCACGCCCACGCCACACACGACAGACACAGACAAACACAGAAAGACAAACCAGGGAGGCGGAGACACACAGGGGGCAGGGAACAACGAGAAACACAAGGAAAACTAGAGTCATGGCAAGAGCCATGACAAAGGGGGTTTCTTGTTTTCAAGTTTGGCAACCAATTAAATATTTTTTGAGCTGGGTGACTGGGATTAAGACTACATTTAACTGGTTCTTTATTAATGGAGATCACCACTGGACAAAGATGTGATTAATCCATTATTGAGTATTTATTAGTATATTAGCTCTAATTATATGTTCAGACAGACAGCTCAACTATGATGTTTTTTTTGGATATTTGATACAAGTCGGGTATTTTCTTACATGGAATCCAATATTTTCAGATCAGATTTAAACCACATTTGTAAGTGGTTTGAAACAGGATTCAAATTGCTTTTCTGAAAATGCAGCTCAGTCTGACGGCTCAGACTGGATCTCAAGTGTTGTGTTGTTTCCGTCACTCCCCACGCAACACGCATTTGACCTCACACGTGTCAACAAGAGGAGCAGAGAACAAAAAACATGGAGGACAGCCAGCAAGAGGATACCGGTGCCTGGACAAGAATAGAGATTTCATGCCTCTGCTCACTGCACTAGAAAGTGTTGTCATAAAAACAGAATAAGCAACGGAAAAACGTCCCTGTTACTAGCTTGTTGCAGCATCCAAAGTTGTTGGACAGAAAATGCATTGTTACTATGACAACCAATGTTGTAATGACAAACAAAGCAAATGATTATACTGTCTAAACACACAAATCTGATTTGGTCTCTTGTAAATTACAATGTGAACAGTCAGCCATAAAGATCTGATTTGGTAAACAAATTGGATTTGCCTGCTGTCTGAACATCCAATCAAGATACAGACCAAGGTGCAACCTATTTATTTATTTTTTTCTTCAGCTGAGTCAATGTACCATAGTCTCCTGAAGGAATATGAATATTCTGATCTTTGGAAGCCGATATTTTACTTTGGTAGAGCATTTTCACACCTGCGCACATACATAGAGGTACAAGAGTCAATCAGGAGTCAGAGGTTCAGGAGGAGCAGCCAACCTCCAACATTACCTGTGCACCAGCACTCGGTTCTCCCAAAGTCCCAATATGGACAACTGAAATCAGACAAAATCACTTCTTGAAAAGCAAGATCCTAGACACAAAGTCATATTTCCTGGTTCTACTTTGCCTTGTTTGTGCATGTGTGTTAGAAGTTTAATTTCTAAAGAATGTTTTCAGAACAGAAGGGAATGATTGGTGCTGACTACGGGTTAAGGTGCCAACATTGCTGGTTGACCATTCATGACCTCATGGGGCGGACTATGCGCTGAAAAATGAAAACGATCCACCAAAGAGAAACGTCGCTCACACTCCCACCAACCTCAGCTCTGTAGGAGGTTAGATAAGTTGGAATGTATGAGCAAAGTGTGGCTGGGAATCCACCATGTCTCAGTTCAAGGGAAGGTCTAAACGCAGACGTCTATTTATCAGGCTTTCAACAGGAATGTAGATCTGAAGATGAAACTATTGAAGAAATCACACTTTTTCCGACATTCTTCCTGAACTACTGCTGAACTTTTACTCCAACCTCAAGAAAATCAAGTTTTGCTCTGTTTTCATTTTCAAGAAATGGTCTGTCTGCTTGTATTGCAATATATCATTGCGGGTTTACTGTGTAATACCAAAGAGATAATTGTCTGCAGCAGTATGGAAGTGGGACTTTAAAAATGGCAACCACTGTAGGATCACTGGCACAGTCCTTGGGAAATTCAGGATTTATTCCAGCTACAGTATATTCACATACTTTAGATACTTGAAGAGTTTGACTTCTACATGAAGAGTGAGCTTTATGATTATAAATTATTCAAATCTATTCATGGCAAAGTCGTTCATATTCACAAATACTGACTGAACTGTCTAAAATCATATAGGAGTAACATCCAAATTCTGTTTTTGGGTGGATTTTTGCTTCTTCCCCTGCCACCTCATTCAGTTCGACCTGCAGGTCAAAAACAGATCTTGAACCAACACTGCTGCTCTAATAGATCCCAGCCTGAGGAGCGATGGAGGAATACTTACTGTGTGGATACGTGGGAAGAAGGGAAAACAAAGATGGCCACAGTGATTGAGTCTGTCTGTTGTAAATGTGTAGGAAAGTGGCCAAACAGTATAATGGTGTACACCTTTCAGTCTTGAAGGAAGCAGTAAGTGAGTAACTATTTTGTCGCTCTGTATACAATACTCTACAGTACAATGCTATACTATCTAATGGGGATGGGACAATATATCGAAATTCAATATATCACAATACAAAAATGTGACAATACGTATCGTGGGGCAGAAAAATTAATCGCGATATTAGCTCCATTTTATTCTGCTGTAGTAATCACAAATGAGACGCTTGACCATCACAATTTCACAAGCTCGCCATCCAAATTATATTATTTGCACTTTGTAATGACATTTTTAAATTGTTGTTTACATTCTAACAAGACAATGCCATCGCTAGAAAGATTTGTGGCTCAGAAATAAACATAATTCTGTACAATGTTGCTTGAGAAAAATACTAAATTTGCAAGATGACATGAGTTTGGAACGTGGCCCAAAATGCAGAGAATTCGAAGAGCCAAAACAAAGGAAACGTCTCCATAAGCTCTTTTGCACATATACAACACACACACACACACACACACACTCTGCCACCCATCTGAAGCCTAGGTTTAGGTGTGTATGTGTGTGTGTGTGTGTGTGTGTGTGTGTGTGTGTGAGAGAGAGAGAGATCAGAGGGGTGTGTCCTGTAAAGTGATGGGGTGTATTTGTATGCGTGTGTGTTCAAAGCCCCTGGTGTTTCCCACAGTGGGGTGCGTGTTTGTTCATAGTAGCAGTTTGCTAACAGGCTTAACACCGCCCCGAGGCGACCCAGACCTTTTAAATCTATTGATATGGAGCACACACACACACACACACACACACACACAATCCACCACCCCCTCTTCCCCATACACACCACTGTTTTCACTCTCTCTCTCTCTCTCTCTCTCTCTCTCAGTGTTTTCACAGTGCAATGAGGCTAAATGACCTCTTCTTTCCTTGATGACCACATCGCTGACAGCCCCTATGAATTTCCATTACACACACACACACACACACACACTGCATATATGAAGAGAGACTCATAAAGGGAGGACATGGAAATAATTAACGCTTTAGTGGACGTCATATCTCAAGCCTAGTAGCTGTACGTCTCTTCTGTGTGTTTTATCTCAAGGAGCGGGAGACAAAGAAGTTACAGAGTCTTTTTGGCAGCACACACACACAGTCATATAGGGGGAAAAAAAACTCAGGACATTAATGCAGATTGATTGATTTTTACCAGAAAAAAAAAAAACCTTTGCTGTATGTTTTATCTCAAGAAGATGGAGGTAAAGATGATTATATTTAATCTTTTTCTTCTTGGCTACAGCTACGAACACACACAGCAATCCCTGGTGAGGTCATTCTAAAACAGTAGATATATATTTTTAGAATATAATATCTCACTTAAAAAGGGTATTATGTAATCTGTGACCTCTATAGGACCAGTAGGAATTATAATAACATCGGCAGAGCTTGACTTTTCACAAAGACAAATCAACCGTTAAGACAAATCAGGCTCACTTCATGTTGTCCAAATATTTGAAACCGGGCTTTAAACGAACACTTTACACCAGCCAATTTCTGTTTTTTTTTTCAGTTTTACTAGCTACTAAGCATTCAATTTTAATTGGATGATTGGTTGATTGTTTGATGGGTTTGTTCAATGGTTCATTCACCCATTATCCATCCATCCCTGCCTCTATCCATCCTCACTAACTCACTCCTATACTGAGCCTGGTCATATGCTGCCTTCAAGTGCACCTTGTAAGCTCCTAGTTCCAAGATCACACATTCAAGTGCATTTGGTCGGAAACAATAACAAAATGGAAAGTTTTTCTGGTGGCTGATGTTTAACTTTGGGAATCAAGCAGCACAGAGCAACTTTGTGCTGCGGTGGCAGAATGAAGTGGAGAAAATCCATGTCAGGTATGTAATTGGTGTCTTAATTTATTAAAAACAAACATGCATGACAGCTAAAGATTAAACAAAGAGTGAAAATGGAAACATACAACAATAATAGCTGTTTAAATGGGATGTCAAACAATAACATGGAATAATAAATCACATCATTGTTACCATCAGATATTGATAAGGCTCAGATGCTCTCCGCCCCTAAACGTCACATCTTGGCAACTCGGGTCTTGTAGAAAATTCAGACTTTACCACTTTGTGAGATTGCTCATGTGCGCTCAGTTTGTAATTACGGTATATCTGGCAGCACTTGAAGGCAGATTTAGACTATTGGGCTCTCAAAGAGGATTCAGACTTAAACTATAGCCAATCAGACGTCAGGAGTTGTCCTCTGGTTCATTTTCCAGAGTAGCTGTTCATAGGCGAGGCTGTTTGCACCAGACCCCATGCATCCTTGGTTGCCAGGTTTGGGATTTAACTCTGAGTATATTTCCAAACAATCACAATCAATCTGCACCACTGTTTTGCCAGACATTAAACTTCTGCCAGGCATTATGTAAATCTATTTCCACTGAACCTCTGGGTTGCTAGGATTTGGATTCAGTTTAGAGTGTTTAGCCAGAGGATGAGAAGTAATGTGCGCCCCCGCGTTGGCAGATGCTACACTACTGGCAAATTCATTTCTACCAAACCTATGCTGTTGCCATGTTTTGGAATCATTTGTCAGGCTGTTACAAGAGGAGCCCCGGGTTGCCAGGTCTGAAGCTGGACCAGCGCATGTCTTTCCACAGGATCCCCTGTTGCTTTTTCCTGATCAAACGACATGCCTGTGGCTGCCGTTGTTTGACATGGAACACACATGGGCCCGGTTAGTGAACAGCACTTCGCACAGGCTCTCATAAAAAAAAGCGCAATCCATGGCTTATGCAATTGAGTTTTTGTTTTTTTTTTCCTCTTGCACACAGTAACACCAGAGCAGATGTTAACTGGTGCAAAGGCAACTTTTCTCATCGCTGGCTTTGCTCTCTTGTTAAAATGTCGATTTCCACCTGCAGACCATGCAAGGTTTAAAAACATATGGTAAACCAGTTTGTCTCTAAGTGAAAGTATTGTTAAGTGGTGTTGTTGCACAGTAAGTTTCTGAATTCGGTCAATTTAACCGAATCAAAGATGATATTAAGTCAAAATCAATTTCTACTATTCAAACAGGCTTTTATCCCTAGTGTCAAATGTGAACCTGATTATATAACACACTTCAAGTGGAAAGAGACTTGAGACTTAACTCCATTTTAAAGAGGGCATTAGTTGAGTCAGGGATACAGATGGTTATACAGTACAGTACAGTAACTGTTCCTATATGAGCCACAATTTCCACTGCTTTAACAATAACAGAGTCATTAATCTCCAGCATCCCATCTTATCTCTCGCACCAGAGAGTAGACCATAATACCTCAATAGATGTGTCACTGTCCACATCCTGAACCAGAGAGCTTCAATTGTGTGTGTGTGTGTGTGTGTGTGTGTGTGTGTGTGTGTGTGTGTGTGTGTGTGTGTGGAGGGTCGGGGGTCTGTTATCACAACCGCAGGCTATTTATCTTCATTAGCCAGGCATTATATCATCAGTCAGTATTATCTCCATATTGAGACAGATGTTTAGCGTGTCCTTCTGTCCACATACTGTACGCATTAAGCCACAGGCTGTTGCCACTGATTATTAGGCTCCTCAGAGGAAAAAAGAAGAAGGTAAAGGAGAAAGAGAAGGTAGAAGGTGAAGGAGAGACAGAATACGAATGATAAGAAACAGAGGCGTGATCAAGTCGATTATGCTGGAGTCCCAAGTCAGTCTCAAGTCTTGACGCACAAGTCTCAAGTCAAGTCCCAAGTCTAAATGTAGAACACCAAGTCAAGTCCATGTCATTAATGTCAAGTCTCAAGTCAAGTTTTAAGTCAGAACAAATCAAGAGTCCAGTATCAATTTAATATCTTAAAGAAAACTAAATATCTAGGACTTTTCAATGCAACATGGTTTTAATAGGATAAAAACTTGGTAAGAGCATCATGAGTTTGATTTCTATAATCAGCTTCAACTTCAATAAATTCAATCATTCCATACAAATTCAGAAAACAGAATTTAAATTCAGTCGTCTGCAGGAACAAATCTCATCACTTTCAATCTAAGTCATTTACACAAACACAAGATCTCAAGTCAAGACTTTAGAAACCTTTTCAAGTCATCAAAGTACAAGTCAGAGTCAAGTCCCAAGTCAGCAGAACCCAAGTCAAGTGTCAAGTCTTCTCTTCATGCATCAAGTCAAGTCTCAAGCAAGTAAAACTGTGACTTGAGAGAAAAGGGGAATAAGGAGCAAGAGAAGAAGAAGGAGTAAATGAAATAAACGAGCAACCTGTGGCATTTGAAGAGCACATGGGTCTTTATTCTTCCCACGACCTCGTCATACTTTACGGATACTTTACACTTCATCCCACTCCCACGGCCACATATGCTACTTTATTGGCAGGATTACCCATGATCCTCTACCTCCAGGGGTCCTACCTACTGCAGGCAGCTGTTTACTGTAGACCATCCACTTTCCCTTAATACTTTATAGGATAGACTAAGTATACAGGGGAGATGAGGGTGACTGCACAGCATGAGATGGGTTCAAACCCCCGTGGTCACAGTTACATGACAGTAAATACACCAAATCCACTCCCTTGGAGACTTTTACCTACTCTATGCAGCTTAAAGATTCATTAACTTGGCTTCTACATATGTAAGATGCGTGAGGAGCTTTCAGATTGTCTAAAATCATTCCCAAATTCTTTCTTCTTCTTCCCTCCCAAAACCTCAACAACAATGTCAAGTAGCCATTGCTTTGCAGCACAAAATGGGAGCAACAACAGATTGAACGTTGGGAAGATTAGAGTAAGGTTTTATTTTTCAGGCTGGTTCACATTCTGGTGGGTTGGGACTCCCTGAGGGGCTGTGAGATGAATTTAGTTGGGGCCACGCTTTCATTTGCAGCATGTAGGCGTCTTCCAGTAATAAATCAAATGAAATTATTTGGAAAGGGAAAATAAAAATCATTAATTAGCATTCATCAATCTGAGCTGAACTTGCCATCTTTCTACGTTAGGCTGAAAACTCGTTTATTTAAGAAATCATACCTTCTTCTCCTTGAGTCATATCCCCTCCCATATCTTTCTCTAAGCTACTCTTATCTTGACATTAAGAAAATCCATATCTCTCCTTATTTCTTTTTCAAGCACTTCTATCTCACATGATAACTCTGTCCTTTTCACTCCTTACTATCTAGTAATTTAAGCTTATTCTACTCTTCTACTCTTTGTAAATCACTCTGGATAAGAGTGAGGCTTCTTCCACTGATGAATCAAAAGGAATATTTGAAAAGGGAAAATGAAAATCATTGTTTGGTGTTCATCATGCATCATCACTCCCCCCTCTCCATTTGTAGGCTGAAAACTCATCAGTACTTCCCATCCTCCTTTCCCTCGTGAATCATATCTTCCTCCTTTATTCGTTCTAAGACGCTCTTATCTTGAAAATAAAAAAAAATCCCTTTTAAACCCCCATTTTTATCTTGATGATGCCTCTAACCTTTGCAGTCCTTAGTATTGGTTGCTGGTAATGTTGGCGATTTGGAAACTTAAGCTTACACTCAATGTCTGGATAAGACTATCAGTATAAATTTTAAACTGCATCTACGGGTCTTTGTGCACTAAAGTTCACCTTCAGAGATCTGAGGAAGAATTTCAAACAGGACTTGCAAGTTCATCAGTGATTTTATGGGCGAAACGGGAATAACAACGGCTTCCTGCCGAACTGAAAGAGGCACAGATGTGGATCCTGATGATTCCTGTGCTGCAAGTAGGAATCCCTTCAGTTGACGACCTTTAGTAGCCTATACAGTGGAGAGTGAAAAGGTGACGTGGGACAAAGGTTGTGAGTAAAATTTGAACCCAAGATGTCCCAAATGGATAATAGTTGCTTTAGCCCTCCCACGATTTCCCCATTTCTTTGTTTTAAGGGGTTGCAAGCCAAATATTTAGTCAAGAGACCCTTGAGCTTTCTGAGTATATCCTTTTTCCATAATATTACTCATAAACACACACAGGCAATACACACTCACATGTAAACATATGCTAATGTGCATGTAGACGCCCACATACATCTTTTGCAGGCATGCACGCAGACATTTTGCTCTACAAACTCATTGTCAATCATGGCTGCAGTTCTAACCTCACACACACACACACACACACACACACACACACACAGACAAATCCTGGCAAATACACACACACACAGTCACAGAGGAATGCAGGCTTTATAGGCATCATAAATTCCTGCACACATACAGTCACATGTAAGACGCCGCCGGTGCCAACTGTCATCTGAAGACCTTGAGCTTTCCGGATTGAAAGCATTCCTCTGGACTGAACAAGAGGAAAACCTCCCTCTGCTTTCTGTCTTAAAGGTACGACTCTCGCAGCATTGTATAGTTTAAAGCTGCACTAGGCAAGATTTTCACGTAAAAATCCACCCGTCTTATCAGCCTAAACCACAAAGTGGGGCTGCAACAGAGAAGAGCGTCCCATCCCCACTAATTGAGACCCTGTAGGTTTGCCCAATTTACTCTAAACTTCTCCACCCAGAGGAAGTGACAGCGAGTGTCCGTCCAGAGACAGCAGATGGCCGAACCTGCTGCCGATGGGAACGACCAGTTTCGATACTCTCTCCATTAAAAATACTTTTTATTTTGGCACTACATTTAAAAAATGTGACATTTTGGTCAGAGATCTTCATCAGACCAAAAACTTCTATTCACCATCTCCACCCCTGAGTAAATGAAGTTTCGGAAACCTTAGTTTTGTTCCAGGTTCTCAATAAACTTAAATATAAAATAATTACTCACTGTTATTCTGGCTTATTTCATGTGGAAAAGACACTGACGTTTTATTCAACAGACCTTATTCAGACCTTCTCCACCCCTTCCAGCTACTAAGAAGAAGGAAGTTAGGTCCGAGGATTGCACAGTTTACTGAAGTCACTTTACATGATTTCTCGATAATGAAGTCCTTCAACAGTTCAACAACAAACAGTAATCCCTTGCTGCTACTTGGGGCTGCCAATGTGCAAAGTTGCCTAGTGCAGCATTAAAAAAAATCTATAACTGCAAATCAATTCCTTAGTCTCTGAGTCATTGTCAATTTAAGGAAATTAATCTGATGTGGAGGATTTGCTTTAAAAAGTTGGTCAATCGCCTCATTAAAAGTTAGTTTTGGCCAAAGTTTATCATGATGATGATTTTTTCTCTTTCTTCTTTGCCTCACATGAGACGTTAGTACATCTCTCTTTTCTACATTTTTATCATTTATATCTGAAAACAAACCCAAAGCCTATTCTTAAGAGATAAGGTTGGATCGCTAATATTGTTGGCAGCGATTTCTAACTTTTTCAACAAAAACAGTTAAAACAGTTGTGAGCGGATGCTGGGAAAACAGTGTGTGTGTGTGTGTGTGTGTGTCTGAGCATGCTCCATATCAATAAATCTAAGAGAGTCTGGGTCTCCTCAGGGGGGCGTTTAGCCTTTTAGGAAGCTGCTACCATGAACAAACACACTCCCCACTGTTGGGAACACAAGGGAACCTGAACACACACACACACACACACACACACACACACACACACTCACCTTAGTGTAAGGCCCACAAGGGTAGTGGCACACAGATGTAAACCAGGCCTGGGCTGGGTGGCAGGGGGAGGGACGCTCTTCCGGCAGACACAAACCCCTTGACACTAGAGTTTAGAGTGTGTGTGTGTGTGTGTATGTGTGTGTGTGTGTGTGTGTGTTTTACTCTGCTTTAATGTGGAATGTTAATGAGGCGGATAGAAAAGGGAATTAGCCTGACAATCAAGAAAGTTATAGACTTTTTTAAAGTTGTGGAAATGGCTCCCTGACCTTCAGTCGGACAGAAAGGGTTTAGAGGCCTTTAGAGACCAAAACGCCTTCAGCTGAGACAGCAGACAGAGACTGGAACTGCAGGTCAGTTAGTAGAAATCGTTGCACACCGCTTGCAAACAAGACAGATATCTGTGAGGGTGGATATGCTAATAGATAAGTTTCAAAGGAAGTTCGATTCCCTGTCCTTTTGCCCTGATACTCCTCAATTCAACCTCCTACAATGTTTTTATTCATGTTGTTTTGCATATTTTGTTCTTCATCTTCACTTAAAACAGAGCAAGATATATGAAAAAGCTTAACAAAAATGTTAACCCATCTTTCCTACATGCCTTACAAAAAAAGTCACATGTGAAAACCCGCATGTGAATTCAAAGGATGTACGCTTTTTGGACACGTTGGTTGTAATGTGTTTTTTTTTCCACACGTTTCACCTGGTGAAAACGTCAAAAGAAAGTGAAAACATCAGATGAAAATGTCATTTTCACATGGGGAATTTCAAAAGATCACAAGTCCAAAAAGCACATGTGCTTTGAATTCACATGTGGGTTTTCACACGTGACTTTTTCCCATGCTCAGCACCCTGTGATGAAACACACAAATGCTTGTATGTGTCAACATTCAAATTCCTAATTGCACTATGTTTAATATGCCGCTTTACATACTGTAAAATAAAAAAATAATGTGTTCCAAATTTGAGTACCATTTTTATCCTCCATCCCCTGCCCTTCAAAATGTCTGGGCACGTTTATGGGTAAAGAGGGAATATAATTGATAACAGAGCAGAGCTGAGTACAGTCGCCCTTTTTTCTGCCCCAGAAAAGTGACATTGAAACTGAATAACAGCGTCTAGACGGCCCCGTCAGATCCAAAAGAAGAAAAGAAAAAAATCCATCAACACTCATCAATGGAAATAGTGCGTGCCAGCTGAAAATGGCTGATTTTACGAGGGATAATAGACAAAAAAAAAGGAATCCCTGAAGTCTGGGATAGTTTGCTTTTCTTCACCCATGGAGAATTGAAGTCCTGACACTTTTATATGCCATTAATCCATCCTCCACGGCAATTCACAGAGAAGCTGGTAATTGATTGGCAGTAACAATGACATGACTTGCAAGTGTCAAAACTTGGCTTACTCTAAAACAGATTGTCTTCTTATTTTATGTGGATCAGCATGAGACGAGACCAAAAATGGGACTGATGGGACTGTTTCTGGTGGGTCAGGACCAGTGATGTGGTGGCAAATTAAAAGAAATTGTAAACTTAATTAAACCAGAAGATCATAAGGCAAGAGACCACAATTATAAACAGAAATGAATATCAGAAAAGCATTAATTAGTGTTTTTCCCACCGTAAAAGGCCCTGTCCTAACCCTAACCCTAACCCTTCTTACGATGACGTACACTATGAATTTAGGTCATAAGGATTTATATCTAAAAACAAAGGTAAATTCTATTCTAAATAAAATAAAACAGCAGGTAAAGTGAGTTTACTTTGCTTTATCTTCCACTACATCCCTGGTCGGGACACTATATTCTTAAGAGTCTCCGTCCAAAGACAAAAAGAGACAAAAGTTTCATATTTGGGTCCCAGGAAAAAAAGTAAGGACCCCTGAGATGACTGACTAATTTGTAAGAAGGCATGTGTCCATCCACAAACGAGCATCTTCTTAGCATCTACTGATATTCTCTATATATTTTCGGTATGTAAAACTTCTAAGACGCATAGAAAAATCCTCAATCAGAATCAGTGAATGACTGCAATTGATTTGACTCAGAATCAAGGCTCGCTCTATCAACAGGAGTGTAATCTCTTCTAGTGAAAAGCTGCCTGTTTATCTGCCTGTTGGACTCTGTGTTTTTCTGCAGGATTTTTCCAGTTCACCTCTGAGAGGAAACCAGCAGGAAAAGCAGGCGCTGCTGCTGATAGTGACAGCGTGGGCCGACTGCAGACAGAACAGATAAGACGACACAGGTGGTCTTTCCATTTGACACACACACACACACACACACACACACACACCATGCAGACACATGTACACAGAAAAATACCATATAGAATGGGCTCTGTATAAATAAGTTATAATAGTTACATGTGTCAAATCAAATAATCAGGTTTATCATATACTGTCATGTATGTATCAAGTGTATTGCTGTTGTGTGTGTGTGTGTGTGTGTGTATGCAATAAGTGTATGAAATTTGTCCCTAAGGAATCCTGAAAATGAGTTTCCTTTAGTACTTCCAGTCTGACAATAACTGCCAACTTCTTTTCCGCTGTATCTTCTGTGTGTGTGTGTGTATGTGTGCGTGTGTATCCATGTTGTGTGCATGTAATTGCGTGGGAGGAAGTGTGTGGGTGTGATTCATTGTGTGTGTGTGTGTGTGTGTGTGTAGCTGTCAGTGTGACTAAGCCTCTGCCTTTCTCTCATTCATTCTGTTTGTTCCTGTTTACTCTGTGCAGCTCCAGAGTGCTGACCATTAAAGGCTGGCAGGCCCTTTACAAACAGCTACAGAACACAGGAAAACAGATAAAACCGCCGTCTTCCTGTCCAAAATGAGAAAAGAGTGTTTTCAAACGGAGAAAAGCCTGGTTTTTTCCAAATGTATCTCAGTGTGCCGATAACCTTTTACAGGCTGCAGCAGCATTTTGGAGCAGCAGTGGTCTAATTAGTTGAA
The DNA here is from genome assembly GCF_048128805.1 of Centroberyx gerrardi. NCBI lineage: Eukaryota > Metazoa > Chordata > Actinopteri > Beryciformes > Berycidae > Centroberyx > Centroberyx gerrardi. The sequence continues at coordinate 5,261,517 of NC_136018.1, read as the reverse complement.
GTGTTTTTTTTTATTTTTATTTTGGTAACATCTTTTCGTGCCAAGCGGTCGTTGCTGTGGTGTTTCTGCACTGCACCTCCCACAGATCACCTGTCAATCAAACAGTGTGGGCGGGACTGTGACGTCTTTTTCCTGGGATTTTCTGCTGATGAAGTTTCTAGAAAATCCGGGCGAGGGAAGCGAATGAGAAATGCTGCTGTCAAACTATAGTCTCCAGTGGAGTTTCTGGTGATCACTGGTGTAAATAAGAAGTATTCCTCGTCATCTTGGCTGATTAAATGGGGGTTAAATCAATCTTGAACTCGAATGAATGGACATCAGGAAGCCAGGCAGGAAACCTACAGTCTCTGGAGTGTTGGAAGCCATTTAGGTCTTCAGGATAAGGGTCTTGGCGGTCTTCGTATCAGTTGACCTACATCCTTTTGTAAATGTTTGCCTCTTTCAAAAGGATATTGTCTAACCCAATTTCCCCACGGGGATCATTCATCTAGCAACACCATCAATTGTTGCTGTAATATGGCATTTCTTTCTTTCTCTTGTCTTTCTTTTCTCTCATTCATTGATTTAGCTGGTGGTACTGTCTGTGAGTTTGTCAGGCAGACGGCCCATTCACCTCGCTGAAGTGGACGCCAAGCTCTGAGCACACTTACGTAAGCTCCCACTTCAAATGAATCAACTTGAAAAGCACAAACCGTCCAAGGATGGAATCCTTCAAGAGAAACAATTTCCAGAGTCTAATGAAGCAACTGGCTTTGATCCAGACGGTTTATAAACCGCTGAGCAACAACCTAAACACTCACTTTACATGGAAGTGAGGGGGGAATGAGGACTACTTACCCTCGACGTTAACGTATCTCGACGTTAACGTATCTGACGTTTAGGGTGAGCATTATTCCTCGTATTTTCAATTGTTTCTATTGCTTTATCTTTTTAATTAAGTTCACAAGCTGGTTTCATTGAGATATAATTTTTGGGCCAGTATCAACAAATGATAAACTCGCCTCGCTGATGAGCAATTGCATCTGGCTGGGTTGATAGGATTATGTGTGTCATTCCAGAGCTCAATTTGTGGTGTAAACACACACACACACACACACACACACACACACAGATACACAAACACTAGAGAAAGAGGGAGAGTGAGCGAGCAAAGAAAGAGAGAAGATAGAGGAACTGAGACAGAGATAAACTGAACTTAACAAAGTAGAATCGAATAGAATAGAATTTCACAGCCTAACCGAAGCTGAAAAAAGCCGTTCCTGGCATCGCGCCCGGTAACTTTGACCCGTGTGATTATCTTCTTCCTCGTTCGCAGATGAAGCATGGTTAGCAGCAGATTAGGAAGTTCTTCAGTTTGACCTGTGTGGCGGCTCTGCTCAGGTTCTGGGGGTATCACTTACAGGTAATGAATGCTCCCCCTATCCTCCAAAAACCTCCACACAGACTCCTACCACCTTTCCCACAGGGATTACGTGTGTGTGTGTGTGTGTGTGTGTGTGTGTGTGTGTGTCTGTTACCATGTAGCCATGGGCTGGGTTCTTCTGTTTCACACTGACCATAATATATAGCGAACAGCATCACCCAGGGAGTCGTGAAGGACTTCTGGAAAACCGTTATAACTGTAAGGTGAATGATATGTGGCAGGTGATACTAGCTCACATTAGCACGCACACACACACACACACACACACACACACACGTACACACATGCACACACACTTGGTGATTTTTGTGCTGTTTTTGAGTAATCATTTTGCCTCTGATAAATCAGATTGATTTTGTGTTTAGATAAAGTTAGCTTGTTAGCTAGCATAGCATCTGGTCAGCAAATCTTTCATTTGCACACTAGCTATTAGAAGCTAGCGTTAGCAGTGTGTAGTAGTTGCATGATATAATTAACATTGGTTGTTTTGCTAAATTAGCCTACTGGCTAGTCAGCTAGCTAACAATGCCAAAAACCAGTAGAGTATAGAGACTAGGACCAGAGGGGCAAGTACTAGAGACAAGACTGTGACAGTAACTTAAATTTCAAAATAAATCTTACTTATTAGACTATTCACATAATACTGGTTCTGCATCCACAATCTTTTTCAGATATCGCTCCTTTTCTATCCTGGTTGTTTTAGTCATTATTTGCACATAGCTATCCTCCATGATGCTGCCAGAAATGGTTGCTAGGAGATTTGTAACGCAACTGCAAAGCCTCTATTAGATATAACATATATGGCTTCAGGTTCAGCACAGTTTGTGGAGGTGGACAATCAGCCACGTCGAGTCGTGTGCAGATTCTCTCTTGTTACAGTGAGCCTGGGGATTATCTGATTCCACAGGCACATATGTTTTGTGAATCAGATTGATCTTGGCAAGTTAGGTGATACACACACAAGCACACACACACACACACACACACACACACATTGCTCTGTGAATCAGATCGACATTTAAACACTCACAAAGGAGCACAGGAAGGCACAAGGGATAGTAACATCATATCCTGTGTACAGATAATAAAAAGCTGTCACCTCAGGTAATGGTGATCCAAAAAAACCCTGAAACTTGAACACATACACACACACACACACACATTATACGCATATTGTAAATTCAAATGGACTGTCGCGGCGCCTGCGGGGGCTCACTCACTCCCGGTTCGGATGTTCTCTGGTTACCGGGAGGCGGGGGTGCTAGCAGTCCATCGGATGTGAACGGACATCCTCCAGCTCCTGATGACATGGACAGGGAATCACCCACTGGTCTAACTCTACTCCTGTTCCATCACCTGGAATTTCAATGACCGATTGATACAATGTCATATTGTCACTTCTGAATAAAAATCCTCATATCTACAAGAGAAATTAAGGTTTCAGTAAACCAAACCAAAGACTCATGCAGCTTACCTAGTAAATAAGGACCATGAATAGTTTCGGTTTAACTTAAAATACTGCTACTACTAGTACTACTAGTAGTACCGTTATTACTATGACTACCACTGGTACTGCAACTCTTACTACTACTACTACTACTAAGACTGACTGTTTAGAGAAACGTCCTTTTCATCCAACAATTTGATGGTCACGTGCGCAAGAAATCAAAATAACATGTTCCCATTAAGTGCAAAATGGTCTTACTGATTCTTCCTGTGAGTGTCATGACACTCTGTCCATAAGGGAAAACATGTATTCAAGGTCTGAAAAATGAAAAATGTCCTGTCAAGGCCTTTGGGAGGGCACCCTGATGACTCAGGACAATAAAGTAGATACCAGATATTCACAGTCATGAATTTTAACTTTTGTGTGCTACCCCGTCTCTGTTCCTCATATTTCTGTTTACTCTTCACTATATAGTATAGGCCCACTATCTAATAAAGTAGAAATGCCATAAATATAATCTTTAAATAAGAGAGAGAGACCTCTATTTCATGGGAATGGTCAGTTGAAGCAGTAATAGGGATTCACTGCCTCGCCTAAAGACAAACATTGGAAGTTTGGTCTAAGGATTTGCAAAGTTTTCTGCTTGATTTTGCAATATGTTTGATTTCAAGGCAGCTTTTCTGAGAAAAAATAATGCACTGCCAAAGTTTGATTTGTTCCATTTGATTTGTGGGAAAAGCATGAGAGAACTGTAACAGCACAAAGATGCTGTCATTGAATAAGTATTGTGTTGAAATTGTGTAAATTTGTGCAAATAACCACCTCTGTCTTTTTTTAAATAGCATGTATGAAATTGCTACTATAAAGAGTGAGAAAAGCCTTTGCAGCATTTACAGTGAACTATGGAATCTTCAAAAGCTTTTGATCTCTAATGAAGACCGTAAACCTCTGGGGGAACTGGCATTTGGGGCATTTCAGCAACCCAACACTGGATCTACAGTAGCTGGTCCCTCACATCCACCCTGTCAGCTGCTTCCTTCCAGAGGCCGCTCTGCAGAAACGCTGCAGAAGACAAGACTCCCATTTAAAAAGCCAAGAGAGCCAAGAGAGGCCGGGCTGAGGAACATCCTCCCTGCCCTCCAGGCCAATATCCTGATATACTAGTGTTTCCTCAAAATGTTTCTTCTTGGGAGCTGGAGAGGCCTCTGAAATACCACTGAGACCCCTGTGACACTGAACCGCTCCACTAAAACCCAATAAAGATGTAATTCTGCTACTCTGGTAGCTCCTTTAGGCACGGTGGCCCGCCACATCTGTTCAGTGTAAGGGGAAATACTATAATACAGGCTACATATGCACTGAAAGAGCTCTGAATACATACACAAAAAATGATCGCAAAATAAGCCCAAGCAATATAAATCAAGACCTTGATCAGCCTGAAGGGGCTTATTTTTACGTTGCCTGCACATTATCCTGCTTATTACACAGCTACTTATCAAAGACATTGTTTAACATGAAAGCAACCATAGAAATGTTTCTAGCTAGCATCCATGTGCTACACTGCAGCAGAACTGTAACCATAGCAACGTGAACAAATTCAGTAAGACTCAGCCTCTAACCAACAAGCAAATGTGTTGTGCTCTCCGAATAAATTAAAAGTAATATTGGAAAAAATCGGACTTCTTAACTGTCTTAACTCTTATTCAGAAATAACAGACCTCAGAATACCTTCATTTGTCAATCAGAATTGAAAGAGTAGTAAATGGGATGTATTGTATATAATGGCCACACAAAATAACATATTGCATCCCTCTGTAACCTCCAAGCCACAAGCTAAAGACTCAGCTTTTTCTTACTGTCTGTAACAAAAGAGTAGAAGGCTTAGACTACCAGAGAGTGTAGAAGACTGAAGATACGGCTAACAGTTTAACTTCACCATGTAAAAAGTTGTGTGTAATTTGATCGGGAATGAAATCGGATATGTATATCATAACACACACATATAAATGAAGAGGGATGATATAAGGAGCAGCCAAAGGAAAACGATGCTTCACCTCCCCACCATCCCCCTTGCCAAATCGGAACATATACTGTATACAGTGTACAAAGCGTAATAAACATGCATTAGTGTGAGTGTGAACATGCATAAATATACAGTCCAATGCACGTTTACACAAGATTACAAGATTTGTTCACTTGTGGGCACACTACTGTCTATTTTGTATACATGATTACTGCATATGGGTGTGTGTGTAGTTTGAGAAGGGGTTGAATTCTATGTGTATATCATGATAGACAAATATAAACAGGGTGAATTCAGGGGCGATGAAGGGGAACGAGGTAAAGCAAAACAATGCTACATGTATACACAGTCTACTAACTGTATATGGGTATGTGTGTGTGTGTGTGTGAACATGTGTGTGCAGTGTACACGCATAAATATACACAGTGTGCGAACAAGTACAAGTACACAAAATGTACATAAACATGAGAGCAAACACAAGCGGAGATTGACGATGTCGCTAAAAGCTCGACTTCACCATGTAAAAAGTGATGTGTGGTTGGAGAGCGGGTTGAATTCTGTGTGAATTTCATTCCCGTATAAACAGGGGGTGATGTATGGGGTGATGAAGGGGGGATGAGAGCGAGAGAAGCAGCTCAGAGGGTCGTTCCCTGGCTCCTCTCTGCATTCATTCATCACCGAGTGCAACAACCTCAGCAGCCTTCAATCTGAGGAGTTTCAAGGCCGCCACATGCCGCCCTTGAATCCTTAGCATTCCAAAGAGGTAATATTGTGTAATAGTGACCATCAAACACCGGACCGGACCGGACTGGGAACAAAATTCAGCCTTGGTATTTTTTTGCTTTGACCAGTCTCTTCATTCATTCATCCATTCACCCATCTTTCTATCTTCTTCTCTTCTTAATTCAGGATTTAATAAAAATATACGTATATATATATATATATTCTCTGATTCTACAAATGCTACTTGTTCCTATTACAGTAAAGGCTTAGCTGATGAAGACTGTGATACACGGTCGGTTTGACTATACTGTCAACAAAATGTACTTATTGCAAGTTGCTTTGGACAAAAGCGTCTGCTAAATGACATCATGTGATGTAATGTAATGTAAGACAGACAGTTGGCAGGAAGCTGTATTTGTCATTCATCATCTGATGTGAATATAAGATAAAATAAAATAAAATCTAGTGTTGCTTTGTCTGTTTCACAATTAAAGAAAGTTATATGCTTTGTGAGTGCCAAAAATACAATGACATGATTTTACAAGCTAGGGTAGGCTACTATTTAGATGGACAATATGAACCAAACGCATTGCATAGGATTAAGATATGAGCTATAGGTATAATCAATAAGCAAGACAAGATGCACCTCATGTTAAAGCCTACAGTCGGCACCAGCAAAAGGTTTCATTAAAACCACTTGCAAGTTATCAGAAAAAATGTATGAGTTAATAAATGAGGCATAAGCTGGCCCCCCATCAGAACTCAGTTTTATAGGTTTTCATGAAAACAGCTTAAATAAATGAGCAGAAGTCGGCTTCCAAACAATGGGCGCACTTAACAGGCCAAGTCCTGCTTCACAAAATGATAAGCCAAAAATAATGATGCAGTGTAGAGTTTTATGACCTTTATCTAATTTTATTTACTTATTTATTTTTTAAGCACCTGGTCCTGCAGCCCCAAAGTGAACTGGCCCATCTGTATTTCCCAGAATTGCCAAGCAGTCAGTCCAGGTGTGATCCCAACTGTACTTTCTAGGCAGGACTGTATCCAAACAGAAAACATCACTGGGAAATTGTAGGAGAATTTGGAAAATGTGGATGATGCAAGCTGTGAACCTAAAATATTCCAATCTGGAGTCTGAGCTTGATTAGATCGCCTGGCGTAGGAGACTCGCATTGGAAGAAACTCACATGAAACAGGCTGTTCTTTCTTTCTTTCTTTTTATGCTTCTTTCTTCCGTCTCTCTTTTACCCCCTCTCTCTTTCTCCCCCCTTCCCTTTTCAGCCTCTCCACTAAAAATCCCCCTCATCTCTTTTTCACCCATCCTCCCTGCATCTTCTCTCAGGAGGAAACATCATCAACAACAACTTTGATGTGGAGTTTTTAATTACACAACACAGTGTGGTCCAACACTGATTTCCAAAGGGCCTCTGGTTTGAATTTGGTCACTGCTATTATCATATCATGTGGCTTTCAGTGCAAAATAAACACAGCACCTTCTGTCCAAAAATGGTCATTTCGGCCCTCTGACCATACGTATCATGCCTTGAAGAGGGAGAATTTACAAACACCGGACGCAGGATAACAGCATTTTCACATATGATTCACACAGTTTAGACATTCCCTCCTCCTTATTATCCTTGAGAAGTCAAGACTCAGCTGGAGGGGAGGGCGAGCGTAAGAACAATGGAATTTAGATTGAGTGACACAATCCTCCCATGGACCGTACAATGAGATTGTTCCTTCCTGCAGAGTGTTGCCATGTCAACAAACACACAACAACACAAACGCAGGCAGTAAGATCACAGATTGGAGGCCTATTAATAGAGATGAATTAAGGTCATACTCCTTCTAAATATTGTACCACATCAAGTCACATTACCTGCTTCATCTCTACCACATGTGAAGTTTAAATGGAGATGAAGAAGAGTGCAGTGTGGCTGTCTGTCTGCAGTCTGTCACATCTCACTCTTCTGTGTATTGTTAATTATACAGCATTTGTTTCCGAACATGCATTGTGATTGGACGAGAGGCGTTCCATGAGCGCAATATACGAACCTGTACCATTGTAACTCGAACGGCATCACTCTGCATTGAGTGATGATTGGAATGAAGCAAGCAAGGATGTTTATTGCTGAGCTACAGGAAACTAATTTGTTTGTTGGAGGAGGGTCAAAATAAAATGGTTAATTTAAAATCTAAAGCTTGTGTCTTTATTTACATTTGATACTGTTATCATTTATATTATTATAAAAAAACGTATGACCACAGCACACCAGTGCCAATAACCACAATATAGCAGTTCTGCTAGTATGTTATTGCTTAAATACAGAAGAGGATTAGGGCCACATGTGAAAAATGTATTAGAGTTCTGACTTTAATCTCAGAATTCTCACGTTTTAATCTCAGAATTCTGACTTTATTCTCAGAATTCTGACGTTTTAATCTCAGAATTCTGACTTTATTCTCAGGATTATGACTTTTTATCCTCAGAATTCTGACTTTAAACTCAGAATTCTGACTTGTTATTCTCAGAATTCTGATTTTTTTATTCTCAGAATTCTGACGTAATCTCAGAAATGTTTCATGTCGCCCTAATCATTTTAAGCACTTAAATAGATATGGATTTTTCAAAAAGATAATAATGTCTCGTGGTTAGAGATTCTGTGCTATAACTATAACTATAAACACCGAGGCCCTGCAGGCTCCAGAGACTGACCTTGCATCCAATCCATGCAATGCACTGGGGGGGGAATGGAGAATTTCCCCTTGGGGATCTGTAAAGTGTAACGTAAAACAGAGCTGAATGAAAGATTAGTTTGCATCTTCATTTCTCTGTCAAGACTCCCAGAAACAGGTCATCGCTGGCAGGAATTGCTCAGTCTGATCAAAGGGTAATATTTATTATAAATGATGAAATCTCTGATCTAGACGCTGGTGCTTGCACTGTATGTGTGAGTAATGGAGGGTGTAGTAGGCATATGTTGAGCTTGAAATGAATCCAAGCACCTTTTGGAATTAATTATTGAACAGCCCACGATTACAGGTTGCCAGCCAAACTGCTAAATGTTGTCTTAATATCGAACACATTCTCAAGAAATTATAGGAGCATGGGCCAATATTTTTAAATTTTGATTGATTTGATAACAGCTATTTGATATTAACTTGCAGCAGAATGCCAATATTTACTGATATTATGATTGATTTTGAGTTTACTGACATTTTAAGGAAAGCAAGGTGAGAAAGCATAGTGAGCTGGGACAGCATCCTTCAAAATGGAGGATCCTGAACTTTGGATCACTTGGCCTCAGTAACATTTTAACATTTTAACCTTCCTCACTACTACGGAATTATACGATCAGTTCCTGTTGGAAATCCAGCAAGCATGATAAAAAAAACAAAATGGGACCTCTACGGTGCCTACTTCCGTATCAGATAAGGTCACCGGAAGATAACGGTCAGCTCCATGTTGATGGAAAAAGCATTAGGCTTTTTATCTCAGTTTCTCATACTGTTTGCCAGCGGAGAGCAAAGCGAAGGGGCTCGATTAGACTCAGAGGAAGTCCACAACCTTTGGTACAGGGGCTTTCCAGTGTTGCTATGACACTAATGACCACAAATATATTTTGACCCAGGAGAAGTATGGGTGGGGGTGAGTGTGTGTGTGTGTGTGTTGGGGGGGGGTCATGCAGGAAAACACTGGTCATGCAGGAAAGGAAACATCAAATGAGACTGGCATCCAAAGGGGAATGCTGACTGGCCAAAGATCTTTAGCCTTACAAGGTCTCAGGCAGGGCTACTGTTCTATGAGAATGTATGTGTGTGTGCGTGTGTGTGCGTGTGTGATTGTGGCTGTCTGTGTGCCTATGTGCATGAGTGTGTGTGTCTGTGTGTGGCTGGGTGTGTCTACGTGCACATACACAGCTGTGTGTGTGTGTGAGTATTTGTCTCTTACAAAAAAGTCACATGTTAAAACGCACACGTGAATTAAAAGCAAATGTGCTTTTTAGACATGTTGGTTTTCAAATTTAAACGTCACATGTTATAGTGTTTACTTCATAAGTGAAAATTTCAATTCATTGATGAAACATTTTTTTTTCCACGTTTTCACCTGCAAAGAGACAATTCACATGGGAAATTTCATATGCTCACATTTGAAAACCAACATGTGTCCAAAAAGCACATGTGGGTTTTCACATGTGACATTTTTGTAAGGATGTGTCTATGTGCATTCATATTTTCATTTGTGTATGCAAATGCATGTCTGTGGGTGGCTATAGCTTTGTGTCTATTTGCATGTGTCTGCAAGTGTGCATATGTATGTGTGCGTAGGTGTGTGTCAGTGTGTATATCCACGTGTTCACACACATGTAAGCCTGTGTATGCACATATATGTGTATCTCTGTCTTTGTATGCTGGCTTGCACGTGCAGCTTAGTCCTCCCCACCCAGCTGAATCAGTGTTGCTCCCCCGACCGGGTGTGAAGTGAAGCAACAGTTTGGGGGTCTGCCCGTGTGAAAACGTGTAAAAGAAGTCTCCTGATCTCCAGAGAAAAAAATCAAGTCAATGAGTTTTCATGATGATCAGTCAGCGGGCCATCGACACAGTCTGTCCTCAGTTTGAGGTCGGAGCAAAGCGCTGAGCTCATATTATCATTAGGTCAAAGATCACCCCAAAAAGCCATGGGAATGTTTTGAAATATTATAAGCAAGCAGAAATCTCCCCTCAACGGAGAGACATTAAGTACAGGAGAGGAGGCGCAGGCTGACCTGGTGGTTAGAGAGACCGTCCCGTATCTGAAAGGACACAGGTTCAATCCCTGAAACAGACAGCTCACTCCGCCCCATCCCTCTGCTGAAACGCCTAGATGTATGAAACTACTCTTAAATCCTTTCTATCTCTTATTTTTCTCCCTATACCTTATTTTCTTACATAATCCTTCTATACTTACACTACATATTACATGTTTATATTACCCAATTTCCCCTCGGGGATCAATAAAGTATTTCTGATTCTGATTCTGATATAACATAGTTTTACAGGCCACTATGACTCTAATCCTTGCACTCTTCACCATTGATGGTGAATTTGAGCTTAAGCTACTGTTACACTCATTGTAAGTCACTCTTGCTTGCCATAAGAAGAAGACTAAATTGTAAAATGTAACACTGTAAGATGGTGATGTAAGAGCTCCAATAAAAATATGGGAGCTATCAAAGACGAAGGATCAAATATGGATACTTAAATTTGAAAGGAGTTCCTTGAAGATTGCCAAAAGAAAGGGTCATGGGAAAGCTTTCAACATTTTAAACAAAAAGAAGTCCCCCAAAGAGAACAAAGAATATATCAAAGCCACAATGACACACACACACACACACACACACACACACACAGAGGGATTTCTTGAGCTTCCATGTCCATGCATTACCCACCTACTGTCCATTCAACAGCTACTTCCTTCACCCACACAACTAACCTGAAAATGCTCATTTGATGGTCTTGTGTAGCTCGTGGTTAGCAGTTTGATGCCCACTGGGGTCAACAATATTGTACTGTAAGTGGCTTTGGATAAAAGAATCTACCAAATAGCATCTTACTGAACTCTTCAGAGGGAAAACGAAATGCTGCAGGACAAGGCTGTTCAAAGTATGTTCTTTCAGGCGTAAAGGCAACGTTTATCAAAGGCTGATTCCATAATTGGACATTCTGCATTTGTAAATAAGTGGAAGAAAGTAAATGTTATATATATCCTTCCAAAGTATTCCTTAAATGTAATACTTGCCATGCTCAACATGTTTATTCGAAAACATACATGTTAACTGATTAATTTGTCAACTACGTTACAGGTATCATCATTGACATTTTTGCTGTTTTGGGCCTGTACTCCTAGAATCAAATACCACATGGCATTTTTCAAATAGAAATTTCATGCCATTTAATAATGATATTGGAGGAACACTGTTGACCTGTTGACTGTTGACAATAAATCCACTCTTGACTCAAAACTACTCTACAACATTTAAGAAAAACGAGAGAGGACATACCTTACAGTCCTGACCGTGTGAAAATGATGAAAAGTCTGACGAAAAGTAGCTAATCAGAAGGTTGTGATTAAAATCAGACAGGGGAAAACGAGGGTTTCCAGTGACATCGAGCTTATTTTGTTTTAAATAAATTAGTTGCTATAATACATAATGATGGTATTTGCTCAAACATGATCATGTATGAAAATAAATAAAGCAAAGTTTTAATAAAAATCATGCAAAATATATTTTTTGTATGTTTTGTTTTAGTGTTGTGCCATTGCAGAAGAAAAGTCTGGCTGAATCAGTTTGTTTAGTAGGAATACAAACAGAAAATATAGTAATATAATATATTTGTCCAAAAATTAGAAACATAAGACATTACGCTTAGTTATCACAAGCTTAGTGGTGTGAGGAGACAGCGTTACCCACAGGATCTGAACCCACGATCTTTGGCATTGCAGACGTATGCATTAACCATTAGGCTACTGAGGCCACAGGATGGGCATCAAGGGAACACCAGAAAATAGGGCCAAGTTATGAGACTGTCCAAGCTATAGGCCGTTTAAGCCTTAGAAAGAGTATTTTAACTGTATTAGTGCGGTGCTAGACCATGTGTACAAACTTTCATAAAAATTCATTCAGTCAATTATGAGATATAAACTTTTTGCATTTGTAGCGCCAACTAGTGATGGAACTCCAAATGCTTTCGTGGGCATGCTCAAGCAACACTTCTCAACATGTGTTATGAATTTTAGTTTGATTAGATGAATGGTCAAGGACTTATGGCCAATTTTGTGTAAGGGCATGTTTCGTTAAAAGTTTATCGGTTGATAAAAGCCAACACATTGGGCCAATCAATTATGCAAATAGCGATTTGAAAGAGCACTGTCCCAAGATGCGCCACACCAAGTTTTGTGTGAATTGGATGAACGGCCTAGGAGGAGTAGCGAAAAAAACGTTTCAGACAAAATTCAAAATGGCGGAAAATCTAGTCAGACGGAAATGGGCGTGGCCTATACAGCTAAATGCGGAATGACCCAAGGAATCCAGTGGAAAAGGAATTCGTATGATGGGAGGGGTGGACCTACGACCTACGGATCAGAAGTTATAGGCCAAAACGTAAAGTTTCTTGCTATAGCGCCACCATGAGGCCAATTGACATGGATTTCGTAACCTGAGTAGCGGCTGAGACTTTGGACCTATCTGCCAAGTTTGGTCGCTGTAGCTCTTACGGTTTCTGAGATCCAGATACTTTTAGGGCAGAAGAAGAAGAAGAAGAAGAAGAAGAAGAAGAAGAAGAAGAAGAAGCATAATAATCCCAACAAAAACAATAGGGTTCCAGCACCTGCGGTGCTTGGACCCCTAAAAAATGTTATTTCTTCAACCAACAGCTCAGCGCAACATTAAAAACTACACTCTCACAAAGGATGTGTCATTTTTAACACATCTGTGTGTCTTCTTTGGGACAACACACACTTTTATTTTTCAACACAACATATGTTGATGACAATACATTTCAACACAACATGTGGTGTTATTGATATATCTTGCCATGAGGACCAAGTTGTTGATATAGCAAAGAGGAAAAGAGAAAGATCGCACCTGACCCTCCACCAGCTCTGGAGTGGAAGCAGAAATCCCTATTCCCATGCGTTGAGTCAGACTAAACCCTGGCCTTCACATGCTTGTTTACTTTACTCCAAATCCACAGCAGCGAACATTTTAGCTTTCAGAATGGAAGGAAAAAAAAGACAAATAAAGGCTACAGAACAAGAAACTGCAAAGTTTGTTCTTGCAGCAAGAGACACAACTTCTATCAAAGCAGAGTCCATATGAATCCACTTATTACTCCAGGCCTCCTCGTCGTGCTGAGCCAGCTCTTTGCACATGTTTTAGCAGCTATGCGAGGGACATCCACTTCCAGTCATTTAAACGGCAGCTGAAGCATGCCAAGCATTAAAAGCCTCAGCTCAGAAATTTGCTGGATGATGATGGAGAGGGAAGAGGAACGGGATATATACAAATTTTACTCTCTCTGTCTCCCTCTCTTTAACACACACACACACACACACACCACCAGCAGCAGTCACTGTAGGGACCTCACAACATGCCAACACAATGATGTTGGGTCTCTCCACGCCTGGCCTGGCTAACATATTTGTGGAAACTGTGAGCCACCATGGAGCGAGCAGCAGCGCCTGGCCAAGCCACATGATAAGAGCCTCCTGCCAGAGGAGCAGGCTGGGAAGCGAACCTCATATGGGAAGTCACAGCCGGTCCGTGTTGTGCGGTGCAGCAAAGACAAAGAGGCTGCGCTCACACTGCCAGCTCAATTCTCATTTTGCTGCGTTCACCATGTCTCACCACGTGTCCATTAACGGATGAAAGAACACATGGGATCTGTTTTTTTTGTTTTTTTTTCTGTTCAGATGTAATGCTGGGAAACAATTGCTGCGCGTCGATGGAAAGGCAAGTCAAGGATCTTACAGCGATTAAGGGACGATTAGAGCAGAGCGTTCCACGCCTTGTGGTTTGTATCTTCTATAATTTTGCAGGCAATCACACAACATCGCCCCGTCTGAAGGGAGAAGATGTCATCGCATACTTTGTTTTTTTTTCCCACCTATATAAAACAATTATCAAGAGAAAACACAAAGACAGTGTTTTGAATGTTTATTATGCATAAGGCACAGAGATCATCATTATTTAAGTTGTAACCCACAAAATCTGTATTTCTTTGATTTTGGCGACAGCTTTGATGCTAAGCGCTCATTGCTGTGGTGTTTCTGCACTGCACTTCCCAGAGATCACCTGTCAATCAAACAGTGTGGGCGGGACTGTGACATCTTTTTCCTTGGATTTTCTGGAGATCAAGTTTGAGATTCTGTTTCTTTTCTTTGTCTGTTCAGTCATGGTGGCTATCGCTGCTCATGCTAACTACCCAGTTCTTCTTCTATTTATTCCAAATAAACTGCTGTAGCTGCTGCCGGAAAAGTAAAACGCATCACTTCCTGTGCGCCAGAGGAGTTTTCCTGGGAAAGACCTACCAGACACCAGGTGTTCAAGACAGCAAATGTAAAAACTTTCATGAACTGGGTATAGGCTAAATCTGTATTGTGTTATATGAATCGGTGATAGAGAGAAGTAAAACAGAGATTTATTTATCTGAAAATGTCACAAATAATTACTGTAAATTTCACCTATTTCCTAAAACATGCCTCCTCGGGGGGGTGAAACAGAGTTAACATCACCAAGGTGTGATGTGAGCACCACAGAAGTATCCAAAGTAAACCCCACTGAAGCCTGGGCTTGCATGTAGAAAAACAATAAGCACTGGCTGGCCTCATTACGCCCCCCCACCCCTCCTTAAGTGTGACCACAGACAAGAAGCTATTGAAAAGTCTATATCTGTGTCATCAACCGTGGAAAAGTCAAATCCAAGCTGGCAGTTTGAATGAAAGCAGACAAAGACTTTGTTGGCAGAGAGGGTCTCTGTATTCCTGGGTGGCATTCAGTTCTCTGTGAACACTTAGAGCTTTGCACTGGTTACACTGCCGTCTGCAGACAATACAATACACTAAAACACTTCCAAATGGAGCGGGGGCAAAACAGCTGTAAACAGACACCGGTGGAGAGTTGGCCTTCTGAGACTCTGGGAAAATACAGGAAGTAAGAATAGAACAGAATAGAATAGAATAGGATACTTCCAAATGGAACAGGGGAAAGAAAACTAGTTGTGAGTTTAAGTTGGACTTCTGATTCTGAAAATACAAGAGGTATGGGATAGACTAGACTCAAATCGATTAAAATCTAATCAAATCAAATCGAGTAGAGCCAAGTGATGGACTCCCTACCTGTCCAGGGTGTTTCCTTCTGCCCAATGCATGCTGGGATAGGCTCTTTCCCCCCGTGACCCTGAATAGGAATAAGCGGGTTCACACAATGAATGGCTGAATGAGAATAGAACAGAATAGAATAGAATAGAATAGAATAGAATAGAATACTAGCTTTAACAACAGCAGAAGAGAAGAAACAATAAATACCGCCCCAAAATGACAATTTTATTAAAATTCCATTACTTTTACTTCCCGGAAAATGGCAAATTTTTAGCTTAGCCTACTTCATGCTGGACTAGTAGGCGCACATAAAAACTCCAACCAATGATGCCATCACAGATTTTTGAACTACCCCCCTCCGCCCCTCCCATCATACGAAGCCTTCACGCCACTTCACTACTTTCCAAGTGACGAGTGGCAACATACAGCAGTGCCGTTTTGGGTGTTTCCTTTACACCATGGTTGCGTCCCGGTGGAGGGAATTTATTCATTTTGAGGAATCTGGAATTTGTAATGCTCAGGATTATGCACAAAGGATTTTACAGCGGATTACTTCACCAACTAAACCGAGTAGCATTTCATTCTTCTGAGTCACTTTCTATGTTTTTTATGGTCCAACTTGCCCACTTTTGTCCCGCCCCAACATCCTTCAACTGGAAATATGCTGAATTACAGAATCGTCCATTCTTACACCATCGAAATGCTGTTTCCTTGGGATTTTAAAGACAGTAAGGCCCAAAGATATTCATAAAATAATCTTAGGACAGTGGTTTTGAGACCAATAAATATTCAATGTGAGCCGAACTGGTATCCTAAATCAATTCTCTCTGACTTTCTATTTGAATGGTACTTGGAGGTGGGGATTTATTCCATTAAACATCTGGCCCATAATGCACAGTTCTGAATCAATGTGCTGATCATTTTACGGCATACAGGCCCTGGTCAGGCATTAATCATCGATCTCTCTGTAAATGTTGTGATTTTTTGGGTCACTGTGAGTTGTAGCATCTGGAAGATCTGTACGTCGCTATCAGCTATTCCCATGGCCCGCAGATGTGCTAATAAATTTCCCCCAACATCGCCATTATTGCCCGATGAGGGGAAATGATCCAGAAGGGGATTTGAGTATGAGTCACGGCCTGGAGAGAGAGAAAGAGAGAGAGAGAGAGATGGAGGGATGAGAAGAAGGAGAGGAAGACAGCAGATGAGGAGAGAGGGAGATGATTGGAAGTAATTGGGAGTCAGAGGCGTGAAAAACAGAAAGGGATAAGAGGGCTAAGAGAAGGAAGGGAGAGGAAAGAAGGAGATCAGGAGCTGAGGAGAAAGCACTTGTATTCGGGAGTCACATCCATGATCTGATGGAAGGAGGGAGGAAGGGAGGGATAAAGAGGCGGAGAGGAGGCCAAGAGTTTGAGGAGAGTGGGTGCAAGAGAAGAAATAAGTGGAAATGAGGACTATGAGTCATAGCATTGGAGTGGGATAGAGGGGAAAGAAGGAAGGGATTACAGGGCAAAGGTTTAAAGTTAAAAAAAAAGGAATAAGGTAGGAGCAGAGGGGGATGCCTGGCACTGAGGAGAAAGAGAGAACAAGAAATAGGCGAAATAAGAGGAAAGGAAGAGGCCAAGGTTTGAGTGGGAAAGAAAATCCTAATGAGAAATGATATCAGGCAGTCGCAGCCTGGAACTGAGGAAAGTGGGAGGAAATGAAAGGATAGATGGGAAGCAGTCAGGAGTTAAAAGGGAACGGGGAGGAAAAATGAAAGTGAAAGAAGGAGAAGAGGTCAAGACCCGAGTGGGCAGAGGGAGGAATGAGAGGATGAGAAAGGGAGAGGAGGCGAAGAGGAGGCCGGGAGGTGAAGAGAAAGGTATAAAGAGATGATGAGGGGAGGAATTAGTGAGGGGAAGTGAAAAGAGGAAAGACATTTAGATTTGAGACAGGGAAGGAAGGAAGAAGCCTAGAGGGAAGGATGTGAAACAAGGAGGCTAGGAGCTGAGTGGGATTAGGGAGCAGGTAAGAGATGATGAAATGGCATTAGGAGTATATGGAATAAGATCTTCCCAGGGGAAGATGGGAAACATCCATCATGTTGCGGAGGGTTGGGATTAGAGCACAGGGCCTGTGTGTGTGTGTTGGGAGCAGGGCCATGAAGCTTAAAAAGTAAATCTACTGGCATGCCGACAATATCACTGTATTTATTATGTGATCTTTACAGTTGACTATATAAGGAAATACCAGTATCCTTTTCCATGACCTTGGTCAAAAACGATGATGACAAGATGACAAATGACAAGACAATGACAAATTGTGTGTTAGAAACAAGAGATTCATCATTCATGGGACTGTTCACGGACATATTTTTTCAGAAGTATTGTTATTCAAACATACAGGGAATGTAACAGATCTTTCTACATGCCAAGTCAACTTTTTTCATGTCAACAGACAATGAAAATTAGTTTTTTCACTTACTACAAGTCATTCTTATTAAGACAACTATCAACTAAATGCTAAAAATATGAATCTAAAATGTATTGTTGACACAATATGAACTTCAACAAGGGACATCAAGGAATTCCAAGAGACAGTTAAGTGTTTCTGAATGCATAGCAACATCTCCCTCTACTGGCTGTGAAAACACACACACACACACACACACACACACATATATACAGTATATACTGTATATATATGTACAATACTGTATACGGTACGTCTATATAATATATAGTTTGCCCTAGAGTTTTGTTTCAAAATGAGATATCAACCTGGTGTGCATGTATGTAAATGTTGCCAATCACTGTATAATATTCAAACCATTCCTGCTGTCAACAGATAGACATATTGGAAGACAGGCAGATCCTGTTAGGTCAAATAATAAAAGGCTATTTAAAATGACTTGCAGTGACGTCACTGTTCTGTTGACGCCACCATATTGACTCCAAATTTGACTCTCACAGTGAGTGAAAGGAAGTGCCTACCATCGCTATTTTATTAAGTAATACGGAATACCAATTAAAATGCCATATGTTGTACCATCTGTTGTAATAATTGTGTTGGGATGGAGAGGGGGGTATTTGTATCATTTGCATCTGATAAAGAGAGACGTGACATAGTAGCAACAATTTATAAAAGTAATGTTTCTTAGCTGCCTGGTTATCACAAAAAAAAAATTCTCTTGAAGTTGAAGTACTTTTGGAGAGCTCAACGACCCTGAAATGCATCAGTACGTTTGTAAGGGTTTGGAGTCATTAACACTATTCTTCTCTCTTTTTTTACTCCATGTGTAACAGTCAGAATGCTAGAAGGTCGTTCAATGGCAAGAGACGGGTTGTGAATATGATGTAGCAAGGATAAGTATATATCACGAAACGACAGGTTGTGGAGTTTACCTGCAGACTTCAGTGGTGTCAGCGATGTTGGTGGCAGAGAGGAAGGGTCACATGGTCCAAGGACTTTTAAAAAAACATTTCCTTGAGTGAGATGAGACGTTTGGTTGTTCATGTTCGGTTATGTTCATGTTTGGTTAGAATGGAAGTCATGACCTTTGTTGCATGTTATCCTCTCCCCAATGTATCACTCTTCACTATAGAAAATCTAATAAAGGAAAACATGATTAAAAAAAATCTTTAAATAAATCTTTAAATCTTTAAATAATCTTAAAGAAATATATATATATATATATATATATATACATATATTTATTCTTGTTCCTATGTGAACACAATCTGTCTACTTGCAATAGTGAGTGCAGTCCACTCATAATGCTGATACTGTCAAACAAAAGCAGCCAATCTGCACTTAAGCCTTATAGTCATATTGTGCCATTTGACACCCATGACTATGAGAGGGTGGAGTCAAAATATCAAACAGCGCACTACCCTACTAGCATCCACAGCACATAATTCATACCTCATGATGTTGAATGTGTTTCCTAGCAATATTTTAAACTAGCAAAGGGATCAATGTGGCTGGGACAATTTATTTACTGATGTATAAGTTTATCTAAAAGGGATCCTGGGAATTATAATAGTACATTAAGGGTTGGAAAAATACAGTTTTTCATCTGTTGTGCCTGGACAGGCGAGGAAGACAATCACATACAGCAAGACTATGGCTTGTCAATACAGACCAAAGTCTGTGATAAAATGGTAGATATCTCTGAGCTGGATTAAAATTCATGCCATTTCACTTAACCATGGTCTACCAGCAGCAATCTATGGAACACTCCTGTAAAATAATTAACCACACCTCTCTTCTAAAATCTACAGCTGTTTCCAACTAACCAATTAGATAGAGAAGAAGGTGATTGGATGTCAAAGAAATTTAAATAGAACTCCAGAAGTCAGTTCACCAGGCTGGTGTGGTAAGACAGTTCCTGTTGTGTGGGCTGGTTGGAGTAAGCTAGAGGTTCTTGGGTTTGCCACTTCATCTGACCACAGCTATGGCAGAAGCCATGGGATTTCTTCTGAGGTGATAGTTTGTATAAAGCCTGTCTTATGTCATGTTTCAACAGTGTGAACCAACTGTCACTGAGATTATCCAAACTGTTCTGTTCTCTAGGGTGTTGTTGTCTCTCTTACTACTTGGAAAACATCAAGCAAATGGTGAGTCTAGTCTTGATTAAACAAATTGTTTAGATCCCTCAATACCTGTATTAACTCAAACTTGTCAACAGCTTACAGTATTGGATCTGTGGCCTCTGCTGAGAAGACTGGAGACGCTCAAGAGCCAGCTTCTGGTTACTACACTGCTAACAGTGGTTCTGATTTTGGAGGTTCTCAACCACATGCTGGTTATGGTTTGGGTTACAGCAAAACTGGTCCTTTGACTTACGACAAGCCTGCTGCTGAGCCTAATCGTGGAGGTTTTAGCTCTCCTGTCCACTCTAGAATTGACTATCTAACCAGCAATGGTGTTTCTGATCAGTCGGGTTCTTACGCTAACCAGGGAACTGGCTATAAGCAATGGGGAGGCTTGCCTAGCTACCAGCCCCAGGTGCCTCAGCAGCCTAGCTACCAACCACAGCAGCCTACCTACCAGTCCCAGATGCCCCAGCAGCCTAGCTACCAGCCTCAGCAACCACAGGTACCCCAGCAGCATAGGGACCAGTCCCAGGTGCCTCAGCAGCCTAGCTACCAGCCCCAGCAACCACAGGTGCCCCAGCAGCATAGGGACCAGTCCCAGGTACCTCAGCAGCCTAGCTACCAGCCCAAGCGGCCTCAGGTGCCTCAGCAGCTTAGCTACAAGCAACCTAGCTACCAGCCCAAGCAACCACAGGTGCCTCAGCAGCCCAGCTACCAGCCCAAGCAGCCTCAGGTGCCACAGCAGCCCAGCTACCAGCCACAGGTGCCTCAGCAGGCTAGCTACCAGCCCAAGCAGCCTCAGGTGCCACAGCAGCCCAGCTACCAGCCCCAGCAACCACAGGTGCCCCAGCAGCATAGGGACCAGTCCCAGGTGCCTCAGCAGGCTAGCTACCAGCCCAAGCAGCCTCAGGTGCCACAGCAGCCCAGGTACCAGCCCAAGCAACCACCGGTGCCTCAGCAGCCTCAGGGGCCCCAACTGCATAGGGACCAGTCCCAGGTTCCTCAGCTGCCTAGCTACCAACCACAGCAGCCTACCTACCAGTCCCAGATGCCCCAGCAACCACAGGTGCCCCAGCAGCATAGGGACCAGTCCCAGGTGCCTCAGCAGCCCAGCTACCAGCCCAAACTGCCTCAGCAGCCCAGCTACCAGCCCAAGCGGCCTCAGCAGCCCAGCTACCAGCCCAAGCGGCCTCAGGTGCCTCAGCAGCCCAGCTACCAGCCCAAGCGGCCTCAGGTGCCTCAGCAGCCCAGCTACCAGCCCAAGCGGCCTCAGGTGCCTCAGCAGCCCAGCTACCAGCCCAAGCGGCCTCAGGTGCCTCAGCAGCCCAGCTACCAGCCCAAGCGGCCTCAGGTGCCTCAGCAGCCTAGCTACAAGCAGCCTCAGCAGCCAAGCTACCAGCCCAAGCAGTCCATCTACCAGCCCCAGGTGCCTCAGCAGCCTAGCTACCAGCCCAAGCAACCCCAGGTGCCTCAGCAGCCCAGGTACCAGCCCAAGCAACCACAGGTGCAGCCCCAGCTGCATATGGACCAGTCCCAGGTGCCACAGCAGCCCAGGTACCAGCCCAAGCGGCCTCAGGTGCCACAGCAGCCCAGGTACCAGCCCAAGCGGCCTCAGGTGCCACAGCAGCCCAGGTACCAGCCCAAGCGGCCTCAGGTGCCACAGCAGCCCAGGTACCAGCCCAAGCAGCCTCAGGTGCCTCAGCAGCCTAGCTACAAGCAGCCCAGCTACCAGCCCAAGCAACCACAAGTGCCTCAGCAGCCTAGCTACCATTATGGCTCTCACCCTACTTTTGCACAGATGGAAGGTGTGGTCAGCCACTACTCAGATGGGTGAGTGATGCCTTCTACATCTTACTTTGCACAGTAGCACTGCTGTAAAATGGTGCAACAACCCGTCTTGTAGGGGAAAAGCTTAATTGTATTCCCTTTACATCTCCCACAGGTTTGGCACAGATCAAGAAGCAGCCTATGGCTATAACTAGCAATGGAGTGCTCATGGCTATAGCCATGGTGACTCTGGAAAGCCAGAGGAATCTAGGTAGAGATTTCTCATAGTAAATGTTTGTTCTGGGCCTGAACTGCCCTTTTTTTTTATTTTATTTTTTTTTTTTTTTGGTTGTGGAAATGACTTGTCTTCTCTTTTCAGACCACTCAACTTTGGACTTGCCTCCAAGACTCCGCTCAACTGATGGGGCCTGTTGAATTTCATCTTGTATGATTGAAAATAAATGGAATCTAATTTTAAACTTATTATGCAGTGTCATTATTAAAGACATAGTATCCCAGATCATACAAATTTGGGTTCCTCAACTATGTCAGTGTGGCTCTTAGACCTGAGGCTAAATGACTGTAAAGGATTTTTTTAACTGCAAAATGACTTCACTGATGCCAAGTCAAAAAGGAGCCATAGAGGCTGTGCTGAACTTGTGGCATTCCAGGTTAACCAGAGCTGTTGCGGCTTGTCCAGAACCTGCTTTTTGTACTGGATCTTTAGGGATTTTCTAGTAAACTGTTACTTAATGCTTGCCTAGAGTTGGGAAGGTAGTGGACAGGAGTTGAGGCATTTACGGGTTAAATCCTTCAAATGAACACATATGGGAATCCAATCCACCAAGATGTGTTGCAGACCAAACCCCAACTTTGTATCTGTCAAAATACAACATTTTGTTCCCATGGCACGCCATGTGGCCGGGGGCATAAAGTGGCAAATTCAGGTCCCTCACTCAGGATTGTTTGCACAGAGCCTGCGCTTTATCACATGGCCTCTAGAGGGATCTTTGTCGGTATACATAAATGCGCAGACATTACACACGTGCAAATTAACATCACAACAGGGGTGCTCCTGTAAATCCTGTTCCTCCATTAATAACCTGATGAGGAAACTGCCTTTTTTTTTTTTCTGGTCTGGTGGCTCTGAAAGTCATTACCACATGTGACTGTAGCCTTTCTGCTGCACCACTGAGACACTTCCATTCATCATACACATACTTTCATATGTGAATGAACATGAAAATATATTCACACATTTATGGCACGCTCCGAGCTTCATTTGTTTACTTTAGATTGAATTTGAGGGGGGCGTCCTGGTCTCTCAGTTGGCTAACATGTGGGTTAGGGTTTGCCACATGTCATCCCCTGCTTTCTCCTAAACTTTCTTGTCTGTCTCTACTGTCAACTATCACAAAAAGCCCAAAGAATAATCTTTAAAAAATGTATATTTTGGAAGGTTCTGAATGAAGGGCCGTTTAGATATTAATCAACATCTCACCACACCACAAGAAGCATAACGAATCAGAGTAGTGTGTTCTGTAAAAGTCATGGAAACTGTTCAGTCATTACAACATTCTTGGTTTTTATCTTCATCTCGATAGTATCATCATTTTCAACCAGTAGACACGGCAAGCCTGAACCATAAAAATGGCCGAGTGAACTGCGTCTATTCTGAACTGCTGTACTACAAACAGTAATTTTTTTTATCTTAATTTCTTATTCTGATTTATATTAGTTGTTGGCCTTGATGTCCTGATTAAGCATGGTTGTTCTGCAGTAAAACTGAGATGGATGGATGGATGGATGGATGAACGGGTGGCTGGGTGAACGGACAGATGGGTCCTACACACAACAGTTCTAAACTGTGTGATAACAGTGCTACTATGGCAACAATAGTTACTACAGCAAGTTACAAGTGCAACTACACAATTTTGCACTATTGTAAATGTTGAATGCATGTTTAAAATGCAGACAATCAGCTTTAATTTGAGGGTGTTTCCAGCTGTATCTGACAGTTAAGAACTATAGCCATGTATACATGGGGTTGCCCTTCTCAAGGTGCTAAACATTTTTGGAGAGATTAAGACTGTGATTTTTTCTGAAGTCAGCAATTGATTATGTGCTATGATTTGGGGATATCTGTAACCCATGAGCATCATCAATACCACCATAACGTTTTGTGGCCTTTCTAGAGTTTAATGGGAACAATTAGCAGGAAGGAAAAAACTGCCAGTCATTGATTCCCAATCTTGAAGTTCTGTAGCAGGAACATGATGATTTACACATGATAAATTCAGCTGGATTTACTAAGGCACTCTTCAGCGCTGTCTAAGGTTAAACCACACAAAATGTAATGGTTTCCCCCATTTAGATGGCCCATAAAAAGATTAGATGGGTGCCACCAACTGGTAAATATCATGTGTAAATGCAGACACTTATTTAGTTGTTCTCATACTTGCCCCCACCACCATGTAGTCAAAACTGCCTCTAGGTCCCACCTGAGTTCTCATAGATATAGCTATGTTAAAATTCAAAAAGTGTGCGTCTGTGTGAATGTGTGTGTGAGTAACTCCAGCCTATGACAATTATAAATTAATGCCATGGCGGTTTGTTGAAATGAGTAGTTGAATATAAAGAGGGGTAGGCATTACATGGGCTAAGGAGAGAAGAGGTGGGTGTGTGTGTGTGTGTGTGTGTGTGTGCCGGCATTCAGATATAGAATAGAATAGAACAGAATAGAACAGAATGGAGACACTCGCGTAGAAACACTACATATATCTCTGCGTTGAGACATCAATTAATATTAGATGTACCTTTGAGTAGGGAACCCTCTTGCCAGACAAGTTGCAAAACTGGGAAATCTTCTGCAGGATGCTGTTGTATCTTTGGTCTTTTTCCCCTTCCAGTGTCCTTGCCTGTTTCTCCAGCAAGCCAAACCTGTGGAGAGTGTAAAAACATGACATGAGGGCATCCTGATGGCTCAGATACAGTAAGATCAGATGAACTTTGTTGATCCACAAGGGGAAATTGTTTTTCTGCAGCAGCAAAGATACAGACATATAGGATATAGATAAAACTACAATAAGTGTCTAAGTCATGCTAGTGCACAGTTCCCGATGGCTAGAAAGGATTCACACTAACGTTGACTATTGGCAGATTTACAGATGTTTACAGACTTACAGATTCAAAATAGACTGACCAGGTGAAACCAGGTCAATGCTATGATCCTTTATTGGTTTCATCCCCTAAATCCACTTCAGTCACAAATGGGAGATGTAGCCAAAGAGGAGGAGACAGGATCTTTCAGCCTTGTGATATTTGCAACATGGGTCGTGAAAAATGGGCTGCTTCTCAATATTAGGAAGGCAGTCCTAATGTTTTGCGATGGCAAGATGAGCTGGTGGTTAGAGAGAGACTCTCTCGTTAACTGGAGGGTCACAGGTTTGACCCTTCGACAGCTGTTATAACCATCAAAAGTGTCTTTGAGCAAGACGTGGAACCCCCCCCTGCTCCCTCACTGTAAATTGTTCTGGATGTACTGGATAATAGCATCAGCTGAATGCCTAAAACATCTAAGTTTTGTACAGGAATTAATAAACGCACATCACAATCTTGGTGAAGTGCTGGTATTGGCAGCATGAACGTTAAGGAAGGAATACCACACACTAGGGCTGAAAGATATTGACAAAACATCTAATTGCGATTATTTGATAATAATATGATATATATCTGCAATATAAACTTGCAAATTAAACTGTGATTAAAAGTGATTTTGTAAAAAAAAAAAAATAGATGTCAGTGTGGAGGATTTACTGAGTTTGAGCATGAAAGGTTTTCACCAATATTGTACTCATAGATCAAAGATTACCTGAAGCTCTAAAGCACCTTGTTCAGAAATTAATTCAGTTCAGAAAATTCTCTCTCAAGCAATTAATTGCAGCCTCTGCGATTTGGAAATTAAAGAAGTTCATATTGCGATTTAAATGTTTAGCTTAGCTTTAGATTAATTGTTCAGCTCTACCACATACAAAAATGGATTGAGAGTGTTTTTGGGACATGACACCACACAAACAGCTTTTAATGGACATCAAGACATAAAATAAAACACTGGAAAGTGTAGAATATGGGACCTTTAATATATGAATAAACATGAAAAGACATTCATAGAAATATTGATGGCACTCTCTGAGCTTCATTTGTTTTACTTTTAATTTTGGAGGGGGGCGTCCTGGTCACTCAATTGGCTAATGTCACATAACCGCAACTTCCTGGGTCTTGTCTATTTTTACTGTCAACTATTACGTTCATTGCGTTCATTTATGCATTCTGTACAGTAAACATTCCTCTGGCCAATATTTTGCACATCCCTGCACTAACTGTACAGCTTTCCCATTTTCCATTTCACTTCAATGGCAGATATATTGCACGTTTTTTTTTGATTATATTTTTTTTCACATTCTGTATTGTAAATATCTCTTTTTTTATATTTATATTCTTGACTTTGACTTACAGTACTTGTTGTGCTTTTTTACTTCTACTTCCTATTTTTCTCCATGTTTATTGTATGCACCTACATACCAAGGCAAATTCCTTGTATTGTGAACTTTACTTGGCAATAAACCTGATTCTGATTCTGATTACAAAAAAGCCTAAAGAATAATCTTTAAAAAAAAAAGATTGATTTTGAAAGGTTCTGAATGAAGGGCCCTTTAGATATGAATCAACCTCTCACCACACCACAAGAAGCAAAACGAATCAGAGAAGTGTGTTCTGTAAAAGTTATGGAAACTGTTCACAGCCATTACAAAAATTCTTAGTTTTATCTTCAACTTGATAACATGATCATTTTCAACCAGTAGACATGGTAAGCCTAAACTGTAAAAATGGCTGAGTGAACTGCGTCTCTTCTGAAGTGCTGTACTACAAACAAAGTAATTTTTGCCCATAAAAAGATTAGACTGGTGCCACCAACTGGTAAATTCTTTTTTTTCTATTCATGTGTTAATGCAGTAATAAAGGTTTTCAAGCCACATGTGGACTATTACTTTAAAGACGAGATGAAATGAAAAATGCCTTTTTAACCCTTTTAGATCACATCCCCGGTCATACTGTGCACCTATTTAACAATATATGCCAAAAAAAATACCAAAAATCAATTTCATTGTATTCTTATATCAAAATTCAATCATGTTTTCTTCCTGTAAAACAAAATATGCCGTGTGCTTACGTAAGCATGCCCGTAACTAATTTCAACCAATAATATCATGACATCCACCCATCAATCAATCTTCAACTTTTAGCGCACAGAGCTAAGAGGCTAAGATTCATTAGTTAGCTAGCTAGCAACAGCACGGTACTTCGGTGTGTCTTCGGGTGTTATGACACACCCACTTTTCAAGTTCAAATCAAATTCCTCCCAACGTTATGTCCCGCCTGTCTTTCCTGTTTCACTCGGAAATACGTCATGATACGGAAGTTAGATACTCTCGAAATGCCGTTTCATCTCGACTTTAACTACTTCTGCTACTCCTGATTGTTGTGCTATCTAGCTGGCATAAATCCCGACTTAAATTTACTTTAATACATTGTACATCTGTAAACATATGAAAAATCAGTAGCAAAAATGTTACGTTTATTTGTTAAATTGTGCACCACTAGTAATCACTGTGACATGGTTTATATTACATAGATGACTCTTTGGGTTGAAATGAACTCACAGACAATTCCAGATTTGCTGGCAAAAAACAGTAGGTAATTTGGTTGCAATTGATCAAATCACTGATAGTTCTGTTCTGGACAGGATAAAATTCATGGAGGTGTGCAGGCTATCACTGCCATTCCCAGATCCTCCCTGGTAAGAATAATCCAGTCTAGACTTGACTTGCAGTGGGACAGTGTGTGCCCATAAATCCACCAGGTGGAGACAGAGAGCATGAGCCCCTTCAGTGTCAACTGATACTTTAAAGGTGCAATATGTACGATTTTTGATGTCCCATATCACAAAATGCAGAGTCAAAGTAGGTGAAACGCACACCTGTAGTGATGAGGTGGCGGCCAGCGAAAACAAGCATAAAAATAGTGAAAGTAGCCGCACACTCGTAGCTCCGATGCAATAATTTATTGAGGCATTAACAAAACCGACGTTTCAGCAGCTAGGCTGCCTTCATCAGGGTTGATCGCAGCTAGGCTGATGAAGGCAGCCTAGCTGCTGAAATGTCGGTTTTGTTAATGTCTCAATAAATTATTGCATCGGAGCTACAAGTGTGCGGCTACTTTTACTATTTCCATAGCACAAAATGACCATAATATATCTGTGGTTGAAAAAGTTGTTGATTCATGCCAAGGATTTAGTGATTACTTGGCCAAGTGAGATTTTTAGCTTTCAAAACTCACTTTCCAGCCTATAGGCTACTCTGTTTTGGAATGACCTGTCAATGTAGATGCAATTCCTTGGTCGCCTATAGCAATCCAGGTGTAATACTCAGAATACTCCAGGGTCGCCAACGGCAAGAGACGGGTTGTGAATATGATGTAGCAGGATATGTATGCATCATGAAACGACAGATTGTGGAGTTTATCTGCAGACTTTAGTGGTGTCAGACGAGACGTTTGGTTGTTCATGTTTGCTTGTTGTACAGTGTTTGGTTAGAATGGAAAGCAGTTTAGGAGTCAATATGGCGGCATTGAAAAAACACTGACGTCACTGCAAGTCATGACATTTGTTGCATGTTATCCACCTCTCTCTCCCCAATCTGTCTCTCTTCACTGTAGACTATCTAACAAAGGAAAAAAAAGACAAAAAATAACGTTTAAATAAATAAAAAAAACCTCCGTATATAATTTGTTATGTTCTCAAATATTTATTCTTGTTGCCATGTGAATACAATCTGTCTACTTGCAATATACAGTGAGTAGTAGTACAGGCCATCCATAATGCTGATACTGATTCAAAAGCAGCCAATCTGCACTTAAGTCACTGCACCATCTGACGCCCACGACTATGAGAGGATGGAGTCAAAATATCAAAAAGTGCACCACCATACTAGCCTCCACAGCACATAATTCATACATCATGATGTTGAATGTGTTTCCTAACAAATTTTAAACTGCCAAAGAGATCAATGTGGCTGGGACAATTTATTTACTGATGTATAAGTTTATCTAAAAGAGACGCTGAGAATTATATTAGTACATTAAACGTTGGAAAAATACAGTTTTTCATCTGTTGTGCCTGGACAGGTGAGGAAGACACAATCACATACAGCAAGACTATGGCTTGTCAATACAGACCAAAGTCTGTGATAAAATGGTAGATATCTCTGAGCTGGATTAAAATTCATTCCATTTCACTTAAGCGTGTTCTACCAGCAGCAATCTATGGAACACTCCTGTAAAATAATAAACCACACCTCTCTTCTAAAATCTACAGATGTTTCCAACTAACCAATTAGATAGAGGAGAAGGTGATTGGATGTCAAAGCAATTTAAATAGAGCTCCAGAAGTCAGTTCACCAGGCTGGTGTGGTAAGACAGTTCCTGTTGTGTGGGCTGGTTGGATTAAACTAGAAGTTCTTGGGTTTGCCACTTCATCTGACCACAGCTATGGCAGAAGCCATGGGATTTCTTCTGAGGTGACAGTTTATAAGAAGCCTGTCTTGTGTTATGTCATGTTTCAACAGTGTGAACCAACTGTCACTGAGGTTATCCAAACTGTTCTGTTCTCTAGGGTGTTGTTGTCTCTCTTACTACTTGGAAAACATCAAGCAAATGGTGAGTCTAGTCTTGATTAAACAAATGTTTAGATCCCTCAATACCTGTATTAACTCAAACTTGTCAACAGCTTACAGTATTGGATCTGTGGCCTTTGCTGAGAAGACTGGAGATGCTCAAGAGCCAGCTTCTGGTTACTACACTGCTAACAGTGGTTCTTATGCTAGCCAGGGAACTGGCTATAAGCAATGGGGAGGCTTGCTTAGCTACCAGCCCCAGGGGCCCCAGCAGCCTAGCTACCAGCCCCAGGTGCCTCAGCAGCCTAGCTACCAACCACAGCAGCCTACCTACCAGTCCCAGATGCCTCAGCAGCCTAGCTACCAGCCCCAGGTGCCTCAGCAGCCTAGCTACCAACCACAGCAGCCTACCTACCAGTCCCAGATGCCCCAGCAGCCTAGCTACCAGCCCCAGCAACCACAGGTGCCTCAGCAGCCTAGCTACCAGCCCAAGCAACCCCAGGTGCCTCAGCAGCCCAGGTACCAGCCCAAACAACCACAGGTGCAGCCCCAGCTGCATATGGACCAGTCCCAGGTTCCTCAGCTGCCTAGCTACCAGCCCAAGCAACCACAGGTGCCTCAGCGGGCTAGCTACCAGCCCAAACTGCCTCAGCAGCCCAGGTACCAGCCCAAGCGGCCTCAGGTGCCTCAGCAGCCCAGGTACCAGCCCAAGCGGCCTCAGGTGCCACAGCAGCCCAGGTACCAGCCCAAGCAGCCACAGGTGCCTCAGCAGCCCAGGTACCAGCCCAAGCAGCCACAGGTGCCTCAGCAGCCCAGGTACCAGCCCAAGCGGCCTCAGGTGCCTCAGCAGCCCAGCTACCAGCCCAAGCGGCCTCAGCAGCCCAGCTACCAGCCCAAGCGGCCTCAGGTGCCTCAGCAGCCTAGCTACAAGCAGCCTCAGCAGCCCATCTACCAGCCCCAGGTGCCTCAGCAGCCTAGCTACCAGCCCAAGCAACCCCAGGTGCCTCAGCAGCCCAGGTACCAGCCCAAGCAACCACAGGTGCAGCCCCAGCTGCATATGGACCAGTCCCAGGTTCCTCAGCAGCCTAGCTACCAGCCCAAGCTGCCTCAGCAGCCCAGGTACCAGCCCAAGCGGCCACAGGTGCCACAGCAGCCCAGGTACCAGCCCAAGCAACCACAGGTGCCTCAGCAGCCCAGCTACCAGCCCAAGCGGCCTCAGGTGCCTCAGCAGCCCAGCTACCAGCCCAAGCAGCCTAGCTACAAGCAGCCGCAGCAGCCTAGCTACCAGCCCAAGCAGCCTCAGGTGCCTCAGCAGCCCAGGTACCAGCCCAAGCAGCCTCAGGTGCCTCAGCAGCCCAGGTACCAGCCCAAGCAGCCTCGGGTGCCTCAGCAGCCCAGGTACCAGCCCAGCTACCAGCCCAAGCGGCCTCAGGTGCCTCAGCAGCCTAGCTACAAGCAGCCTCAAGTGCCTCAGCAGCCTAGCTACAAGCAGCCTCAGCAGCCTAGCTACCAGCCCAAGCAACCCCAGGTGCCTCAGCAGCCCAGGTACCAGCCCAAGCAACCACATATGCAGCCCCAGCTGCATATGGACCAGTCCCAGGTTCCTCAGCAGGCTAGCTACCAGCCCAAGCGGCCTCAGGTGCCTCAGCAGCCCAGGTACCAGCCCAAGCGGCCTCAGGTGCCTCAGCAGTCCAGGTACGTGCCTCAGCAGTCCAGGTACCAGCCCAGCTACCAGCCCAAGCGGCCTCAGGTGCCTCAGCAGCCCAGCTACCAGCCCAAGCGGCCTCAGGTGCCTCAGCAGCCCAGCTACCAGCCCAAGCGGCCTCAGGTGCCTCAGCAGCCCAGCTACCAGCCCAAGCAGCCTAGCTACAAGCAGCCGCAGCAGCCTAGCTACCAGCCCAAGCAGCCTCAGCAGCCCAGGTACCAGCCCAAGCAGCCTCAGGTGCCTCAGCAGCCCAGGTACCAGCCCAGCTACCAGCCCAAGCGGCCTCAGGTGCCTCAGCAGCCTAGCTACAAGCAGCCTCAGCAGCCTAGCTACCAGCCCAAGCAACCCCAGGTGCCTCAGCAGCCCAGGTACCAGCCCAAGCAACCACATATGCAGCCCCAGCTGCATATGGACCAGTCCCAGGTTCCTCAGCAGGCTAGCTACCAGCCCAAGCGGCCTCAGGTGCCTCAGCAGCCCAGGTACCAGCCCAAGCGGCCTCAGGTGCCTCAGCAGTCCAGGTACCAGCCCAGCTACCAGCCCAAGCGGCCTCAGGTGCCTCAGCAGCCTACCTACCAGCCCAAACAGCCACAAGTGCCTCAGCAGCCTAGCTACCATTATGGCTCTCACCCTACTTTTGCACAGATGGAAGGTGTGGTCAGCCACTACTCGGATGGGTAAGTGATGCCTTCTACATTTTTGCACAGTAGCACTGCTGTAAAATGGTGCAACAACCCTTCTTGTAGGGGAAAAGCTTAATTGTATTCCCTTTACATCTCCCACAGGTTTGGCACAGATCAAGAAGCAGCCTATGGCTATAACTAGCAATGGAGTGCTCATGGCTATAGCCATGGTTCCTCTGGAAAGCCAGAGGAATCTAGGTAGAGATTTCTCATAGTAAATGTTTGTTCTGGGCCTGAACTGCCCTTTTTTTGGTTGTGGAAATGACTTGTCTTCTCTTTTCAGACCACTCAACTTTGGACTTGCCTCCAAGACTCCGCTCAACTGATGGGGCCTGTTGAATTTCATCTTGTATGATTGAAAATAAATGGAATCTAATTTTAAACTTATTATGCAGTGTCATTATTAAAGACATAGTATCCCAGATCATACAAATTTGGGTTCCTCAACTATGTCAGTGTGGCTCTTAGACCTGAGGCTAAATGACTGTAAAGGATTTTTTAACTGCAAAATGACTTCACTGATGCCAAGTCAAAAGAGCCATAGAGGCTGTGCTGAACTTGTGGCATTCCAGGTTAACCAGAGCTGTTGCGGCTTGTCCAGAACCTGCTTTTTGTACTGGATCTTTAGGGATTTTCTAGTAAACTGTTACTTAATGCTTGCCTAGAGTTGGGAAGGTAGTAGACAGGAGTTGAGGCATTTACGGGTTAAATCCTTCAAATGAACACATAAGGGAATCCAATCCACCAAGATGTGTCGCAGACCAAACCCCAGCTTTATCTGTCAAAATACAACATTTTGTTCCCATGGCACGCCATGTGGCCGGGGGCATAAAGTGGCAAATTCAGGTCCCTCACTCAGGATTGTTTGCACAGAGCCTGCGCTTTATCACATGGCCTCTAGAGGGTGTGCTGTGGATCTTTGTCAGTATCCATAAATGCGCAGACATTACACACGTGCAAATTAACATCACAACAGGGGTGCTCCTGTAAATCCTGTCCCTCCATTAATAACCTGATGAGGAAACTGCCTTTTTTTTTTTTTTCTGGTCTGGTGGCTCTGAAAGTCATTACCACATGTGACTGTAGCCTTTCTGCTGCAGCACTGAGACACTTCCATTCATCATACACATACTTTCATATGTGAATGAACATGAAAATATATTCACACTTATGGCACGCTCCGAGCTTCATTTGTTTACTTTAGATTGAATTTGAGGGGGGCGTCCTGGTCTCTCAGTTGGCTAACATGTGGGTTAGGTTTTGTCACATGTGATCCCCCGCTTTCTCCTAAACTTTCTTGTTTGTCTCTACTGTCAACTATCACAAAAAGCCCAAAGAATAATCTTTCAAAAATGTATATTTTGGAAGGTTCTGAATGAAGGGCCGTTTAGATATTAATCAACATCTCACCACACCACAACAAACATAACGAATCAGAGTAGTGTGTTCTGTAAAAGTCATGGAAACTGTTCAGTCATTACAACATTCTTGGTTTTTATCTTCATCTCGATAGTATCATCATTTTCAACCAGTAGACACGGCAAGCCTGAACCGTAAAAATGGCCGAGTGAACTGCATCTATTCTGAACTGCTGTACTACAAACAGTAATTTTTTTTATCTTAATTTCTTATTCTGATTTATATTAGTTGTTGGCCTTGATGTCCTGATTAAGCATGGTTGTTCTGCAGTAAAACTGAGATGGATGGATGGATGGATGGATGAACAGGTGGCTGGGTGAACGGACAGATGGGTCCTACACACAACAGTTCTAAACTGTGTGATAACAGTGATACTATGGCAACAATAGTTACTACAACAAGTTACAAGTGCAACTACACAATTTTGCACTATTGTAAATGTTGAATGCATGTTTAAAATGCAGACAATCAGCTTTAATTTGAGGGTGTTTCCAGCTGTATCTGACAGTTAAGAACTATAGCCATGTATACATG
The DNA here is from genome assembly GCF_048128805.1 of Centroberyx gerrardi. Classification (NCBI taxonomy): domain Eukaryota; kingdom Metazoa; phylum Chordata; class Actinopteri; order Beryciformes; family Berycidae; genus Centroberyx; species Centroberyx gerrardi. Next base: position 5,227,624 of record NC_136018.1, on the reverse strand, counting down.
GGGTTGCCCTTCTCAAGGTGCTAAACATTTTTAAGACTGTGATTTTTTATCTGAAGTCAGCAGTTGATTATGTGCTATGATTTGGGGAAATCTGTAACCCATGAGCATCATCAATACCACCATAACGTTTTGTGGCCTTTCTAGAGTTTAATGGGAACAATTAGCAGGAAGGAAAAAACTGCCAGTCATTGATTCCCAATCTTGATTCTGTAGCAGGAACATGATGATTTACACATGATAAATTCAGCTGGATTTACTAAGGCACTCTTCAGCGCTGTCTAAGGTTAAACCACACAAAATGTAATGGTTTCCCCCATTTAGATGGCCCATAAAAAGATTAGATGGGTGCCACCAACTGGTAAATATCATGTGTAAATGCAGACACTTATTTAGTTATTCTCATACTTGCCCCCACCACCATGTAGTCAAAACTGCCTCTAGACGGGTAGGCATTACATCATAACCAATACATTGTCCATAGGAACTAAGGAACCTGAGTAGAGCTGTATTTGACTCCTTCCTGATTCATCCTCCTCATCAGGAAGTGGCTGCGGGTAGAAGGGCAGTTTGGCGTACCGGTACCACTGCCTGAGTTGCCTCGGTAACAGCTTCAGGAAGTGCTCAGTGAGGAAGAGTGCGGCTTCTTGTACGGCTGGGCGAAGGAGCTGGTAAGTTGGGAGAGAGAGGACCAGCAGGCAGAACTTCGCCTGAGGTAAAAATACAAAGGAAACAGGTACTGTAAGGTGTGTGTCTGGACCTCAACAGGAACAGTTTTACATTTTAGACTTTAAGCCGATGCTCTTATCCTATTACAATAAGTGCAACTGTAGAATAAGCTTAAATAGACTTATCAAAATTACAAGCAATCAATAGTAAGGAGTGCAAGGGTCAGAGCCGTAGTTGCCAGACTATATTGCTGTTTGTAAGAATGATCATATACGAGAGAAATATTAGCAAACAACATAAAATAAGAGCTAAGGAGAGAAGAGGTGTGTGTGTGTCTGTGTGTGTGTGTGTGTGTGCCAGCATTCAGATATAGAACAGAATAGAACAGAATAGAACAGAATGGAGAGCACCTTGTTTAGAAATGAATGTTCAGAAATTAATTTTGGACACTTCTCTCTCTCAAGCAATTAATTGCAGCCTCTGCGATTTGGAAATTAAAGAAGTTCATATTGCGATTGAAATGTTTAGCTTAGCTTTAAATTAATTGTTCAGCTCTGCCACACACTCAAAGTTCCATTTGGCTTTTTTATTCACCAGTGTTTCAACAGGCAAGCTGGTTAAGTGGGTGAATAAATAATGCAAATGAAGCTTTGAGTGTGCGGTGCTGCTTCCTGTGTATTATGACGCTTACCAGAACTCTTGAGGTTGGTTTAGCCTTCACTCCGCTCCTCGGAGAGGAAAAGAGACTGGTTGGGTTGCTGGCTTTATCAGCCGCCATCAGGGCAGCGAACATAGTTCCCATTCTCTCCTCGCCGTTCCTGGTTTAAGACAACACAAAAGTGAAACGTTTATATTTTGTTACATATCTTCAATCAATTATGCAAACTCTACTATGAAAACAGGGGGAAAAAAAGAATAATGCCTCACTTTTTCTCAGCCAGGTATGCTTCCAACTGGCTGTTATTGACTTTTTTGGTCTCCAGAAACTTGGCGTGTCCATCTTACCTGACTTGTCGGTGCTGGGTCCGAGGGGGGGTAAAGAAGAAGAACAAATTTCATAAACAAAACCATTTGGCCAGCTAGTTTAGATGAAGGAGCAATGTACTTTGACTGGCATGAAAATAGACTCACTTTTTTGTCTCCTCAGGGTCGGCTAATAGAAAAGGAAACCCATGAAAACATTATTAAATCTTTGTGCAATACTGTACATGATGCAGTATCGGTATCATATGTAATGCTACAACTTGTTTTCCAAAAGAAAGATCAAATTTTCAATCATACAATAAGTGTGAGAGATCATATATATGTATTGCATGTGTGTGCTGGTTTGGAAATGTGAGTAATGCTCCGACAGCTCGTTTTTATAGGATGTGTGTGTGTGTGTGTGTGTGTGTGTGTGTGTGTGTGTGTGTGTGTGTGTGTGACTGACAGCTGTCCTCCAGCAGCACCAGTAGCTAGGGAGGCAGGTTGTCTCCAGTCTCCTCCACCGCCGTCAGGCTCTCTTTATGTCCAGCCTTTTTTCTGCTGGGACTGGACCTGGGACTACAACTACATATAAATACATATAAAACACACACACACATACACACTGTACACACACTCGCATGGCAAATACACACTGACTTGCACTAAGACAATAGGAACCTCTCTTCAAAGTGCTGGCTTCTTTTTCTTGTTATTTTCAATGGAGAGGATGCATTGTTGCGCATTCCTGAATGTGATGAAAACGTTGCTTTAATGCTCAGTGGGCCAAGTGCTACAAGTTCAAAATGTTTCAACTTTTAGCAGGACTTGTGTTTCAAGCAGGTTTTCAACAGTCGTTTAGCAATAACTGGAGCCACAACCGACGCTTCTCCCCAGCATGTGTTAAGCGCTTCTTGCTAGAAAAACGGTTCCCAGTGGACCGAAGATTTTCAGCTCTGGTTGCAGGGCTCGTCGTGGGAACCGAGCCCTGGGCAAACCGATGCAGTATGAAATAAAATAAAAGATGCTAACTTAGCCTAGGGACAGGTCTCATACATGAGCTGAGGCAAAAACAAAACTTGAGCATGCAGTGTGAAAAGCACTTTGTCTTTTTTACCTGTAATATTGTTTGATGAGAATGTCGGTCGTGTCTTTCACGGTAGTGTTGATGTAACTCCTGTTGAGAGGGACCTACATGTATGAAGACTAAGACTAACTATCAGCATATCTGTCTCAACATCAGCAATAAATGTTTTATCTCTAGCATGTAACTTGGATAGGTCAACAAGAGGTGAAAGATTTGATACAGGTCAAAAGCAATGAATAAGGTGAAGAATACAATGGAGATTTTCCTGTTAAAGTCACCTTCAGTAGCTCTTGGTCTTCAGGTGTTAGCCAGGTGGACAAGAGGTCCATGTTGTTTGTGTACACCACCCCGACTGTTTTAAAGGGTCTGTTCACAGAATAAGGAATCTGATCAAATTCTGTCAGTCCATAGAAAGTTGATCGCTAACTGTAGCGTCAGTAGTGCTGCAACAATTACATAGCAATGCTAGTTCTTGACTTGCTATTAACGGCTGATGTCAAAACAAGAGGTAACACGGAAACGAGGTGATAGTGGTCAAAATCAGCCACTGTTCCTCTGGGCATAGAAAATGAACAGGCTTCTTGAACTGCTTGTGGTGTGAATGCATGGTGAAACACCGTGACACCCGGCGGACACACACACTTCTAAAATTCTTCATGAATACACTCCCGGTTTGGCGTCACACATCGTAACTCCATGTTTAATAATACAAATTTAACCGTTTTGTTCCAAAATGAGATATCCTCCATTTGATACCCAGTAAAATTAATTTGGAAAAAATAAAAAGATACTACCTATTTTAAAACTTTTGGCTGGAAAATAATAAAATTGTCTGAGCTGCTGAGCAACTCCTGCCTGCTCTGGTTGTTTCTTTTGGAGAGGTCGTCTTCTCCCAACACATCCTGATGAACTCCTCAGGAGTGTAGCTAGCTGCTTCTATCAAACAGTACAAATTAAATGAGCAATAAAAATGAAGAGACACACCCTCACACACACACACACACACTACAATTTTAACCCCTTGCACCCTGAGTTTCCCCTTAAATTTCCTCTTAAGTAGCTTTAAAGTCAGAATTTTTTACGAGACTGTCACATACATATTCTGTATCTGCTTGTTCCAACGTTTCATTGAAGCTACAGCTGCATATATTGAGTGAAATATTCAAACCCAAGATGACATTTTTTTTATGGCTGCACCATTACAACAAATGGAAAAAAAATCTAGATGATTGTGCATCATTTTATACACATTTCCCTGTAATTCAGCATGACATATTTGGTATCTTTGGAAACCTTGGGATCTTGACTAGAATTTAAAATACAGTTCTGTGGGTTTGAACAAAGCTTGGCCGTGAAACATGTGTTTGTAATGATGGTACAGTCTGAGGGACCTCAGGGTTAATTCTATTCTTCGTTTTTTTGTCTACCAAATACAGACTTCTCATTCTCATTCTCACATATCAGGGGTTCATCCTCTACGTTAACTTGAGACAACAAACTAGTTATACCGGCTCTGATGTCCTCGAGATTTCTAACAGGTTACAGGGTGGATTACAGGCTGAACTTGGGCAAGTGAGGGTCAAACCTTTGCTGCAGTCTGAGGTGAACCTCTGTTTTGACAAAGCTGATGAGCTCCAGGTCCTTATCACTCAGGGACTCGGCCATCTGAGCTGAGATCCACACCCAGTAGGATATCTGAGAACACTTACACTGCTCCAACAGGCAAAAAAGGGAAGAAAAAGTTGTCAGTTGAATTGAATTGTTTGTGTTTGTGCGTGTCTGCACGATTCAGAGAGAAAGTGTGTGTGTGTGTGTTTGGGGGGGGGGGGGGGGGGCAGCGAGAGAGCACAGTCATGTCAGTATGAAAATGTCATGTCCGCTGTGTCAAATATAGCTCCAGACTAGAGAATCTTTCCTTTTGCCTCCTCCCTTTTGCCGTTTTCACATTATTGTGGTATGTGGTAGACATCAAACCAGATGTTCATTGTTTTCAATAGGAGAGTGATGATAAAGTCATCCACAGCTGGCATGAACTGCTGCCTACTGCGCCTGCAGATGGAACTAACAGAAGTTGATTTTTTTTTTCTTTTAGTCAGTTAAAGGGGAATGCCGCCCATTTTAAGGATTCACATTGTTCCTGTGCCCCAGGACAGTTCAGTCAATACAGGGTCTGAAATTACCACCCGCCAAGCGCCTTATTACCACCCGTAAAGCATCAAATGCTGGTACAATTTGTCTTTGGTAGAAAAATCGATAAGGGTCACCTGCCACAGTGGCCGGTCACCAGTCTTTGGTCGGACTTTCTCACTACACTTCTCACTTTCTCACTACACTTCTCACTTTCTCACTACACTTTGAAACTACACTTCAAAATACTCTCTTGTACTGTCTCTCTCTACTGCACTTCATGATGAACTGCAAACTTGATCTATTGTCTAAGTGAGTGAGCAAGTGTTAAATTAATATACAGTACCTGTTTACACGAAATAACATTCTCTCTCGGGTGAGAGATCTCTATGAAAAATATATATTCATCATTTTGGCCAGTAAAAAGTATACCAGAGCTATAAGTATGAGAGCGAATGGACTGTACCATTGTCAATCTGCAGACTTGAGGGATGTTACAGACGGAGGACCTGCATCACTCAACACTTAGGACTACAGCTTTCAAACACATACCAGTAGCAAAAGATTTGGAGATTTCTGTAAGTTAAAAGTCTTCTTCTTGGCAATGTGTAATGTTACATTGTTAGGATAAAAACTGGTTTGTCTGTGGCTGTTCATTTTCAATATTAAATTTCATTTCAAAATGTCTAATATGCTGCATTTTACATCCCACTATAAATGCCACAGTACAACAGACTTATAAGTAACATACTAACTAACATAACATAGCTAGACTGCAAGAAAAAACAGGGGAAATGTCAACTGACGTTAGCTACCTTAGCTAGCTTGCTACAATGCTACAACATCGTTGCTACATGTGTCGAAATCCGGTTTGTCTTCGCCTCCTCGTGGAAAACTCATCTTTTTTCGGTAAGTACCGTCTGCAGGCACGGTAGGCAGCACTTAGGCTTTGGATAAGTCCTTTTTGTAACTTCAAAACAAAGTGAAAGTAACGTTACACTAAATATTGTAACCTAGCTTGACCGGTTAAACGTCTCGAATCAAAGTAACATTAACACTCTTAGCAACATACATTCCATTAATCCTCTAAAGCTTCATACAGTAACGTTAGTTGAATCCAGACGTGTCCAAAAACGTTCATATTCTTTAATGATGAGCTACCTGAAAACACAGTAAACGAAGTGGTGTAATAAGCTATAAAAATATGTATAATATTGTGGGGTCAAAATTCAAAAGCAATTAGCCTAATTACCTAGTTACAGTAAAAAGTTGAAGGGAACTAAGTTGGTAATCCAAAATTACCCAAATTTTATTTTTTATTTTTTATTTTTTTGTCTCTTGAAATGTATTGAGTACATATCCCTTACAAATCAGATCCAATTACTTTTGAGTTCATTTATTAGATGTGAAAACTCCATTGCACATTCATTTAGAAAATATTTTAAATGATGTTATGTTACATCCATTTGAATAGGTGTGTTGCTCGTTTGTCCAGACAGAGGTATGATGGAGGACATGAAATTTATTTTCAGTGCAAGTGAAGTTTATTAATTTAAATTTAAATCACTTCAATCTTGTGTTGATTTGCTGTATGATCTTGGTGTAAATGTACTGTAGGTTGTAAATGCTTCTGTCTGAAGCACAGCAGATTTATTTTCTGTTTGTTTCATATATTGTTGCTAATATTGGTATATTAGGGGTCCGCCACTATTATATTAACTCCACTATCATTGAGTATCATTAAGTGTAATACCGACTTCCTCCACGTGGTGGAGCTACAAATCCGTGATATCACAGGCTTGGACTTGGTGAATGGGATTGAACACTACAACATTTTGTAAGGGACGTGAATATGTGAAAGACATTTCTAGACCAAATCATAGACTTTTGGATAATTTTGGAACTTATCTCCAAAACTAGAAAAAGATAATTAATTCTCTTAAACTTTTAACCCTTACTTAAAATCACTGTGTTATTATAATTGTGAGTTTATAGTAATCATATCATCTCCTGTGCTATCACTATTATATTCATATAATATTCCTATAGTGACTTATAGTTTTGCTGTGATATTTTTATAGGATTATGACATATAGTTATTTTTTGTAAGGGAATAGGTAGGTCTAATTGCTTTTAATTATTAATCCAAAATAGACCTATAATGTTTGTGTTGTTTGTTTAAAAAAAAACCTCACTCATTATTAAAGAGCACAGTGGGTTTTATAACTATTCAATGAATTCACTTGTCATAATTACAGTAGGTTTGTCTAGAACAGCCATATTTACAGTGTGTGTGCCTGTGTCTGTGTGTGTGTGTGTGTGTGTGTGTGTGTGTGTGTAACCCTCCTATCTTGTTGCTGGATTCCAGTAAGGCCTTTATTGGGTGAGCTGGTGTGATAATAAGAGGTCACCAGAGTTCATTCTCAATCTCTTTGCAGCTCTGCCATTGGTCAGTGCCAGCATACGATTAGCCTTTAGGAACGAGACTGATTTAGTGCCATTGGCATAAGGTGGCTCCAGATTAGTGTTAAGTAGTTTGCAAAGACAGTGTTAAGGGATTGTGATACAGTGTTCAAGGAGCAGATTGGAGTATTATTATTGGGATGGTCCGACATCCGGGACTTCCATTCATTCGTGTTAAAATCAAACCCAGAAGACAAACAATAAACAAACATGGACCTGCTGCAGTTTAACAAGTTGATTTGATGAACTTCATTCAAACAAATGTTAAGTTAGTCTGGTTAACAACAAGGTGCATGTGTATGTGTTTTCTTACTGTTGACTGACACAAACTTTTATTGTTGATAACCTTGTTGATAAGGTTAAAGGTCACCATTGCATCGTAACTCTAAATGTTGACTTAAAAATGACTTAATCACTGACTTTGGAGGGCGTTCATGTGAAATTACCAAGTAGGAAAGTCGTTTTTTCCGATATATCCGATAGCACATGAATGCGCAATTAGTCATAGAAACATTTCTCAGAGGCAGAGCTGCTGTGGAGTTAAACCTCAGTGGGCGGAGCCAAATAAACTGTTTTTCTGGTGAAGTAATGTTAGACTGAAGCCCAGTGAAAAAGGCAAGAGATAAGAGAGGAGGAAACTGATATTATGAAGTGTAGCAGTAAAAAAATCTAGATGACGATAACCTGAAGATCATGAGTGTCGTGGTCACAAATGAATGAAACAAATAAGTCATTACCATCCATATTTGTTTATTTATTTTGACCAGAGTTCCTTCTTTGTCATTCAAGTTTGCCAACTGAAAAACTGTGGTTCTTTGGCCCCGCCCACTGAGGTTTAACTCAACCAATCAGATTATTTCTGCCTCAGAGAAATATTTGTAGAACTAAAACCTCAATCTGCCTTCAGGGATTGTGCTGCACCTTGTTCATCTGAAACCTGAGCCGCGAACAAGTAAAGAAGCTGTCATGTATTGTGTGCTGGAAGGTGTGTTTCAGATATGAATTTCATGAATAGGAAATACAGTTTTATTCTTGTCTTAAAGGGGGTTTACACACCTTTCCCATTGACTCCTGGGATCATCTGTGATTAGAGGTGTCCTCTTGATAACCGTAGTCTTCCATCTTCCATTCATCCCTCTTTACTATAACAAACAGTCAGGTTTCTATGAAGCTCAATGCCCAAATAGCCCTTCAGCTCTGGGGCAGCTTTGCACCTCTGTGACTGTTTCCGTCTAGCTTAAAATCCCAATTTCCAAGGTGTCTCAAGCCTCACACCAAAACAAATCCACATACCGCACAATACTAACAGGGCTAGAGACTTTATAGCCATGACCACATCTCCAGTGGAGTCAGCCATGGGGAACACACTACAAGAAATGACGGTCATTTTATCTGATATTGAGTCTTAGAATCGGTTATTTTTCTTAAAACGAGAAAAACCTGCGAGAGTTAGGGTGAGATGATGTCACCTGTTTCCAATGAAAATCAGTGTATTTCTTTTTTTTTCTTTTCGTAATTCAAGTGACATCTTGATTGAGTGATGTACATTATTTCAAGACACTGTCACTTGTTTAAAGCAAATACTTTCCTTTGATCTGTCTTTTGTTTTAAGAAAAAAAAAACTCATTTTAAGACTCAAAGATAGGTTAAATGACTTGTTAAGATGGGCATTTTTTCAGTACAGTTGTTAGGGACTACATGAAAAAACTGCCAAAAATATCCATCTTAACAAGTCATTTAATCTAGTATTGAGTTGTAAAAGCTATTTTTTTCTTTAAATAAGAGATAGAATATGCTAATGGATGACATCATTTCACTTCTTTCCAATGCAAATCAACTCGTCTGAATCAAGTGGCACTGATGCTAGGAGTGTGATCTGCCTTATCTGAAGGTCTTGTCACTTCATTCAAGATAAATTATCTTTGTCAGATTTTTTTCACTTGTTTTTAAGGAAAACAATATTTCAAGACTCAGTACTAGACTCCATGGCTAAGCTTGACATTTTTTGCAGTGTAGGAAACAGGTTTAGCTCTGTTGCATGTCAGACAGAGCGCCAGACTGAAGCTGCTCACACGCAGAACGGCAATGAGCGGCTGATGGAGACTCTACTGGAGACTCTACTGGAGACTCTAGACTCTACTGGAGACTCTACTGGAGACTCTAGACTCTACTGGAGACTCTACTGGAGACTCTACTGGAGACTCTACTGGAGACTCTGCTGGAGACTCTACTGGAGACTCTACTGGAGACTCTGCTGGAGACTCTACTGGAGACTCTACTGGAGACTCTACTGGAGACTCTGCTGGAGACTCTACTGGAGACTCTGCTGGAGACTCTGCTGGAGACTCTACTGGAGACTCTGCTGGAGACTCTGCTGGAGACTCTAGACTCTACTGGAGACTCTACTGGAGACTCTGCTGGAGACTCTGCTGGAGACTCTAGACTCTACTGGAGACTCTACTGGAGACTCTACTGGAGACTCTGCTGGAGACTCTACTGGAGACTCTGCTGGAGACTCTGCTGGAGACTCTACTGGAGACTCTGCTGGAGACTCTGCTGGAGACTCTAGACTCTACTGGAGACTCTGCTGGAGACTCTACTGGAGACTCTGCTGGAGACTCTACTGGAGACTCTGCTGGAGACTCTGCTGGAGACTCTGCTGGAGACTTTACTGGAGACTCTACTGGAGACTCTACTGGAGACTCTGCTGGAGACTACTGGAGACTCTACTGGAGACTCTGCTGGAGACTCTGCTGGAGACTCTACTGGAGACTCTGCTGGAGACTCTGCTGGAGACTCTACTGGAGACTCTACTGGAGACTCTGCTGGAGACTCTAGACTCTACTGGAGACTCTACTGGAGACTCTGCTGGAGACTCTACTGGAGACTCTACTGGAGACTCTACAGCAGTGAATAGGAAGTTGGATGAATAGGATTTGGAGGGGTGACAAATTGAAGGGGGGGATTAGGTGTGTGTGAGCTACACCAGCTGGCTGAGTCCTCCTTCCCATTAACAGAGGAGGGGTGTGTGTGTGTGTGTGTGTGTGTGTGTGTGTGTGTGTGCGCATGCTCTTGCCTTGTTCATCCGTTAGCAGTGGAAACACATAACTGCACGCAACCACACTTAGGTGATCCCCCAAAAACACATATGCATTAGTTCAATTCACAATGTTTTTCATGGATTTCTTGGAAGTTCTAGTCTGTAGCTCTTGGTATCGCACACAACCAGAAGGCTATACATATATTTTACCAATATAGATCATATTACCTCTTATTACCTAAATATTGAGTAATAACTAGCAATATAGCTATCTTATAGATATCTTCATATGGTTTTCCTACACTGCAAAAAAATATGAATCTTTATAAATATTTTAATCATGTTTTGGAGTCTTGAGATCTTGAAAAGAAAATCTGCCGTTTGATAAATTTCACTTGTTTCCAAAGCAGTTTCACTTTAAGAATAATTCAAAAACAAACAAAAAAAACAAAAAAACCTTGAAGCAAGTTCAATCAAACAAATGAAATGATCTCATGCCATTCTGAGATGTTTTTCACTTGTTTGAAGGACAGTAAGATTATAAAACTCAATACAAGATTAAATAACTTTTTTATATGTACTGTATTTTTTTTAAGTGCATGTGCAACTGCTATTCTTAGCAGAAGCCTGGACAAGCTGTCATGGTTGTAGGCTATAGGATCACACATGTTGCTGAAGCCAAATGATGTGGGTGTAGCAAGCGAACAAAACTTTCTGTCTCCACAAATAGGTTTTATACAGTTTAAATCCTGAGGCATTTTTAGAATTTTTTTACATCATCCGTAACGCCACGTCTGCAGCCGCTTTTGCCTCAATGACTTAATCTTTGCCAAGAAATGGAACTTTTGTTTAGTAGAAACCAATCCAAAAGTACAATTCAATATCCCTCTAATTGTATGAATACTATACATTTACCTTATGCAGAATATGAACACAAAACTAGATTTTTTCCGCCATTTTCAGAAGGTTAAAGTTTGTCATTCTTTGACTTTCCAACTTCATCATCCAACTTTTAATGGCGTTCATGTGAAATTTCCAAGTAGGAAATTCATGTTTCCGATATATTTAATAGCGCGTGAATGCAGGGACAGGCAGCCTACTGTCTAAGAAATGAATTTGTTTTTCTCGAACTTAACATTTATCATTAATTTTATTATTTTTTTGCCTCAAAAATGTTTTGTTTTTTTACCGTTCTGAAGGGGCACATCATTGTTCATGTTTCCTTTAACGCTTGAGGTACTACAGCCAAGATGGTCTGGTCCTGGTAAATACTGGTACACACACACACACACACATGCACACACACACACACACACTCACATTTCCCATCATACAGAATTTTCACTTCAGGTGAGCAATTTAAAAGCAATTTAAAAGAGGTATTTCTAAAGTAAAGATAATATTAAAATACACAGAATGTGAATTAGCATAAACTCTTGAACATTTACACAGTTCCTTATTATTTATGCATCCAAATGACCAAGCAAATGATGTCAGGCCTAATTATGTTCAGCGGCCAGTATCTTAAGACACAGCTTGTCATTGATTGACCATTGACTGGCAGGACTCGCCCTTGTGGCAAATTGCTTTTCAAAAATCTTTCTCCCCCCTCTGTCCTCTCATTGATTTTCAAGGGAAAATGGGGTAGTCAATAGCAGTCCTAAGGTTTTCTCACCAATGATTTTCCAAATGGAGAGGCAAGAGTCTGAGGCAGAAAGAGAAGTATTTTATTCCAAAGTGCTATATATCAATTTTCAGGGGTAAAAAAAAAGAAAAAAAAAGAAAGTTGAAATTCACACATCATCAATAGAGCAAAAACATAGATGAAAATTGTTACTATTTGGGAGGCGAAGGTTTTAAAATAGATCTTCTAGTATTGATCTAATCTACAAAATTACTTTGTAGATTATTGCAATCAATTTGCCACAGTATGTGTCACCTTTTTCAAATGGTGAAATTGGAATTAAATTTTTCAAAAAGTAATTCAGAGCAGTTTATATATGATGATAGCAGGTGGTAATTTATGAATGGGAGTTTGCATCTCCAAGCTCAGACTCACTACAGGGGGAGGAGGGGGTACCTGGCAGAATTTGTCCATCTCACCAGTAAAAGACCTTCTTTGTGATTTACCACACACACACACACACACACACATACACTTGCATGCATGACACACACACACACACACTCCCATCCCCCCCCCCTTTAAATTCCCTGTGCGCTGGCCCTAAGAGGGGGGTCTGTTTGCTGGGGAGTGAGGGAGGGAGGCGGCGAGGCAGGTGCTGCCGGGGGAACAGTGGCCCTGTTGTGGCTCCTCTGAGTGTCTCTCTCTCCACTCGTCCGTCTCCCTCGTTCGCCCCTCTCATCCCCCTCATCCCACGCTGTTTCGCTCCCACCATCATCACAAACAGGTGTGTGCATCCCTGCCTCCTGCCTGCCAATTCTCCCTCTCCTGCTCATCATTTTCTCCGTCTGTTTTTTTCCTCTCTATCTGTCTGTCTGTCCATGGCTGGAAGTGCCCCACTTCTGATTTTTCCCTCACATGTGACACATCATCTGATGTTTTCTAATCGGTGTGAACAGCGAAAATCCTCACGGAGTCTAATTTGTCTCGATCCCGATCTGGATCGTATGGATATGTGGTCCAAAATTGGATCCTGAGGCATGCGACTTGTGTTTGAAAGCTCAAATCAAAATTTGGCAGCGCTGCCATGACGATAACACCATTCACCTGAGACAATTGTCATAATTTCTTCGCCCACGGCAGCTTGACTGAGCCAGCGTTAGCATGGAGGTTCAAGGAGACACAACAACGGATAGAAAGCCAAGTAGCCGACTTGATTGGCATTTGGTAATAAATAAAAATAATAAAATAATAAAACTCGAAGGCTCACACTGTGTTTGGAACAAGCTGCAGAAGTGTAGCTACAAAGACGTCTGTGTCTTTTGTTATTGCTACTCTGCGCACACGTCAGTTCATATTCATATACGGATATGGGTTACATGCTAGAGTAGATATGAACAGTCATCCAAAAAATCAGATATGAGCAGCAATTTGGAACTGAGAATGAAGACTTCCGGTGTGAACGTAGCTTTTCTATCTTCATCACACTCTCATCTTGTCTCACGCGTCTATTTCTCCCTTTCATCAATCTGCAGCTCACACATCTACAATATAGACTTGAATTCAATCAAAGCCAGTTTATAGATTATTTTACTAGTTTCAACACAATTCATCTTCTGTCTATCAAAAGTCTCAATGCCTTGAAGCAAAGCAGACCGACAGTATCTTCGTTCTAGATCATGTCACTTCCTGAAACAAGTTGAACTGTTTTGAAAAAAAACCAACTACTTATTTCATCCCATTTGCTGACTTTTTCACTGATGTGTTTTGAAATTGTTTTTTAGCCAGCTGTAGCATGCAAAACCAAGAATGTGCCGTGGGACTGTGCAGAGCGTGTGTTCATTTCACTCGCTTTAAGAAAAAAATAACAAACGATATTGGATTAAATGACTTGTTCAAGATGGATATTTTTTCCGTTTATAATGCCTAATAAGAAAGCACATTTCATATGTTGATTTTGATTAGTGGTGGGCGGTGTACTGGTACAAACGGTAATACACCGGTAGAAATCTGAGCCAAGGTTTAGACGTTCCCATACTATTTCTATCGCATGAGTCAGAGAGGCTGGAGGCGAACAGTCTTTGCGTAGTTACGTTCGACAGACTTAACATCAAGCGGTTTGTCATGAAAACACGTGAGTAGGCCAGCTTCACAAGTAGCACACATGTGCCTTTGTTTATGTAAGTCCATGAACAACAGACAGCACTCACTATTTAGTTTATTTATACGATGATGTACAAGTTTCAGCATCTGCCTTCCTCAGCGTGCACTTTCATAGTGAGCGAGTCCGTTGTTCATGGATTATTTCTTTTCAGCACCCTACATAGCATAACACAAAAAGAGACTGGAATTGATTTCATGGAGTTGAGCACGCTCCTCTACATTGGATTTATGAAAGTCCAGACATGAAGCTTGAGGGAACAGCGAAGTGAAACCAGGGAACCGCCTAATCTCTGACCAAAGGAAAACCAGCAGAACAAAGATGATGAAGAGACCGACTATGTGGTTATAAAAAAGTGAGACACTGAGCAGGAAACTATCATCTGCGAGCTTTGTCACACAATGGAAACACCGCCTTTTACACCTTTTACTTCCTGGAAAACAGAGCGTCTTTCATGGTGACCTCATGCTGCACTAGTAGGCCTAAATATACATTTCTAACCAATAAAACCATAACAGATTTTTGAACAGTCCCGCCCCTCCACACCCCTCCCATCAAATAAAACTACCTTCCTCTCCCTGACTCATATTCCATTGGCTTAGACGTTTGAATGATCCCTCACTGTGTTATGTCCCGCCCCCAACATCCTGTTTCAACAGGAAATACATCAAATCAAGGAAGTAAAGATGCCGTTTCATGGGGTCTTTAAAGTATCTGCACCGCTGAAACCCTATAGGCGAGAAACAGGCATTCTCACAGGGTTCAAATTAGCGTGATGTACCGTTACAATCCAAAACATGATAGAAAATTCAGGCCGTATCACCCACCACCCTTGTCTTGATAGTGTCTTAGCGTGGCCACCACTTTAGATGACTCAGTATCTGAAGGTCGTCTGCTATTGAGGAGGAGTGACAGTCGCAGGCGTGACAAACAAGGAGGACGTCCGTGAACGTCGCTCTCCACCGCCGAGCCCGCGGCCCGAGAGCTCGCGCGACGGCACCTGAATCAAACGCCTTCTCATCTCCAGCGACCGACCCGACGCACGCAATCTATTCCTCATTCTGTTCTCATTGTTGACACACTGTCATTGCAGGGGCCTCGCTGCCTAGCAACGAAATCCGGGCAGACGTTTTTCCAATCTTCTGTCGGGGGGGTAGCTCCGCCCCTTTCCGTCCCTAGAGGAATGATTGAAAGGTCACTTCACTCCTCTCCTTGTCTGTCAGCGCAGAGATTGTCCTCTCTGAAAACTCTCTGAGATGTGTGTGTGTAGTGTGTGTGTGTGTGTGTGTGTGTGAGGGGGGGATACTTCACCGTGGGCACAAAACAGTCGCTGATGAGTGGGCAGAGAGGCTGCAGCGCGCTCTCTTAAGACTTCATGATCGAACCGGCGGAGGGGGGGGTGGGGGGGGGTGTCGGCCGGATCGATGCCGCCATACTCTCCTCATCACAGGCTGAACACGACCCCCGTCGAATCGCTCCATTGTTGTTTCTCGGCGAGATCAAAAGGCCCCCGTGGAGCGCGGTCGGTGCTACTACGCCGCTTAACACACTTAATGATCGGTAGAACGGTGAATCAGGGCCACGAAGGTCACAACTTCAGCTCCACTAGTTTGCAATAAGAATGGAGTTAACTCGTTTTGAACAGAAAGCGTGTATTTGCAATAAGTAAGGAGGAGAACGCGGACGTCAGGGTCATCAGACTGGAAGGGGGAGGCACTGAGGTGGAGAGCTACATGTTTACCTAACTGACGGAGAGCAATGATTGGACGATAGCAGATGTGACGTGACCAATTTTACAGCTAAGTCCACACTGCTGTGGGAGAAGCAGATTGGTTAAGATATGAGAATCCCTCCCTCATGAACTCTAACGCTTACCTGGTTCCTTCTTGTTGTAAAGTTACTTTGCTGTAGAAGTATAACTGAGAGAAACACTCAAACGGAAGTATACCAACTCATGATATCAGCATATGAGCAAAGACTGTATTTGTCTTGTATGAGATAAATACAAAGGAAATCCTGTCCAAACCTATATGGGACATGAAATCTCCATTAAAGAATAACTCTGGCCATTTTCAACCTGGACCCTATTTTCACTCTTCATCAGACTCATCGATTCTGATCAAAATCTCATCAATTGCTTCACTATAGAGCTGCTTGCGTCTTGCCACTTGACAAAAATCAACCACAAAAGCACCAAAAACATGTCTTCAACACATTACTTGCTCTGTAATGAGTCATGTTGATAAAAAAAGATGTAAATGAAAATGATCTAAAGTCATGCCTGTCTTGATGCTGCCTTGCTTTACAGCAGTACTCTCGCTGCCTCACCACTCAACAGGGTATAACGTCATTTCTTGTGTGCATCTGCTGCGAAAAAGTAGAGCAAAATGAACAGAGAAAGTTGTCAGGTCATAGATAAACTGAAAATGTAAAATATACATTCTCTCATTACAGAGTGAGCGGCAATATGTCGATATGAAAGAGACGTTTTGGGTGCTTTTGGGGCCAATTTAGACACTAAACTCCCATCATCTTCAAGGCTGCTGTGCTGACCTCCCTGGAGGAATTTATCTACAGGGATCAATAAAGTCTCACATTATTAAGAAGAAAAAGAACAAGACGGACACAGCTACGGACCGTTTTCAAAGCGAAGTCCTCTGGAAACATAATGGCAGAGAACTAAGGGCCTGCCTCTCATTAACATTCCTCACCCTCACCTCCAACAATACATTTGCGTTGCTGCGAGTGGAGGCACTCAGCGGGGAGATGGATTTCTCTCTGTTCTCGTTGCGGAATATTTTAATGTGTCATCAAAGTGCGGCGGCTCAATTCTGGCACAGCTAAACACTAAGCCGGAGCCAAACTCGAGAAGGGAGAAAAAAAGAAGTGTGTCTGAGGGACAATATTAGCATACCGGCGCCTGCATGGTAATGTTCAAGAGCCGTTTCAGACGAGACTGTATTGACAGAGAGGTGGGCTGAATGGTGCGGTGATTGTAAGCTTTTGTGCCACTAACATGGAATAATGATTGCGACACAGGCTAGGGGAGCGTGTAGCGTGACTCAAAGGCGGTAGGCTGTTTTCTCTCATTCAAGCACAGCATCCTAACAAATATGTCTCATAAATCCATCGCATTTTATACACTCCAAGTCTTATCATGCGTTTATCCCTAGTTTACCAGATACACCCTCACATAGACCATGAACAGGTCACAGCTTCGGTATCAGTCACTTCTTAAAACCTACTTTTATGTAAAGGCCTTCTCCTAGAGTTTATTTTAACTTGTTTTATTCTATTTTAATTTATTTAATTTATTCTTTATTGTATTGCATTTCAATGTAATCCTTCTTTTAGATGGTGTTCTTTTCTATTGTTAAGTTCTTTACCTCATATGATCTTTTAATTACTTTTTAACTATTTTTCTTGTTGTAAAGCACTTTGTAACTCGGTTTTGAAAAGTGCTATATCAATAAAGTTTATTATTATTATTATTACTATTAGTAGTAGTAGTAGTAGTAGTGTTAGTATTATTAGTAGTATTACACATTTCAACCTTGAAAATGGGAACTGCAAACTCAAGAGAACTAAACAATGATTCAGTGAAAAAGTTTCCTCAAAGCACAGAAACAAGGTTAATACTAATGAAGAGAGAGGATTTCCTTTGCCATGTCAACACAAACACACAAATAACAACAATAACAACGCTCTCATCTAGTGCCACAACAATGCACTTCATCTGTCTTGTAAGGGTACAGTGAGTGACGGCAGCAGAGGATGAAACCGTCTCCCCGCCAGATAAGAGCCACCATGAGGAGCTCTTTCCCCTCCAGGCTTCTCTGCTGTGAGAGAGATTGTGTTCTGCCTCGCACCTCGCACCTCGCACCTCGCTGTCCCCGAGCCTCTGACTCACTTCCTTTACAGAGGGGTGTGTGAGCGCCTCGGCCGCGTACTTCAAAGAGAGAAAAAAAAAAAAGTACGGCCACCGTCAATGCCGCCGCACTAGCCCCCGCCGCTGTTATTACTACCACCGCTGGGAGAAAACAAAATGCTCTGGGCAGCGTCTCAAACCCAACTCTGATGGAGACGCCGCGCATGGCTGCTCTTAGAAGATAAATTACTAGCACAGCTGACACTTCAATTCAAACTCTACTGTCCTGTAAGGGAAGTTGTAGTAGCAGGACAGGATTTCCAGTGAAAACGCACAATGAAAGGCAACAGTAAACATGTTGGCCTTCACACATGACGCAGTCCCGTCCCCCTCTGGGCAAATCAGTAACAAATATGTCACCTTGTTTTGACCTGTAATTGTACTGCCCCACCCCCATTGGGCCAATCAGTGTCAGAGTGTAGTCATGACATGCGTCATTTCCCCTAGTGTTGCCAAAATCGGGCCGGTGGTATCTGAGATAATGGGCGTGACACATGGACGAACAAACGAACAAACGAATGACGTTGGGTTAATCGTGTAATTTTGGAAAAAGTGGTGAGATGCATCATTCTCCCGTCAAAATCTGATTAGCTGTGTTTGAGATATTCTGTGTGACGGATGAATGAACAAACAAACAAAAGCACAAAAACCCCCCATACATTTCTGCAGTATATACCATACAAATACCAGCTGATAGACCAGATCTAATGAAATAAAATGATAATCATCAGTGCAAAATGCAGAGTTCTTACACATGCATTAGACGCTACATCATTTCATGTGCAAATGTAATTGCAGTGAGGATAATGAGTCCCTGTGTTTTTTTTTACTACAATACAGAGAACAGTCGGGGCTCTGACAGCGATGTCTGCAGCCAACGGAGAGAGAAAAAAAAAACCCTGTTTCTGTTAAACGTGAGACAGACAAGACTGTCAGAGGACGGCGAAAGCGTTTTCTCCGCGTTTCCACACGAGCGTACTCTTGGTGCCATTCAGACGGAACAGCTTGTACAATTGAGTGATGCAATTTTCTCTCAAGGTTTGCACAAGCCGTTCCAGCTGCTTTCGGGCTGTGGAGCGCCGCCGTTCATGGCAGACAGAGCTGCTGAAAAGTAGGCCTCCGAGGGGAATGAAAAAGTGCCGCGCCGTGACGTTTCTGCTTGCGATGAATGAAAAGAGGAGGTCGGAGTCATCGGCTGTTTCAAGGATCGAACATTTCCCATGAATCACTGTGCGGCCCTGAAGTCCTGCAGGAGTCTTAGCAGGCAGCGGGGGAGGAGTGACGGCCCTGACACGTGCTGCTCAGTATGTCCTTTGAATGCAATCTTCATGTCCTGGCAGCGCCTATTAAATTCAAATCATCTTCCACTACATCACTGCTCTGGAATGGAATGAAATGAAAGCTTCCTTTCCATTTTCCGAGTCAAGACTTGAAGCAGAAGTCAGGTCTTTTTCATCAGGGCCTCCAGGCTTTGAAATGATTTGCCTGAGGAGGGTTAGGCTATAGCAGAATCAGCATACTGAGAGTGTCATTTGGTATCATTTGAAATCAGTTGAAAGCGCTATGCATCCGTCTTGGGAAAAAAGTCGTGACCCGAAGTTCATCATTCAATATCTCTAAAATGTCAAGGATCGAGTGTGTGAATGTGGTGTCATTTTGTCGACCAAGGACTTTTGCTACCTACTTTTCTTTAAAAGAACCATCATTTCTTTCCATTTTTGTGCTATCGATCATTTTGTGAGAATACCTCTCACTTTTTCAAATGGCGGATATCTCATTTTAGAACAGAGCTCCTCACATCTTCTCCTATCCTCTGTTTTAATGCAAATGTATCCATATCAGGGCTTGGCTTTTAGCACAATCCTCCTTCACAGTTAAACACATTCATGGTAGGAAGCTGGCCAATATTGCACCATAATCATGTTGACCACTGAGCATCTTCACTGGAGTAATCAGGGGTGAAGTGCCGAGCTCAAGAGCACCTTAATAGTAGTTTCTGAGGAAATGGAGAACGTTACTTCTTCTCCTCCCCCAGCCTGACTTTCTCTCAGAATCAAACTTCCGGTCACAAGCTAGACGAGTCTCGCAAGTTGATCACACTGCAAGAAACGTCTCATCACAAAACTGGCTTCTCTAACATCTTCTTATCACGTTCCTCACTTTCTCTTTGATTTAAAGTTACCATTTGTGCTCATATCTGATGTTTTCTTTCTGTGTAAAATGCACTGTAACCCTGTTTTTGAAAAATACCTAACAGAGACGATCCCTTTTCTCTGACTTGGACCTTTGGACGTCGGATCCCTCAGTAACCCGACCACGCCGGGACAAGGGGATCTCAGAGTGTAATAGGATAATGTGGCGCGGCCTGGGTGGGATCGAGCTGCAGCCGTACTGTATATGCCATGCTGCCTTAATGCACGTAGTGAAGTTGAAGTTCTTTTGAAGTGTTTATTTCCAAAAATGCCACAAATCTGTTTCGTAAAATCCTTGAAATGCTGAAATTGATCATTCAGTATCTCTGAAATGTAGAGAATTAGTTTGTAAAGTGTTATTGTTTTGACAGCTGAGAATTTAAGTCACCAATAATCATTTAAAAAAGTATTAGTATTACATTTTTGGGGTTTTTGTTTGTGCACCAAACACCACCGAGGCAAATTCCTGTACATTTCTTGTTCTTGTCAAAAAAAAACGTGATTCCTATTCTCGATGATGTTCTCTTCATTGACTCGTGTGACGGAGGAGTCGCCTTACACAGCAGCAGACTGTCAGTCACCAGCGTCTGACCCGCCGCCTCTGGCCCGGCACCTGTTGTCTGAGACCAGAGAGAGAGAGAGAGAGAGAGAGGGGCTAATAGGCTTGGCTGCTCGCCCGTCCAATCACCAGCCTGATGAGGACATCCGATCCAGTGGTGCCCAACAGCTGCATCTTGTTTTCGACTCTGCCATGTCAGTCACGCTTTCAGATATCACCCCCCCCACACACACACACACCCCACCCCGCCCCGCCCCGCCCCGCCACCGCTGCTTATCCTGAATGCTTCACTGATGCGGAGGAATCTGCAATCAGAAACCAAGGGCTGAGGAAGAGAGTCGAAGCTGCGAGGAGGAAGAAGCAGAGAGCGCTTTTAGGGTGCAATCACCCCTACTGTTCATTTACTGCGGTCCAAATCAAAGTTTACTTTGTCGCAGTTTGTATTTGGTTCGTTGAGGTTCACGCTGCTCGATTACAAGCAAACCAGGACTTGTAAACAGAAGTCACATGGACTCACAAGCAGCTTGTTTATTGGACAGAGTTTTGGTGACATCCTGTTAAGAGATTTTGGAGATTTTAAAACAAAATCCAATTCCAGTCCCTGTAACTTTACCTAAGCATGATGGACTTGTCTGCGCTCTGTCATAATTTACCTTCTATGGTGTTGAGAGCTCATGAAGAAATAGCTGAATATGCCCATCACAGTACATTTTTTGTATGTTACGCCTTCCAAGCATGAGTAACTGCTGGCTATCAGATGTCAGATGTAGCCTTTCTGCCCCTGAGATGCGCGCGCACACTTTTATGTGACGTTGCTCGCAAACTCATCTATCGTAATGAGAACGCATGCGGTTAACACCCACTTGTGCGGATCGGAAGGTGGGCCAGTTGCCTTACTATTGAGTGATTCATCATCCGCAACATAAACAATCTTCGGTTGAGCACGCTGGCTCGGTTCTAGCAGGGGTGAATGAAAAAGCTTGGGAGTCATTTTTGCCACAGACAAGACAGCCAGCGCTTTCCAGACTGCTGAATTGCCATGGGGGAATGTGTCCCTGGAAGCTCAGTGTGTGTGTGTGTGTGTGTGTGTGTGTGTGTGTTGTTTTCGAGCTCATGTAAGACTGATGTAATGACTGATGTTGAACAGCCTGTGAAGTGTTTGAGGCATATTGCTCCTAATTGATTCCACCACACAGCCCCCCCCCCCCCCCTGCAGGCACACAAACCCACCACTGTGACCTCCACTTTCAGTACAGTGTGAAGTATTACCTCATCCAACCCCCAGTCTCCTCATGTGAGCGGCAACTCGCGTGAAAAACTTCCAAAAACAAGACAGGAGGGTTTGGAGATTCAGCTTCCAGGATCTCTAAATTCTGTGTGTGGCTCAAACACAGATAATTGAGGCATTATGAATATGATTAACATGATTAATCTGTGATTTCTTGAATATTTGGGGTTCATTGTATGCTGTCCAAGATCATTCTCACACATACTTGTTCTACTATACTTGTGAGGACTAAACCAAACTCCAAATTCTAATCCTAATCACAGATAGGATAAAAATATCATGTTGGAGATTTTTCCTAATCTTTATATTCTCGTGAGGGACACACACACACACACACACACACATGTATATAAAATAAAGTCGAAACAATTCACATTTAATGCCCTGGGCTTTATTGTCATATTTTAGTGAGAGTTCTGTCACATTTTCTTCTTGTTTTTTTTTTTTTTTTTTAGTCTTTTCAGCCTCCAGGTGGGACAAGTAAACCTCAAGGATATATCCTGCCATTGGACTGGGCATTCAGATTCTGACAAAGACGAGAAGCACTACTAAGTAATGCTGTCTTTGTGCCTAACTCTTCACAGAAGAGAGTACATATAATTCCCCAAAGGAAGGCACCCAATACTTGTGGTTTTTGGCCTTGCAGCCGTCTGGAGATTCTTTTTTCAAAGAAAAAAAGAAAATGAAAAGAAAAAGTGGGGAGAGAGGGGAGAAAACAGCAGTCCTCCGTGCCCCCCCCCTCCCCTTGTTAGCATTTTTTGTTGTCAAAAACTGGAATGATGAAACACGTACAGCAATTACTGCCATTCACCTCCCTTATCACCTATGCATGAACAAGTAACAAAAGAATGAAGTCTTTCAATAAACGAGAAGCTTACAATCAAGTTTACCACAAGAACAGGAGAAAATACAAAAATAACTCAATTTTTTGTTTTACAAAAAAGTGTGTGGGGTTAAAAAAAATTAAAGAAAGGGGGACTCCTGTTGCATGAAAATGAAGGACAACCCCTAAAAACAAAACAAAAAATTAAAAATACAAAAGCAGCATTGATATTTATCAAAACCATGAACAAAAACAAAAACATCACAAAAAAATAGTGCTTTGAATCAGAAGCAGCGGAGGCTTCTGGGAAGAGACTTCATCCCTGTTTTGTTACTTGTGTTGGGACAATGGAAATGGAAGATCCCAGGAAGAGAGGTGTACCCCTCCTCTAGAGCACCACAGCCACCCGCCAACACCACCTCCTCCTCCTCCTCTTCATCCTCCTACTCCCCGGCTCTCCTGGCCTCCGAGTCTGTATGTATGTCACCATTGATTTCCACATGATCCACAGAGAGAAGCACAGGGACCCAAAAAAGGGGGGGAACCTGCTTTGTGTTCACAATATACAAAAATACCCAGGAGTCCGTAGCTACCTAACATTTACTACAGCACAGGAACCAACAAAGGTACAGTGTACAAATAAAAAACAAAACAAACCGAAAACAAAAAGAAAAAGAAAAACTGTAAACACAGCACAATAAATAGATAAAAACAGCAGGCTCCGCACCATGCACATGATGTGATAAAACTCTTCTCTATACAACTCACACATCTCTCACACTCTCCACAAGTTACTCGGCTTATTTTTTTTCCTTTCTTTTAAGTCTGACTCCCAAGTGCAAAACATCACAAATGGACAGTTCTGTATTCAAGTAACATATATACAAGGGGGATATTACAAATATGTAGTTACTGTACAGATACCAATTCTTGCCATATTCATAATTTACAGATGTCAATCTTTACTTTAAACGGTAACAAAAAAAAAAAACGTTTAAAAAGCATGAGAGATGAGAATTGCAACCGAGCCGCCACAGTCGCTGTGGAGACTCGCCGTTCTGTCCGTCTGCGTCAGAGTCCTGCTGTCCCTTTTTGCATTCCCGATGCTACGATGCACAGCACCTAAAGAGCGGACTCTTGAACGCACCGCTACTACGTCACCTCCATGGCCACTGTGTTGTCTGCTATACTGTTCAGAGCCGGCTTGTCTTGGTCGTGATTATCCCTGTGGGACGGAGGAGAGGAGAGGAGAGGAGAGGAGAGGAGAGGGAACATTACACTGCTGTTCAGAGGATTCATACTGCACACTTTAGGTTTCTACACATTTACACTACAGGATAATGCTTGGCACCAGTCAGTCTCTCAGGGCCAAGTAATGTGCCGAGTGATGATTTTACACTTTTCCTGAACTTTATCATAATTTCTTTTTGCTGTCACGAAATTGACAAAATGGCTGTCTAAACTTTCCCCTGCTTTCCAGACCTGCGGAAGAAAACTGTCTCCAGCTTGAAAGGAAAGCAAGTGAATTCGGTGTAGAAAGTGTGTTGGTATGAAAGACAAATATAAAGAATCAGTTAATAACAAGTTGATGTAAAACACCAAATCCACCTTTCACACATGGAATATGTAGCATTTCTTGGCAGTGTTGTCACGAAATTGACAAAATTGCTTTCTAAACTTTCCCGTGCTTTCCAGACCTGCGGAAGAAAACCGTCTACAGCTTGAAAGGAAAGCAAGTGAATTCGGTGTAGAAAGTGTGTTGGTATGAAAGACAAATATATGGTATAGAATCAGTTCATGACAAGTTGATGTAAAACACCAAATCCACCTTTCACACATGGAATATGTAGCATTTCTTGGCAGTGTTGAAACTGAACCGGCTTATTCCGTTTTGGTGTGAGCAGTTATTTTCAAAACTTCATAAAACTCAGGCTTGTAATTATGGCGAATTTTTGCAGATTTATCCCCCATGCACTACGCTCTTATTACAGGCTGACCCCAGTGGATTCCCCAGTTTGTGGGACTCTCAACTGTATAATTTCTGGTAGAAGGCGACTTCACCGGCACTACTTATTTATCCACCTAGTTTCCCCATGGGCATCATTAAAGTTTCATCTCATCTGTCCAAATTTAAGGCTTTTGCCAAGTCATGTTAAATGCTTAAATGCTTATGCGTGTCTTATCTGTTAATGCATAGGCTTTTTTCTTGCTTATGGCAATACAGAACTCTTAACAAGTTACAAATTACCAGAACTTCACACTTCACCCTTAAACGTTAGAAAACCGTAACATATATGGAAAAGGCCGTATGTGTGAAATGGTTTAATGTAGACTTATATTGCACTTTCAGGCACAGACAACTGTTGACTTCTAGTTACAGTTAACGGATTGGTTTCCAAAACCTGCCTGCAGCGGTTACTGCTGCACCGGTGGAGCGGAGCCTCACCTTGAGCCCATGTCCATGGATGATGCTCCAGAGACCTTGGGCATCTGAAGGTTGGTGGTGGCGGCCAGCTTTAAGGCAGAGGGCGGCACGTTGCCGAGGGTCCGGGGGATGTGGCGTCCGGCCAGGCTAGCGGCCGACGGCACGCTCAGACGGATGTTGTTCCCGATCAGGACCTGAGTGGTGGCGGGGGCGGCGTTGGCGGCGCTGCATCCCAAGAGCCCCAGCGCTGCTGCTGCGTGGGCGTTGGGGGTGGAGGAGAGCGAGGTGGGGGCGGCGTTGGCGGAGGCAGGCGAAGGAGTGGTGGAGTTGGAGGAGGGCTGGAGGAAGGTCGGGCCCGTGGTAGTGGGTGTAGACTGGTTGGTCTGGTGAAGGGCCGAGGTGGAGCTGGAGAGGTGCAAGCCCTTGAACACAGCTGTGGAAAGGAGCAGACGGCTCAGAAATGCAGAAGAAGACTAGCATCACTACTGTAGCAAACTGGAAGGACTACGAACCTTTTTTCTTGACTAGATTTCAAGGTTAGTGTTTGATATTATGGGACATTACACTTCAAGATTATTCTTCACAGCAATAGGTATTACAACAGTGGATCTACAACAACGTACAAAGTGCAGTCCTTTGTGTATTGGGACTGAACAATATGCAAATTGACAGTGGGTCTACGATTACTTCAAATATGTAGTGATGTGTGCACTGGGAAAGAAAAACAATATTTTTCTGTACTTGAGTAATTCCCCAACTGTAAGATCTACAAATGATGTACTTGATTTGTCTCTCTCTTCCTAGTCTATGCAGGCATTATCATATGAAAATGGACAGATACTAGTAGATCTGCATTTCCCCAGTGAGAATAAGGGTAGAATTAATCCAAAACTAAATCATCTTCAATTTCTGGGGCGCATGGCCACAGCTGGTCCTGGTCCAGTGATTTCATTGGTAAAATAAGTGAAAAGTGCCAGTCAGGAAACTCACCTGTACCCGCCAGGACCCCGTTGACTCCACTGGCCAGCACCAGCTCTTCCTTGGACTTGAAGGCCAGCAGCTGGTCCGTGGTGACGAGGGCCGAAGCAGCAAACTGGGCGCTGGCCTGGTCCAACGTCTTGGACGCCAGACTCTGGATGAAAAACAGACCAAAATAAAGTGGGACTGAGCTAAAGTGCTGAGGTCACCACTCAAGTACGCGAAACTACTGAGCTCAGCGGTTTTGACGCCAAATAGGAGTGGAGGCAGCGGCGGTTAATGCCGCTCGTGGGATTGAGGATGTGTCCCATTTCTTAAGAATGGGCGAACCGACCTTCAACTGTAAATGATTTCCATATTGGGCCGTTAAAAGTTTAATACTGCTTCCATTTGCCTCTCTGCGTTTCAGAACTGTACATTTGTAAAGAGATGGAGGCATACACAAAATTAAATGCACAGACTGCAAGAAACAGCCAAAATAGCTCGACGGGAGCAGGACCCTCTACCCACACACAGCCGCTTCCCTGAAACTTTTAAAGTGTGAACTAAGATACAAAGCCACCAGATAAGATTGTCAATCAAAATTATTTGTTAAAAATATATAAATTTCCTAGAGCAAGTTGTTTGTCAGCCAATGAGCTGCTTAAAAACAAAACCAAAGTGTGATAGCAAGAGGAGAACAGGACGCCACAATTGGCAGTACTCCATCTTAAAAATAACAGTTGAATGCATTACTCTTAAACATTTTATTCATTTGTTTATCCATTTAAATTAAAGGTAGTTCTAGGCTTTTTTTTCCTGACACCTGCGTAGGAACATCTGATGATCATAAAAATGACAATGGGAGCTCCTTTATTCTGACTAGTCTGGATCTGTCCCAACTGACCTGTGCGTTGGTTGCGGATGCCGAGTGGTTGGTCTGTAGCTGCTGCTGGATCTGCTCCAGCTGCTGTTTCTGCATGAGGGCCAGCTGCTCCTGGTGCTGCTGGTACTGCTCCGCCGTGAACACTGAGGACAGCGAGGGACAGGACACACACACACACACACACACACACACACAGGTCAGAACCAGGACTGGGACTGGGACTTTGTTCGCTGTGTGGTTCACTTGGTAGGACATTTACATTTCAGGTTATTTAGCTGAGGCTCTTGCCCAGAATGAAAGTGCCTGACAACAGATATAACAAACAGGGGTGGATCTATATGGGCTTTTGAAGGAGGATACCAATGTTTTTGTATTTAAGCCGCCCATAGCCGATATTCAGTATCTTTAAATTTGACCGATTTCATGCCAAAATTGACAAGGATTTGGTGTTTTTTTCCCCCTAATTTTATTCTTGTTAGCCTCTAAAACAGCATCTAGACCATCATGGGAGACCAAAATTCTCCACTGAAACCCATAAAAAATCTAATCCTTTTAGGGTTGCCAACTTTTTAGAGAAGGGTGACCTACCAGACCTTTTGAACATAAGAGAAACCCTGGAATACATTAAACTTTTAAATTAAGAATTTATTTAGAATAGATTATACAAGAAGTAGGAGTCCTCCTAATCCACATGCCCCCCAGGACACTTGTGGGTCAACGACCTGACCTTTGTTTTGTGTGTGTTCACAAAAGCAAAGCCTTACTGATTGTGAAGCTGTTTGCCCCTACAGCTTCACAACGAGGGCAGTGGCAGCCTTAAGTGGGCTTGTGACTGAAAGGTCACGGGTTTGAATGTCCCAGACTGGCAAGAAGAACTGGGCGGGGATGTTGAATGAGCTTTTGTCCCCTATTTTAGTCTGCAAATGCTGTCAAGTTAGCTTTGAGCGAGGCAGAATGCTCCGATAGAGTCGTTCAGCGGTTCATCAGTGACAGGCTGAGGTTGTATTGGGCAGCTTCTACATGTGAATGTGTGCAACAGTATGAAATTTAAGCAGGTGTTACTGAAAAAGCATGTGTGCTCAGCAAAACGTTCTTAAAACATTGTTAGTTATATTCTCATTCTAACACATTGCAGTTATTTTATTCATTACTTGAACTATGCAACTTTATGCTGCATTAATGCTTTATTAATGTAACCTGCCTACACCATCACCAAATGTGCATCAGATTTAGGCTACTTTTAGGGCAGACATGTCTGTGTGGCCTGTCCAAGCAATAAAGTGGTGTGGCCAAATTTGTCAATATTAAGAAAAATTTACACAGCCTCACATGATATCTGTAAGCTCTCAAAAGGCCTTCAGTACCTCTACCTGCCCGGCGAAAACCTCTATCAGTGCACCCTGAGGGAAAAGTCATCCAATCTTGAAGTCTTGACTAGACTGATGACATCAAATTTGGATAATTATGCAAAAGATTCATAGAAGTGTTTCCCATATAATGTTAATATTTCGGCAGCCCACTGAATTGACGTTTTAGATTCATTTTTGGTGCCGTTATGCACAAAGCTGGTGTTCAAACCTGGCGTTTTACAAACAACAAAAAAAAAAAAAAGTAAGCTTTCATGCTGTCAAGCACTGAAGCATGTTTGTGAATTACAATGACCATAATTCATTGTGATGCAGCATATGGTGTTAGACAGTCTGTGCTCCGAGTTGCACTGTGTCTTAGTGCAACAAATTGAATACCTACACAATATGCTGAGCAAGTAACCCTTTTCTAATTAGCGGTATGTTGTAATTGTGTCACAAAACTAGCGATAATCCCATGGGAGTATAACAGCTGATGTTGCTAGCCTCATTAGCTTGTAATAGAGTGAGAGACTAGTGACTGAAAAGATACGAGGCTCGCTAAATTAAATGCCAATAACCGTGCAGTCCTGTTCACTGCTGCCCGTGTGTTGAGGCTGTTAGCTCTACCTTGGGATTCACAGTCAGATCATATAACATGCACTATGTGACCAAAACACTTACAGGAGGCAGCACTCATATTACATGATGCTGGAGGGATGTGGTGGATGACAGTTAATTTAAATGGCCAATACACACTCTACATCACAATTTAACTAGTTATCAAAATAATACAGTCCAAAACGGTCAACAAGCAGTTTGGGTACTAGCCAGTAGTTTTTCAGATCACTTGCCAAAATTGAAATCTACTGCAGTCTGTCATTTGTGTCCCAAACTGATGTGTCAGTTTTTAATTTTTCACATATTTGGGAGAAAGAAAAAAAAAAAAGGCACTTTAACTGACATTAATGAGGACTGGCCGAAAGCTAGATGTGTGACAGGAGTCTCCAATGAGAACTAGTCTCCACCTGCCCGATGTTATTTCTACCCAGGAGAAGAAAGGAGCAAAATGATTGAATGTACTGAAATCCATAATTAGGCCCAGCATTAGCTTAAAATCAATGGTTCTCAACTTTTTCTGCCCACAAACCACAAAAACAAAGCACTCCTGATCCCCTGTTGCAGGCGTACTCTTAACACCAAATCATCATCTTTTTCCCCGTTTCACTTTATTAATTATTGAAAGAAGCCTTGAGGTTGCAAATATCCATTATTTCCCAAGATAAAGGCATCAATCACAAAGATTAAAAAGGCATACAAGTACATTTTTCCATATTCCACAGATTATCTAGCAACCAAAGCACACACACACAGAAACACTCTTTTATTTCAAAATTGGATACTTCCTCAAAGCCTTGATTTTGTGACTGGATGTGAAGATTTTGGTCAGCGTTTAATGCAGGCTGACGTTGGCTCAGCAATGTCCACTAAGCCATATTGCTCCATATCTGAAGATAATTCTTCACGACAGTTACCAGAATGTGAAAAGACACTGGGTCTACAACAGCATAAAATGCACTGTTGTGTGTATCGAGGCTGAAAAAACGCTTTCTTACCGTCATCTTCCGTAATTATTTAACAAATCCCAAACTTTTCAAGATGTGACATCTCGACTAAATACATTTCCGGACTTTTCAGACCTGCGTAGGAAACCTGAGACCACTTCCAACACAGACCGCTGAAACCACAACTAAATCGGCTCTAGTCCCATTCTGAACTTGTCCAAGTTATCTACTGATTAGGAAGTTCTCAACAGATTCAGAGGCCGTGTCATGTTTTTTGACATTCTACATTGTACTTTTTTCTGACCCAGTCCAGCGCTGTATTAATATTCAGCAGGTTCCCCCTCTGTGGCCACCGACCCCAACTCAATTCTGCACCTCTCATGAATCTATTTATACAGGACCATTTCTAATTGACTCCCCCAAGCTGGGAGAGCAGGAATTAATGTATTCTAATAAGGAAAGTGGGTCTGAATGCAGAGGGTTCATTTGATTTACCAGCGGCATGGGGGCCCGGTCTGAAGCAGAGCAATCTACCTTTGAAATGCCTCATCGAAATGTGTTACACAGCAGCAGCAGGCCGACTAAACAACACTGAGCTGGCTTTTGAGTCAAATTCTTTCTCACCTTCATCAAACAGGCGCAGGCATATATACACACGCGCAAAATCAATGAAACAATGGCACCTCACATAATTTCATGCATGGAGAAATTTTCCAATTACACCCCTCCCCGTACACACCGCACACACTCTATAAAGCCAATTCTCCAATTCGCTATTCACACCAAGAGCTAAAAAGCTGAATTCTGAGAGAGAGGAAGCTCTGACAGGGTCAAAGCAAGCAGACTTCTCCGCCAGACCGCTTGTCATCAGGCTGAGCTCCGAAGAAACTATCTGGAGAACTTTTTAAGCCTGTCATGCAAGGAGACCTAGAGGTTAAACATCATCCTGTAACTAAAAGTTCCCAGCAAGCAACTGCACCAAGACTGCAGGTCTCGGTTCTCTTCCAAGTGAACTCCAGTGCGATTCATTAGGAGTGAGAGTCCAAACCGACTACAGGAAACGGCCCCAAAACGCACGATTTTATGGGGATAAGGAGATGGATGTCGACATCTGATAGCAGCAGTTACTCATGCTTGGAAAGCCTAGCATAACAAAATGAACCGCAGTTAAATAGTATGAACACCTGAGATGGTAAATTACAGCCAAGAGTGCAGACTTCCATCATGCTTCACTAAAATTAATCCTGCTGCCAAAATCTCTAACCTTGTGGGATGACAGATTACCAAAACTCCCAATAAACAAACTACTTGTGAGTCCAAGTAACTGTTGTTCACAAGCCCTGGTTCACTTGTAATTGGACAATTTGCGCCTTTAACAAACCAAATACAAAAAAGCAGCAAAGTAAACTTATGCACTGTGATTCGGACCAAAGATAAACTGTAGGTGTGATCACATCCTAAAATGGAAATGGGAACATCATGCAGCATGGCGGAGGAGACCACCGACTCACCATTTACAGGGGCAGGTGCAGGGCCGGTGCGGTTCTGGGAGCCGGCTCCTCCAGGCAGGGTCCGGGCTAGTCCCGACGCAGTCCGGCTAAATCCCCTAAATCCTCTGCGGGACAAATCTCCTCCACCCAAGGGGTGATGGGATAGCGTCCGTGGTCTGAAGTGCCTCCAGCGGCAAGATTTAATGTTCAAAAGAATCTGACTGAGGTCCATAGATGCCGGTGACGACGACGACAAGGGCGATGAAGAGGAGGGAAGGTGGGAGGAGCTGGTTGGGTCCGAGGTATTGGTTTCTGAGGTACTGGCGTTGGAGTTGCGGAGCGGAGAGCTTGGAGGTGGTGAAGCGAGTGGTTCGGGCTCCGGGTCCGAGTCCAGGCTCTGAAAGACGCTGTCCAGGTCTGTGTGCGCTCTGTCCAGCAAGACCCTGCAACACAAACAACAGAGCCGTTACAAATACATCCACAACACCGAGCTGCTCAAAAGCCAGTGTGAAGTCATTTGGGATTTACTGACGATTACAGATTCAGCTTCTTCGGTGAGCTAATGTGGGGGAAAAATTCTCACCATTTTCTCCATATGAGACACAGAGTGGCAGTAGTTTAAGTCTGCAGGCAGAATAGTTGTAGATAATTTCCACTGCACAAGTCCTGTGCTGTAGCCATAGTAGGCCTATTATGTGTATGGTACAGTATTAACACCCTTTGGTTTATCACTGACATACTGTGCAGGTGCGGCCGTTGCTTGCATAACACATGTAATTATAATGTGCACACCAGCACCCTTTTAAAGTGGGCCAATACCAAATATAGTTGGGTGCCTTACCAGCACTGGTCTGGGTTACCTGAAACAAATATAACTGCACAAAATACAATGCAAAAAACATGCGGTGCTAGCATGAGTATGGGACAGTACACATGTGCAGTGCAAAAACCATCCTGAGCTCCACGTTTTGTAACATGATAAAGTGTTGGAGTCATAATTACACGTCATCCTGTGGAGATGGCATTGTAATACTGGGCTATACCATTTACAAATCTCCCTCAGGGCGGCAGATAAGTTGATTCCAAACACAGAAAAAGAACATTTCTAATCTCATGTGTGTCTGTGAAACAGACACCGCCCGACCCAGTTAATCTCCTCGACTACACCTGGCACTGAGGCAGCCGCTGGCCAGCTCCTCCAGTCAGAGAGCGCTTTATTCAATCTTCAGTGTAATTACTGATGATATATCAGACAAAGGCGCAGTGCACATTGCTGTTCTAATCTCAGTGGAAACTACATTTTCTAACTTGTCTGCAGGCCACAGTGGCGGGCAAATCCCAAAATCACTTTCCCCATTTTACCAGCCAACTTCATTTTTTATAATAGGATGGGACCTCCAAATGATAGCTGGTTACCTGCCAAAGTAGCTGGTAGGGTAGACAACCTTACCAACCACAGCCAAATTTTACTAGGATTTGGCTGGGTTTCCCCTGCTCAGTGGATATGAGCAGTTCCTACATACATTTCATTTCAAATTTCTACATTTTCTCAAACTTTAGTTTTCCTGACTAAATTTGCAGATTTGGTGTTTAATATGATATACAGATAATAGCTGGGCAATACGACGCCCATATCATGCTATAGGACACAAGATGTGAAATGAAAGAAAGTCTACAGCTACATAAAGTGCATAGTCATGTGTCTACACGTTTGATATTCTTAACAAACCTTTTTGGACCAACTTTTCAAGACCTGGAAATCATCCAGTTTATTTTTTTTCCCCAGACCTGCATAGGCATCCTGACATCACCGGTCAAGTCTCAGCCAGTACCGGGGGGAACGAATGAGTTTATGCCACGGAACAAGAAGAGCCGGTGTGAACTCACCTGCCCCCTCTGCCCACGCGGCGCCGTGCCAAGCCTACGCAGCGCCGCGGCATGTTCAGCGAGGTCAGACAGTAGCGGAAGCGTGGGTCGCCCAGCCCGCCCTCTGACGGGCTCACCCAGGGCCAGTTGCCACTCTGGTCCGGGCGAGACTGAGGGGATGGAAGGACGAATTGCAAAAGAGATGGAGGAGGAGAGATGAGTGAAAGGCAAAAAAAAAAAGGAGAAGGGAGGGGCAGAGGAAGAGCGGGAGAAAATGAGGAAGATACCAGAAATTGAAATTGAGAGCGGGGAAGGAAATGAGGAGAGAGAAGGGGAGTCTCCGTTATTGCATTGATCTGACCAGCAGAGTGTGGAAGAGTAACGGCTAGGGCAGCCAGACCGGCCGGCCTGCTGCTGGCTCTATAAATAGAAGCATGGGAGAGTCACAGGAGGGCACTCACAGCGTAGTACTGACAGCCGGCCTTCCTCCTGAACGCATAGCAGCCATCTGGGTCATTCTCCTCCTCTGCCTCCGAGGAACCTGAATGGATCTGCACAATAAAAACAAACGACAGAAGTAAACGGAGAGATCTGGACAGGAAGCTTTACCCTTTATCCACCTGCCACAGTCTGTGATGGATTCCAAGATTCACCAGCCACTCTAACTACTTTACTAGGCAAATGTAATTTTTAGAATACAACCTCTGCACAGCTGGTTACTTGGCAAAGGGTTTGGTGGCTAGAATAGACGAAACAGCCAAAACAGCCAAAGTTTGCCAACATTTGTCTGGTGGCTTGTGTTAATTTCCCACCCTGAATGTGATAAACAGTGGTCAGCTGCAGCAATCACTGTAATCACAAAACGCATGACAAAATCTGGCTAATTGATTGTAGCTTTAATCCTTAGTGCTTTGCTGATGCATTTTTAATATTACTGGCCAGTGTAGAAATGTTTTAAAACCACGTCACAAAAACATACCAAAACGTAAAGTAATTCTCATTCGGTGATGGTGAAACAATGTCATGTTTACCTGAGAGAAGGGCTCTTCGTCTGAGCTGGGGAAGTCGTACTGGTTGAGGTCCTTGGGATTGAACACCGAGGGCCCTGAATGTTGAGGCGCTGACAGAGGGGGGATCTTGGGTTTCTTTTCATATTTCCTTTTGGTTCGAACCACCTCCGTCTTCTCCGGCTGGGAGGAGGGAGGAGGGGAGGGGAGAAGAACAGGGAGAACGTGTTTATACTGCAGTCTGCACCATCAAAAAGGTATTTCAAGATGCAAAGCGTGTCTATTAGTCTGGTGTTTGGGTCTACGCACGGGTGAGGGTGTGTGTGGAAACAACAGTGAGTAAAGCGGCATTGATATGCAGATGGCAGCACGTGCCAGATGCCGCTGCCGAGCCAGATGGCCGCCCCCCCCCCCTCCTTCAACCCACCCCCACCGCTACCCCCCGCCCCATCCCCACCTCCCCAGTGGGTCGACCCCTCTCTGTCTGAACACACTCCAACTCTGCTGGGATTAGTCAACTCCTATTCAGTCCTTTAGCCCAGGGGGGAGGAAAGCCACAGAGAAGCAGGGACTCCACTGTGAAGAAGTGGTTTGTCAAATCAATGGAGGGGATGAGAGCTATAGGGGAGGAGGGGGTAGAGTTACACCAAAAATGAGGGTCTATAAACAATAGGGAAGAGTCAACCAGCTGGTAGAGAGCAAGGAGGAGAGGAAATAAAGGGGGGGGAATAGTTTCCTTGCTGCAGGATGGGTGGAGGGATGGAGGACACTGGAGCTAATGAAGTTATAATGGGAGGTGGTGACATGGGAGTTCACGACAGTGCCGCTTAATGAAGCGCTGCATTATTGAAGCATATGGCACCTCGGTTCAAAATTAAACGCTGCGGGTTCGAAGGAGTCAGCAACTAGAACGACTACCCAACCCCCTTAATGACATAACTCTGATTACCAGCCGTGAGTCAAGTGATGCCAAGCTGTCACTCTCCTAGCTGAGGGCCATCCAGGTGCCTAGTATTTCCATATACTGTATTAATGATTCATATTAGGGCTGAGTATATTCGAAATTTACTAGGTACTGCTTCTGATACCTCTAATTCAATACTTATGTTTCTTTGTAAAATAAAAATACATTTTATTATGATAGAATTATTTTCTGTGTATCATTTGTACATGCCATTTTGTTTTATAAATAGAATAAAACTCGCATTGTGAGAATACATAATATTGAAGCTTTACAATAACATCTGATTCCTTTTGAGACCTTCAAACTAGATATTGATAACAAAAATCAGTATGGTACTCACGCTATGGTATTGATTTTCAATAGTTCATACCAAGTTTTCATTAAAGATTTTGCACCTTCTCAAGACTAGAATTGACTAGATTTAAATTGGGTCAGTGTTCAATATAATGTATACTGCACTCTACAGCTGAAGATTACTCTTCACATCAACCAATATCACAGTGTGTGAAACAACTGAAGTGTGCAGCTACATTAAATGTGTTGTCATGTACATCAAGACTAAACGACTACATTTCCCCATATTTTTGCAGACTTTTTGTGCAACGCCCACACTTGTCAAGGTCTGGAAAGGATCACACTCAATTTCCACAGTATTCCAGACCTTAGCAAGAAGCAAGTACACTGTGGATGTGTATGGCCTTACTTTCTTGTAGTCCTTCACGTCCAAATGGTCCTGGTGTCTGTACTGGTTACTGCTAGACAGGGGAATGATGGGGATGGTGTAGACAGGCTTCACCAGAGCCCGCTGCGCCAGTGCCTCCGCCATCACCTCACTGCCAAAGTCTGGCATCACATTCCTGATGGACAGAGGGACAGAGATAGAAGTAGAGGAGAAAGAGTGAGCAAGAGGCATATTTAGAAATCGGCTGCATCATTGGAGACGCTTTAGAGAAATTTCTGGTTATAAATCATGGTGTTGTTAGCATCGGTGCAGGGACATATTTACAGCCAAGATAGTAACATCATAATGGTAGGGCTGCACAACTACTACCAAAAAAACAAACAAAAACTCAAATCTAAGTATGAACTCCTTCAATTTCCAAATCCCAACTGCTGAGCCCAATTTCTGGCCTATAAATAAAAAAAATACTTGCATTGCCATGTTTATTGCACAATTCAACAAAATAATCGCAACATGGTTATTTGTCAACATCGTTCAGCCCTTGTATAAAGGACAATAGAACGTCATACTCAGTGCAAAACATACGACAGCAGACTATACACATCATGCAGTACACCTGGGTCTCTCTGCTACAGCATATCATCATCAAGTGGACCACAGAAGCTATCTATCCAGAATAGAGCAGTCCAATCTGGGAGTGAAAACTGGTGGTGATGCGCAGGCAGAAACCAGGCCAGGATAACAGGAGGAAATTGAAATGTCACTACAAATCAAAAGCACTTCAAGGAGAGGGGTCCAATTTAAGCTCACGCTGACAGCTACTTTCAGAGGAAATTCATTCCATTCGGATGTCATGTTTAGATGGATCGCAAGGGCCCCACTGGGGAAACGGAACAATTCAAAGTGGAGCTTGAAAGAGAAATTTTTTAAAAACACAAAATAGTATAAATATACTGTCTGGTGCACTGCTTACAGACTGAGAAAAGAGTTTGCTGCGGGCACTGAGAAGTCTATGAGCTCTTTCCTCTTGACATCACTGCACAAATAGGGTGAATATTATACTATTATACACAATACTCTATATTGATAATGCATGCAAAACGGTGTACAGAGTGATGCCCCCAATTAACACACGCAGTGGAGCCTGACTCCATAAAAAATACATGATTCTTTTTAATACTACCCATCATGCAGACAAATGTCCTCATGGCCTCTACTTGGGGTTTTAAGACTTGACAAGTAAACACAAGCCCTACTCAAACATGTAGGTTAGCCACATAAGCTAATCCAAAACACCAGCTGCAGCAACAGCCCGACACTGTCAACTTGCGGGGACGAATCATTTGCAGTCTAGCCATATTTTAACATATTTACCCAAGACGACCGTAATCAAAAACCATTCCCAAACCACTCCTGGAGGGACAGAACGAGGCCACAGATTCATAACAATATCATAAGAAAAAGAAATGTTCTTGCAAATCTAAGCAAAATCAAAACAGGCAACAAGGCACACATTACCCAAACCAAACTGTTGCATTCAAAAAACACAAAAACATCCTGGAGTATTCTAAATGCTAAATCCCAAAAGGTAATTTTACTATTAACCAGCCAGCCAATTAGGTTTTCAAAACCAAATAGAAGCTCCAAGGTGGCTGGTAGTGCAGACGACCTTAACCAAACACTGCCAAGCACTTCCCAGCATTTCGATGTTGGCTGCTGTTAATTTCACACGCTGGTCTTTCTTACCTCTTCTCCACAATCTCCAGTGTGAGGTGCAGCAGCTCCCTCTTGCTCTTCTCCCTCCTCTTGATCATCTCCAGGATGGTGACGGCTCGGCTCAGGTCCCGGCGCAGCTTCAGCATCTTCTCATACGACGCCTCGTCATTCTTTCGGTTCTGCAAAATGGAATGGAGATGTGTCAGACATACAAAGTTCTAAGGGTTCCTATACATTTGTCATTTTCATATTCCTTACTTTTCCTCCAGAACTCAATTTTTTAAACATTTAATTGCTACCTTCATTGTGTGGTTTCACACCTTTGATTATGGGCTAATAATATTACTACTAGCCTATATACTGGTGCAGACAGTCACTCAGGGACAAACAATTTGCAGTATATTTGTTGATTTCCAGACTTTTACCCTATCATTCTCAGGATTTTGTGTGTATTTCTGTACTTTCTTACTTACTGAGGAATTTCGAAATAATTTCCCATGACTTTTCATATATTCCCGACCCGGATAGAGTGTGAGCACA
This sequence comes from Centroberyx gerrardi, assembly GCF_048128805.1. Lineage (NCBI taxonomy): Eukaryota > Metazoa > Chordata > Actinopteri > Beryciformes > Berycidae > Centroberyx > Centroberyx gerrardi. Next base: position 5,189,259 of record NC_136018.1, on the reverse strand, counting down.
ACCCACAAGCCCATATTATATATAAAAGAGATTGTTACACCCATATCAGAAGACCTGACCTTATGTGAAGCATCACTACATAAAGTATGCTACAACCCTGACTGAACTAATTTGCAATTGTATAGATGGCAATCGTTGTTATACTATTGATCCCAAAGGGCATTCATCTTTTCGCCTGCATCCTTCCACAAAGAGGTCAGAGGTCAGGGTCGGCCAAAGAGCAGAGGCCTAGGTGCTGGTAGGGATTCAGTGTCTTGCCCAAGGACACTTGCCACAATAGGGGATCAAACCTTGGCCCTTACAGTTAAAGAACAGTTTCTCTAACCACTAAGCCACACTGTAGCCCTAATTTGCAAATCACAGGTGAGATGACTGCTTCCACCCTGTTCTCCTTGATGTGGTCTTGGCTGCAGACTCATACCTTCCTGGTCTGCATCTTCTCCGTCCGTCGGCGGAAGGCCACGTAGGGGTCGCTGGTGCTGGAGCCATCCCTCTTCTCCTGCTTGACGTTGGGGATGAGGCAGCCGCCCTTGCAGATTTTCCTTTTGCGGCTCCAGTAGTCGAAGACCTCCTTGATCAGCTCGTCATCCTCCTTCAACAGCAGCTTAGCCTCCTGGAGGCTGACGAGCTGCGGAGCAACATGGGGAAGACCAAGTCAGCGCAAAACTATATAGGCTGATGTTGACGTTTTCAGAAATTTAGCTGATGCTCTTGTCTAAAGCAACTTACAATGAGAGAATATGAACACTACAGAACAGTTTAAATTCCTAGATCAGCAACATTACAAGAAACCAATAATATGGTAAGAGCCACAGCACCCTGACAGTAGATGTGACAAATATTCCTGCATCTCATGTATGACAGGGACATGATAAAAAAAAATAGAGAGAGAGACCATGTTTTTTGTCATGTTTCAGCTACTTCAGTAAGAGCATCTCTAGAGATACATTAACTGGACAAAAAGTACATGCTCTGCTTTGTATTCTGGTGCCAAGGAGACAAGTACCTGCTGTCCACTGCCTTTCTCCAGTCGGTCTATCATCTCCTCAAACTGCAGGGCGGTGATTTCCATTTTCTTCTTCAGCTTATTCACAAACGTCTCATCCTCCGAATCTAGGTCGTAGTCTGGCTGCTCTGTATCCAAACTGAAAGCTGCGAGATGGAGAAGAATTGGTTACTGGAGACATAGGCCCAGCCGGCATTAAATTCAAAGGCTTCGTCAGGAACAGGATTGCCTGAACTAAACATAACACCACTTCTGAAAAACACGACTAGGACAGGCTGTGCTGTGCTCATGAATTTGATGAATGAGTAATCAGGATGCTCCTAGTATCATATAATTAAAGAGATATTTCACTTTGGTAGAACATCTAGGCTTTTTTTTTTTTTTTACCACGCACTGACTAACTTAATGGATTCATGAACAGTCAACCTCGAAGATCAACTACCCAGGAAATCTGTAGTTACTACTGGTGTTTGGGCTGGACATGCACACACACAAAAAAATCTTATCAACATGGTTAATGTCGGTTCAGAGTATGGATTTCAGACTATGTTGTCAAAATGAAAGCAAGTAAATGACATCACTGGGGATACTGGCACCTTACATCTTACTGCTAATCTCTGATTCACAGTTTCAGACATGAATGTGAAATACTGAGGAACTGTGATGTTTTGGGGAAATGTGTACAGACAAGACACGTTTTACTACCATAAAAAGATGAACAGAACTGAATGAATAATTTATGGTTTTGCAATCCTGTGTGTGTGTGCGCAGAAAGAACATGTAGTGATGTAGTATGTATCTGATGCAGTACGGTATATAGTGATGTACGTATTTTGAGACATGCTTGTGATAAAGGGATATATAAATAAACATGACTAGACTAAAATCCATGCTGATTTGTTATCAGCCGGTATGGTGACACAACGATAAGAACGTATACATAAAAAGCTTTGACCGTGAAGTGCGGGGGTGCCTCAGTCTGCCTACTCTCTGCACAATAGCCTTGATATTCTGCTTTGCCAGAATTGTTGTTCAGTAATCAATGATAGCACAAATAGTTCAGAATTGGGCTGCAGGCAGCTGAACATAGGCTATTTTCTGAAGTATGTGCGGTTATGCCAATTTAGTCACCATCAGTTACCATACAGTTTTGGAGGAAGTGCTGTGCGCTGTAAGCTTGTGTGTGAGTGCTCAGAACAGCCGCCGTTTAGGCAAAGTAGGTAAAGTCTCATGTTGCCTCTACTCATTATGATGTATGAAATGTTTTGGCCTAGTTTTACGTGTACCCAAAACATTTTAAGCCCTACCACCCACACAATATCAGTGATGATCACAATGACCAAAGATACAATGCTGTTCATTCAGATGTATGTGTGCTACAAAAGTTAACGTGAAATACAGCCTTGTGGATACAGGCGCATGTCATGATGCACTCGTAAAATTTGACACTTCATTATGTAGAGTCAATTTTACATTGTGCCAGTCAAATTTCAAGGAAAGACAATGAACCTAAGGCACTAGGTATCAAAACCTGATCCCAGAGGTCTTCAGACAGCAAGCACATTTAACATATATGCTTTCTTTTCTAAACTACACGCTTACAATCACAATTACTGCCTAGCTTCTTTATTCTGTAGCCTATTTCCCATGAAATAAATACAGCATTTTATTATCATGACATTGTGCTTGGTTCTGTGCCTTCAGTAACACAAAATACCAGCGCTTTAGGGCAGATACCAGTATCCAGGGTGGGAACTCGCCCAGCCAATTGCTCATAAATTTTGTCTGTAGCCAAGGTTTTCTACCCTACCAGTCACTCTGGCAGGTAACCAGCTCCTGCCTGGAGATTCTTTTCCCAGACAACGAAAAAACCACAACAGGCTGGTAAAGTGGTGAAAAGTGGCTGGTATCTTTTGTAATCCATCATGGACTGTGACCAGTGGATGAAAAGAGGTTGTTTCCTGCCCTGTCACTATCAGAGCCTCACTATAATCAACACATTAACCTGCCAAACCCTGAAGCATTTGGGCACAAGGACTGCGGCCTTCTCTCTGCTTGCTCCACATTTAAACCCTTGGAGAGCAGGAGCAGACAGGCTGCAGCGTTTTGGTGAAAATGTCTGCGAGGGTCGTCCCTTAGGTGCATAGTTTACTCATCTAAATAGAGTGCATCTACTCTCCCTTCTCTCTCCAAGTCTCACCAGTAACCCCCCCCTCCCTCCCTCGCCCCTCACCCACCGCCTCAATCTGTATCACCCATTGAGTTTCCTGAAACGCTTTCAGACAGCAGGACACCTCTGGGATCACACAGCTGCTATCAGGCACCCCAGGAGCTGCCACAATCACTTACACTTGCCTCACTTTCTCTCACACACACACGTGCACTTTGTCTGTGCGCTCTACTGTCTTGAGTATTAAAACCCAAACAAGCACATCTCTCTTAACCGGCAGCCTAAAAACCCTGAAACCCACAGACACGCCTGGTGCATCCACACAACAACAACAACAACAAAACCACGTGCACACAGACCAATAACACAGCTACGAGGATAATCCTGAAGCGACCGGCTGCTACTCACGCTGTATGTGAATAAGCTGCTTTGGCATCTTGAAGTCCCCGGGGTAGAGGGACTCGTAGTACGCGATGTTGCTCTCCGCCTCGGGGACGGGGATGACCATGTTGTCCCGCTTCTCGCCATATACCTGCTGTGCCGAGATGGCCCGCTGGAGATGGTGCTCCTGGAAGAGAGGAGGAAACAACCGTTGAGAATAAGATTGCAAGGATTTCGGTAGACATTTCTCATCTTTTCCCCCCTTTTACAGCCCTCATTTCCTTGTTTTGATTGTACAATTCTAGTTACTCTTCTAGGGTAAGAGGAGATATGCTTATATTGGCAAGGAAAAGTGAACATCGGGTTATATCAACCTGTATTTAAAGCTGTACTTCAACAAATATGACAGTATTACTAATATGTGACATGACAGTGCCTCTATAACATCAAAAATGTGTAGTCGTGTATATGGAATGAAGATAAGGTTGATTCCAAGTTTGTGAAAAAATGCTGCTAATTCATCATGAAATAAATACTGCTGGTTCATCATGAAATAAACAGACTTCTGACCCATCAGACCAAACAGCCACATTATCCAATTAATTTTCCATATGTTTACAGACGTGCACGTGAACCCTGTGTCTTGTAGAGTGGGCTAATAACCACACATCTGTCTAGACTAGAGCATTAATCACAGAATAAGTGCATGCGTATTTGTTGCAACAGTTATGCTTCCGCTTATGACTGAAGCTGTCCAAACCACCACACTGATATCGATCCCACCTTACCGAGCAAAACACTGAATTTTTGAAACCATAGCATACAGCAAACCATAAAATATAAACCACTTCACTCCCCTGACTCTGTTCCAAGCGCTAATTCAGTCAAATCCGTAGAGGTGCAGGACTAAACCGTATTACTGGGTTAATTTATGTGGCCAGTAGCACAAGGCCCTGAGGTCAATCCACACAAATCTGAGGCTCAGAACAATCAGGAAAATGGCATTTCATATTGGGGACAGACCACATAACAATCCCACGTTCTCATTAGCCAAGCAGTTTAGTTTATTAGCAGAATGATAAGACACAGAAGCGAAACAAAAGTGATAAAATATGATGGAAAAACACACACACACACACACACACAGCACTAAAACGCTGGAGATGAAAATTACTAATTTGAACAGGTGACATAAAATAAAACCAAAGAGGCTTGTGAAAACATCTCACCTCAAAACAAATAAAAAGAAAAAAACGCAAACAGCTCTTTCACAGGTCAGTATTAGGCCTGAAGCGTGTTAGAGAATTACAAAGACTGCACATTCAAATGAGTGCATAATTTGGTGGCAATTATCCAAAAACAAAACATTTCAAAACAGGACAAGAGCTGCCAGCGCTGCATATCCTCTTAAATCCTCCTGAATTCATGCTAGTTAGAAATGTATTAATGATCACATGAGCAGCTTCCCAATTAGGCACGGGTATCTCAAATTCCTTTCAGATCATACTCCAAGATGTTTTTTTTTTAATTGCTCTTTAGCTTTATTCTGTTCCTCCTTCTTTCTGTTTTAAAGCATGCACTCTGTGGCAAAAAAGGTCATCATAAAGCTAGCATAAGTCACTCTGTTGGTCAGGTTGCTTTTTCAGTCCAAAAATTTTAATTCTTGGACGCAGTAAGCACAGAAAGTTTACATAACACTATTTGGCATGGTCAGTTTAAAAGATAGCATTTTTCCACCAAGACACCAAGAGTGACTCCCCACACCAAAATTAATCTTCTAGTTTGATAACATTGATTGATGGTGCACACAGTCAGTAGCAGAGTAGGCCTAAATAAATAACAGATCATTGATTACAGCCCCAATAAGCTAACCTGCACCAATCTGGTCACAGTTTACCACAAATTACATACTTGTTCTATAATATGCAACCCATGTAGGCCTATTCTCAGTGGTTAATGCAGCAGATGGCCAAGCCAGTCAAACTATGACTGTACCCGATCTTGCTGCTAACAAGTCTTCCTACACATTTTACACATTGTCCATTTCAAAATACCACTACTTTTTTTTCAGACTTTTCTCGACTGGATTTGGAGATGTGGGTCAGTGTTCAATATGGCATGCCTATTGTGGCTGGGTAATGACTACCAATCAAGTCATTTCAAGCCATAGCTGAAATGTTCAGCCTAATATCCTTTTCCCATGCGTTTTTGTGGCTGCCAGATTTTGTAATACCTGACAAATGTTTCAATTTTACATAAGATATTTCCAGACTTGCGTGGGAATTCTGCTTTAAGCAGCTAGGGAGCGATCCGCCTCAAGTGTAATCCAGAGCCATGAGGAGCGCTGCGTGGAGTAACAGGAGAACCGTAGCAGAGCTGTGAGCTGGCATGAAAGGACTCAGCGTGTGTCCAGGGATGAACCATCTGCCCCTGGTAAGCTTATCAACAAGCCCGGCGTTGTAAACTTTCTCTTACAAGGGATACACAAAGAACACAGCCTACTACTTAAACTGGACCAGGGTGGATGTATCTACTGGGGCTTTGGGGCTCAAGCTAACGGTTCTGTAAGAAAAAGGTCAGTGGTTCAATCCCTGCAACAGCCAATGTGTGTGCATCAGCCGCTGAAGTCCTACCTGCTCATTAATTGTTGGTTGCTCTGAATGAGCCTGAAGTGTAAATAACAAACGTCCACCTTTGCACAAATCACAAGTAATTTGCCTTTGACTTAATTCCATAGAGGACTAGCAAGACTACAGCTAGGTTTCCATACAAGTGTTTACAACATTAGGATGTTAGCAATTAGGATGTTTTGAATTAGAAAAACTGAATGGAAAGATTGAATAAAAACAATACTCTATCGCAGCTACATATTTACGTTAGCTTGAGGCAGAGAAGTTCTTTGTCAATAAGGTATGTGATGGAAATGTGTCAAACCGATGACTTAGACTCAATTCAATCTCACTGTAAAACGATTCAAAGCTATAGATCTTCTGAAAGACTAACTGTAAAACATCCGCTCCTTACACCCTCCCAGAGATTTTATATGCATTGCCGCTCCCATGTTTAAACCGCTGTACCCCGACACACAGGCTGGGAAATACTGGGACACGAGTGAGTTCACTGCCGACATGACATCCAAATCAGATGTGACAGTATAAAACAAAAGAGCGAGTTTATGAACTGTATGCTTAACCAAGACCACGTGGGGTTTGTGCTCTCAAGTAACTTGTCGCGCAAAACCTCAAACCACCCCCTGCAAGCCCCGACAGGAAACCCACACACTCCCCGACATGCTGATGAACTCTTGGCTCTGTCAATTAAGGGACCTGCACAAGGAACGTGCATAAGGAACCAATTAGACCCGAGCCGGGGCCAGACCCGCATTTGCACGCTTCTCTGGAGGATGTTAGTTTGGCAGTCTGCAGCAGACTACCCTGAGCCGCCCCTGACCTAAAGATATCCTGATCTTTCACAGCTGTGATACTCACAGCCACGGTTCACAGCCCGGGATTTCCTCTGCTTAGGAATTGGGGAAATGAGGATAAAAGGGCTTTTGTGAATGGCACATGGGAACGGGTAAACTAGGTTATTCTAGGACCTCTTGCAACTGTCTGTTTTAATCACAATCCAAAGGTGACATGGATAGTCAATGTATGTCTGTCATTGGAAAAGCCTAGCCTAAGCCACACAATTTACAATTACATTCTAGGCATTTAGCTGGCACCTTTATCCAGAGCAACTTACAATTTTGTGTTTAGTTTGTAGTAACTTCTGATTTCTATTATCTCTGTCCATGTTGAAACATTAAGTTGTCTGTTTTGTTTTATAGATTGGGCTCAGTCCAAGTAAAAGATAATGCGTCTTATTGTATTTCCCTGTATAAATAAAGGATTAAATCAATTTTTAAAATGAGTAAGGGGGTCGGGGGGGTTCAAGGACACTTTGAGGGGACACTTTGAGGGGGTTTTAACCGCTGTTGCATTGTAAAACACAAATGAGCCTCCCCGCCGTCTTATTCTCTCTATATAGGACGCTTTGGGACTCTTCTCTGGACTTCACAGTAGTAGTGCTGCTTTTTCCGTCATGGCCACAGATGCAGATCGAGCGGGGACAAATGGAAATCTATTTTTCACAGCACCATGCGCTCCTTCCATTAAATGTTCCCTAGAAAAATAGATGACTCCAATAAAAGTTGCCATGGCAACAAAAGTGTGGCCTCCAGCAGGTGTTTTCAGCTCATGCCGACTGGAGGAAGGCGAGGAAGTCTTGTGCAAGGCGGTCTGCTTAGTCGAGACATACAGTCCTATATCTTGAGACCAGGAAAGCATTACAGTGCATGCAATAAAACAAAACAAAAAACAGATACAGCTACGTCTACATTCCTGACAAAAGTCGCTGACGTTCTACACCAACTGTCATTCAAACTAGTATTAAATGTTGCCCTTCATCATCAAGATGAACTACCACAAAACGCCAAAATGACACGCGAGAGGCAAAACGTGCATCACACTGCTGCTCTGGCATAAAAACTGCAACCTGGGTGTGTTCCTCAAATTCAAAGTTCATGTTGTCATTTGGCTATGTAATGAGTTTTGTGACCCTTGAAACCAGTTCAAAAACCCATGGTGCGATTTAAGCTGTAGCCTACCTCTTGTCACAATGAGGAGATCAACAGTTTGACTTCATTACTGAAAAACTGATCTAGCAAAACTGATTGAGGGACAACATGCAGTGCTGTAACTGGCCAGTGGTTTAAATGTTGAATTTGATTTGAAATGCTTTCTGTAGTCTGTGAGAAAATGTGATCCGACCATCTTTATCTTTCTGCTGGACTGATGTATAACAGCAATTTACCTAGTCTTTCATGTATAGAGTTTACGTTTTTGTAAGTTATCTTGCTTTGTTCATCTTGTATATTTTCTTTTATTAGGCCTAATATTTCATTTCGAGACGTATTGCCTGATCTGATCACGTGACTTCAGCTCTACCTCTTGAAATATCAGTGCAAATGTTACAATGGCAGACACCCTGCCTGCTGAAACGGTGAATAATGAAAAAATAAAAAATGCAACTGGAGCATTGACTGTGCTGTACTCCTTCCTATGCGAGTTCCTGCTGTCAATTCCAGCTAACCTCACCGAGAGCGCGGCGTGTGTTTATTCATTCCTTTATTGACAGCATTCACAGGCCAGCATGTGGTCACTCAGCCAGCTCGGTGCAGCTACAGCCCATTGTCGCCGGACAGGATGTGGGTCAGGGAGCTAAGCCATGCATAGCCCTGTAGTAAAACTGTCCTCTTTATCTCTTCTGTCACTCTGTTATGTAATGCTGCTGTGTGCGCGTGTGTGTGTGTGTGTGTGTACAGTAGGTGGGGGAGGGCTGGCAGAGGGGCAGGGAGGGAGGATTTCTGCTGACTTCACGGTCCCGTCTGTGCTCTCTCCCTGTGTTTGTGTCTGCTGAGGCGTCTCGGCAGCACAGAGGGGCTCTCCTGCTGATGCTCTGATGAGGTGACTAATGAGAATTCAGCAGTGGGTCAGGGTGGGAAATTTACACTAGCTAATATAATAGCCTGTGCCAGTATGTCTGTCTACTTAACCATTCACTTTGACAAGGAAGCAGCCATCAGCAAGTCTGATACTGAGATGCTGTTCTATTCTAAAAATCAGACATGGCAGGTAAAAACAGTAAATATGCACGGTGTACTTTGAAATCCATTCACCAGTGTGTGGTCAGTGGGTGAAAAAGTTTCCCACCCTGAGAGTGACAACATTTTGGTTCATGCTGAACATGCTGGGTGAACCATAGTCAAGCTATATCTGACCAGACAAGACGTTGTCTCAAATGAATTATGGTTATGTGGCTTTGTGTAATCCTTCTGCAGGCACAATGCAAATCATTTCTAAATTTAAACATGATTTGAATATGAGCAACATAACCCGACCTATTATAAACAGGACAAACAACAAATAGGCAGCAGCCTGCAAGTTAAACCAAAACGCACCACCAAGAAAAAATACATATAATATTCATATTAAGATCCTTTGTCAGTCTAACAACAAACTAAGAAGATATTGCACAATGTCAACATTGCGCAATTATTAGCCGAACAGAAATCAACTTGTAAACACAGCAGTAATGCAGACTCAATATTACTCTCAATGACTATTCTTACAAATGTATAGAGGGTCCAGAAAAGCCAGAGCCAGGAGGCGCTTAACCAAAATATAAAATTTGGCTTCATGACAACAATTAAAAGCATGACAGCTTGAAACAGTGTGGCAGATTATCGTGCCCTCATCCCACAAGTTTGCAGACCTTTCAAAAAACAAACACAATTCACACTCAACCCACAACCGTTTACAAACCACAGACTAAAATAGGCATTCCTGGATTTGTTGCAGTCTGTACTCTTTTGCATTAGTCATTAGCTTTTGCTTCTCAGTATATATGCAGTTTGGTGGCTGCTTTTATCCAAAACACTTCTCAGCACCGAGTGCATACACTTAAATTCTGGAGGAGAATCAGAGACCTGTCATGCTGAGCTGTACAAGCCCCCTCCAGGTGTCATGCTGAAGACACGCATGAAGCCGCCTCTTAAATTAACACTACCACAGCAAAGCCAAAACATGTCACGCTTTAATGCCACTGTGCAACGCTGAGCGCGTATGATTCAACGGAGGGCAGGATCTCCAAGATTTTTTTTGAAATTTTTTTTTTTTCTGCCTTCTCCGCCAAAGAGATGACGCCAAGTGCAGCCAGTGTGCAGCTACACATGGCTGTCCCGGAGCTGTCAACTCGCAACACCTAGCTGTCAAACCATGCCGGGGCTCAGTGTCTCCCCCTGGCATCTGTTCATGGCAAGTACACCACGTCCAAGGCCCATCCCCAGTCGCCTTTACCAAAGAGAAAGTCAACAAAATGGTGGAAGAGATACAAGTCACGTGATTTCTTTGTGCTTTCGGGTGCGATTTCAAGTGATACAAATGGACACAACACGGCTTATGAATCAAATATCAAACCACTGCATCCTTACAATAACATTGACGGTACAACGGAGCCGTAATATTTAGTATTCATCGAGATCCGTCGTGTGCACGACAAAGTAGATATGGCGGCCATTTTGCACAAGCTTGCGCAGGCAACATAGTGGCGCCCCTCAATATGAAAAACATTGCCAAAGTGATCCACCACCAGTCCAGCAGCAATAAAACATACCGATTCCTCCTCCTTTTCCATCCCGGTTGGCATTTGCGGTACTGCCCGGTTGATAGAGGCATATTCGTGCAGGTCCGGCAAATCCTCGCAGCGGAAGACGGGTAGAGGCTTACTAGCGTCCAGCGCCCGTGCCCGAAACGACAATTTACTCATTTTTATAATATAAGATGCAGCATAAATCTATCCGATCTGCTAAGAATAACAGCAGGTCTGCTTCGAGTTCTCATGGATGAATCGGTGACGGTCTCTGGGAGTCAGCCAATCGATTGAGGGCAGGCTTGGGTCTGTAGCAGCGCCAACAGAGCCGGGCAGGCCCGGGTCTCGATCGCTCTCTGTCGGTCTCTTTTTTCCTGGGCTCCGCTGTTCCTCCCCGGTTCAATACGCCATGGCCAACATGGCGGACATTACAAACTCTTGCAGCTCTCCGTTCGCTCCTAGCGGCCCAACCCCCTCGATCACACAAACAGCCATTCCCACGCAGTTTCGCACGCGTGCGCGCTCGCGGAGCCCTTGGGGTACGGAGGGGGGGAGGAGGAGGGGGGTGCATCAGCGGAGGGGGCAAGATGCTGATGAGGGTACGTGAACTTCCTAGGCTCGGGATGTATTCATCCTGTGATACGCCAAGCTGATGCTGACGTAGGAAAACATGTTTATTCTGCATATTAAAAAAAAACAAACCGTAGCAATGAAAAATAGAAAGCGAATGCCTGACTGTCACTGCGCAGCTTCCATTTGTGGACAAATGCATAATCACCATTTAGATACAGGCTGTCTGAGACCGTTTCGTTGCCTTACAAGGATATTCACAGAAATTCATAACTTCTGACGTTTGTTTGAATTAATGTGCACTCCAGAATATGCCACTGTCCTGCCAATTAGACTCGATTGTTTGCAAATATCGCCACACTGTGGTGCAAACATCCAACTACAGTTCACCACTTTGATCAGTGGATTCTCTGGCATGTTTATACATTAGTTGAATAAATACAAAGGGGATAGACAAAAAAAAAAAAGAAAGAAAACATTCAAATCCTGACAACTGAGCTCTCATTCTTTCTGTGTTGCAAATGGTTTAAATCAAAATGGTTGCCATCTGGTCTTTTACACAAATAGAAATATAATGTACACACACATGTACCTATAGGCCTTAATGTTTAGAATCATTTAATAAGTACTTAATTATGATTAAATCCCCAAAATGCTCATAGTAGAAATGGCACAGACATGCAAACAAAACCATGGTTACCATGGGAACCCACAGAAACCCAGAGAAAACACTAACCATACACTCAGCATCCACTTTATTGAGTAGGCCTAGCTACTACCAGGTAATACTCCCTTTGCCGCCAAGCCAGCCTGAATTATTCAAGGTATACATACAACAGGGTGCTGGAAATGTTCCACAGGGATCTTGGTCCATGCTGACTCGATCGCATCACACAGATCCTGCAGATTTTTTCGGCAGCGCATTCGAGCCTCAAACATCCCATACCGAGATGGAGTGACTGTGACACATTACAATAAACGTAAAGTTGCTGTCATGTTCCTGGAACCGCCTTGAGACATTATTTTGTTTCAATTCAGTGAGCTTCAGTGGCATGATATAGGCTATATCCGGATATTGCCAAAGCAGAAAACAAAAAGCAAAAAGTCTTTTTCAACACAATAACACACACACACTGCATTTACATGTCTTTGAATAGCTGTGATTGAACAATTATCACGCAACATTTTGGTTATAACAGTCGATTTGATACCATTTGGCATTGCTTCTTTGTTTACTTGGCTGCTGGGGCTTCATATGCGCATGAGGCGGCGTGGCAAGTGTTGTTGTGAGTACTTGAACTCTGTAATCTAACTAGCTTTTGCTGACAATACAATGGCTGAATATTTCCCAGACTTTTATGAGGAGGTTGAGGAATCTTTCCAGTGAACGTTACTGTGTTGAAAAGAACAGGAAGGTTTTGGGTTCTTTTGGACTTTTGGAGTTTCCCTTGGCCCTGTTGGATTATATTGGAGAGTAGAGCTTCCTGCAAACTGAGAGGTATGTAGAGCTCTATAGTGAAGTAAATGACGAAATTTTGATCATAATCGATCGACGTGATGCCAAATAAGGCCCATGATGAAAATAACCAGAATTATCCTTTAAATTCAACAAGAGCCCTAAACAAGAACACAGTCAATCTCAATCTTCTTTACATTGTCTATTGATGGATGATTAGAAAAATATCAAGATTTAGCCTATATAATCATAAATAGATGACATGCTTTGTAACATGCTGCATTATCCTGCTGGAAGTATCCATTTCAAAAAGGGGAGACTGTTGCCATGAAGCAATGTGCCCGGTCAGTAACAGTGTTTGGTACACTGTGGTGTTAAAACGATGCTTAATTGGTACTAAGGGGCCTAATGTGTGCCAAGAAAACATTCCCCACATCATCACTCTAACATAACCAGTCTGTACCACTGACACCAGCCAGGATGGATCCATGGATTTATGCCATTTACGCCAATTTCCGACCCTGCCATCAGCATGTCGCAACAGAAAACAGGATTCGCTGGACCAGTTAACGTTTTTCCATTCTTCAATCGTCCAGTTCTGACGGTCATGCGCCCACTGTAGCTTCATATTCTTGATCTTCGCTGACAGGAGTGGAACCCGGCATGGTCTTCTGCTGCTGTAGCCCAACGGCTTCAAGGTTCGACAGGTCTTCTGAGATGTCCTCCTGCGGGTCCCTGCTGCACTGAGCTGTTTTTTGTGTACTTGTGGCCCACCTGTTAACTTGAAAAAGTCTGCCCATTCTCCTCTGACCTCTCTCAACAACAAGGCGTTTTTTTCCCTAAGGTTTGCAGCTGACTGGATGTTTTATGTTTATCACACCGTTCTCGGTTAACTGTAGATACAGTAGTTTGCAAAAATCCCAGGAGGTCAGCCATTTCTGAGATGCTGGAAGCAGCATGTTATCATACCATGTTCTGAGTCATTTAAATCACAAACAGTAACTGAACCTCTCGATCCTGTCTGCATGCTTACCAAATAAATTAGATACTGAGCATATTCTACGCAGGTTTTACACCACCACTAGCCCACACAGACGCAATAAGCTGCTCATGAATACGGCCAACAACAATTACTTTTAATGTCTCAGCTCTGTGCTCATTGATTTGGATGTAAAAGGGTAAAGCCTAATGATTATGAAGTAGTCAATAAGCACCAATATGGGGGTATATAGAAACTTAGACAAGACATATTTCCTCCTCAACTTCAGAGCAAGCCTGATGTTGAATGTTTCAAACTGTAATCTCTGCAATCAAGGCTTTACCACTAACCAGCCTCTCTTTTTCTGACTATTTATACACATTATTACAGTACCTTGTGCACATTATGCAAGACAGCTCAAGCATTTCTGTTTAAATAGCCATTTTACACTCTTAATAACAATGTCATTTCAACTCATCTGTGGATCTAGTTTGGGACAACACACATTTGTGCTGCTTTTCCACACAACTAACACCACGTTGGCCTAGATTCTGTAAATACCCTATACCTTTATAAATACCTTTGGTTTACCTAACCAAAGATGTTGGTTCCTAGAATTATTTAAACATCTAGATCTAGACTGAGCCCTCCTTCTCTCACATAAACAGGCTACACAATTTCTAACTATTAACATGTGCCATTGGGGTGACACTTTTATCCAAATACTCTTATAGTCCAACAAGTGCATACATTTGTAGTGTGGGCAGCCCCAGAGGGAATCACACTCCTAACCCTGGCAGTGTTGTCACGCTCTACACATTGTGCTAAACAGGGCCACACAATGTGTGCATAATAAGATATTTTAATGTGATGTCTGAACTGAATGAGGAAGATAAGAAAGGCAAATAACCTGCAAGGGTGGGTGAGAATTCCTGTCATGGCCAGAAATGAATGATCCAGAGGTAGTAGACTTACACGATATTCATCATCCATTTGGGAGCAGTAGGCACAGTGGAGGCCTGGAAAACAAAGTGACAAAAAAAGTATAATATAAAAAAGAACAACATATGAAATACTATCACCTATTTATTCCAAACACAATTATTGGAGGCTAACCTGTGCAACACACACAGACAACATGTTATCAGCCTCAAAGATGCACCATGTATCGGTAATCCTTTTCTCCCCAAGGAGCATATTAAATGCCCCTAAACTGAATTATGTAGGAGCACAAAAGACAATATTTGGAGCAAGATCTGTGACAATAATCGAAAAATACACTATCACACTAGCAATCTCAAGTTGTACATGTGCTCCTTTTTCAATTTAATGAAGCATGAATTTATCTTACGAGAATATCGCTTCACAATGTACAATAGTGTCGACCAAGTTTTGTTGCTACAACATCATGGGGTGCACATTAGTGCAAAACCATATATGGAGTAGTAGGGCATAAATAGAGCAGGACACGACACAAAAACAGCGTAGTCTTAAATCATGTCGGCAAACGTGGACAACAAGCATGCATAGCTAAGATGCCAATTCCATAGCTGCTTTTAATGTGTTTATAACTCGTTTCAAGCCGTAAGATCTTACACAGCTGTCTGCACAAGGAACAGCGCCACCGAAGCTAGCTGACAGCCTGGCTAGACTGTTAGCGTTTGCTATCTAGCTTAGCTCAGTTACCCTGACCCTGCGCCATTTACCAGCCAGCTAACAGTTTGCGGACAGACGGTCAATAGTTTGATTTGAACTCGTCACTAACTTATCCAAAATCAAACGGCGTCTATTTCGACTCCCGCGGACTTAACAGGGGAAAAAAACGAATGCCTGAGTGGAGTTGCAACTTACCTGCTGCTAGCAAAGCCACAGGGGAGGATGATGATGATGGCAGTTCTTCTTCTGGTTGTCATGCTAGCCAATGCTAACGCTGGTTAGCTCCCTTCAGGACGCCTCCGAGGAAAATGCTTTTCGATTTTAATGTTAAAAGTATGGCAAACTCATTCCGAGAGCTCGTGGGAAAACCAACAGTGGTTGATACAAAGTGATATCCTCTCACAACGTAAACTTGGATGGCTCGCTGGGGTTACTTCGCCAAAAAAAAAGAAGCTTCAAACTGACCACCAAGCCACTTTGCAGGCGAATTGTGATTGGATAGCGAATGCCACCAATCACCTGTGGAGAGCTCGGGGAAGATGAGCTCACTGGTCCCCCCGCCCACATAATAACAATAATAACAATAATAATAATAACATAAATAATAATGATAATATTAATAATACTAACAACCATTAGCATTATCATAGTTCATTGTTCATTTTATGCATTCAAATACTCTATAAGGAAGAGAGCAAACTACACATTAAAAAAAACTCTATGTATTTAAATGCACAGACACAGAAAGGCAGCCACTTAGGGTGTGCTACTAATTTATTTAAGCCACTAACTGGCCAACAAGTGATGAGATGCAACAGCTACAGTGCTTTGCAAACATGGTTGCAGTGTTTGTTATGTAACTGTCTCTGGGGCTGGTCGCCTCCCTCCCTCCCCCCCCACTCACTCCCTCCCTCCTCCTCTCCCCCTGCCCCTTCACATCAGTCTTGTCGCAGGGCAGGGCTGCCTCCACCCCGGCTGCCTCTGCTGGAATCGGCTGACGCTGTGATATTTGCAGCCCACATTTTTCATCAGACACAGATGAAAGAGAGTGCTGCACGGTGGAAGCATATGGAATCATTTTCTCTGATGCTCCACCACCACCACCCACTGGCTGTTAAAGCTGCATGCACGCCTGCCCAGTGACACCGGGAGTGGAGGAGGCTGGCATCGCTATGATTAATATTGCTTTACTCAACTCTCCCAGCAAGGTCATCAGCAGCCATCTGTAGGCAGTGAGAAACCCCTTAATATCCATCTAGATTTCAGTATCCCATTGTTCCTTTTTTTACGCTTACACGATTCAGTCCAATGCACTGCCTGGCAAACCGCTCACACACCAGCCATTCTTCTGAACTCTATACAGCTATGGCTTGTACAGTCAGTGTATTGCAATGTATCAAGTCTGCAGCGATCTGAATGATGAATTCAGCGGTGTCTGTTGGACTATGAGAGCACCAGGGAGCGCCGGAGGCTTGGTTTCGTGTTACTGTCAAAAAATAGCTTGCTTCTATGACTAGGTGCTATAATGAACTGTAAATAAAATGGGAAGCTGCCCCGTCATTTCCAGCAGCATGACACTTTCTTCTCTTCTCATCTAGAGGGCAGTGGAGACCCATCTAAAGGCCTGTGTTTCACTGGCATCATGATGCATAATGCAGAGTGCTCACCTCCCTATCTCTCGCCTTCTGAGACCTCAGTAACACAGACGAACCCAAGCATCAGCATAAATACGAGATTTTCTTTACACATGGTTTACAAAATATTACACTCCACATATTTAGCAATTGAGAAGTAAAATAATGTGGGGATGTTAATTTTACGTGTATTCCACAGACAACTAACCTTGTAAAAGAAGCAGTTTATGTGAGAGGAAAGCTGTTTGAATTTGTGTGCGTGCAGTGCATGCAGGGAAGGGAAGGGAAGGGTTGGAGACTGACAGTCCAGAATAGCATATTAACATCAAAAGAGAATAAGTCAGACATCAACATCCGTTTCCACCCTGCCAAACAAGTTGGACCTACTGCTGACAACAGTTCAGGTGAAGGATGTTGTTTCATTGTGTTGCACAACAGGGATCCTGATTGAAAAGAGGATCTGTTCCCATTTCCGCTGTCACTGTTCTTTATACTTTGGGTTGACAGTAGTTGTGATGGCACTCTTGTAGATTGGATTGTCCCTCTGCAACAGAGTAGAAGCAAACATCATCCTATGTGTATTAATCTTTGTGTCACATTACTACCGGTAAATTGCAGGCACTTAAGCTGAATTCATGTTGTTACTGTGCCATAAAAGATCCATCTCGACATGTATGCATACAATACTGAATGTATATTTGTAGAGGAATATATTATATATACAGTCTGCTGCTTATTTTGTCTCACGCTGTTGCCTTGCACTCAATGTGTTCTTCTGTCGTCTCTGCACCATGTTTGCCAGTGTGCTCTTGTGTAACTGTGTTAGTTGTCAACATGTTCCTGCACCAATGTCACCAAGACAAATTCCTGCATTTATTGTACTGACTCTGACTGACAGACACTGACAGAAGGGTTTGTTTGGGCAGGGCTCACCCTGTTCCAGCGCCTCTTCTCCAGCTCGCTCTGGAAGCGGGCGAACTCCCTGCGGTCATGGATGCTGGTGAGTAGTTTCCATAGCAGCAACAAAGCCACACCCAGCACCACAACGGAGGCTGATACCACTGCGGTAATCACAACCACATTAGGACCTGATGGGCATTCTTGAGAGACAGAGCCAGCCATTAAAGTTTATTAGGAAAAGAACACTGTCGATGGATTAACTCCAAAAATGTATTTCAGATTAAATAACCATGTTTGCTGAATCTGTGTTATACACATTTAAAGCTGCACTAGGCAACTTCTCATGTTAGCGGCTCCAAATAGCAGTGATACGTAACTTTTAGGAAAATTTGAACTTCAATACCCAGAAATTATGTAATGTGACGTCAGTAAACTTCACACAGCACGCTCATGTTTACCAACCCGACCAGTCTGTGATGTTTTATACTAAAGAATACCAAACTGATGAGAGGCAAAAGATCTAACACTGGTGAGTCCAGCTTTCTCTGGATGGAGCGCTGCTCACTGCTGTTTAGGAGACAGTTTGCATTTCACTCTTTAGTTTGGATTTGTTGCTTCATGTGGGTGGTGAATTTCATTAAGGCAAATAGGGGGCCTCTAAGGGGTCTCAATTAGAGGGACGGGACACTTTTCTCTGTAGCAGCAGCACTTTGTGTTTTAGCCTCATAAAATGGGTGTATTTTTACATAAAAGCCTTGCCTAGTGCAGCTTTAATTGATAAACTGATTGGTTCTTATGTGTTATTCATAATATATGTTGATAGAGTCATTAAAAAATAGAAACTCTGGCCTGTCTACCTCGTTCCAGGGCTACCCGAATGTGGGCAGAGCCCTCTTTTTGTCCCGTCCTCAGCAGGAAGTGCACCCTGCAGCCCTCGGTGTCCAGTTCCATGCACCTGTGCAGACCTGCAGAGGGCGGCACCACTGCTAGCACAGCAGGCTGCCCCACCAGAGTGAGGTTCAGGTGGGCACAGCTCATCTCACACTCCCTCAGATCCAAGCCCCGGGAGAAGGCCCTGCACAAGATGCACTCCCTACGGAAAGGAAGCCAGTATCACCTAAACTGCAAATGTATTCTCAAACAAATAGCAGTGAAAGAACCAGGAAAGTGAAAACAGGGTTCACCTGTATCTCCTTGTAAATTATAAATATAGAGGACTTTCAGGTGATGTAACACTCTGGCGGCCATATTGGAGGGCCTCAAGAACAGTAGGGCTAGTTGTGTTTCTAACAGAATTGAATAGACATGGTTAATTTCTGTGGTTTTGGGAACTGATCATTTCGCCACAGATATGTCTGATCGACTTTGTGTTTAGATAATGTCAGCTTGTTAGCTAGCTAACCATAGTGTCTGGTCAGCTAACCATTGTCTTGTTGTTAACACATCTGATTTGCACACTAGCTAAGTAGTAGAAGTTAGCATTAGTAGTGGCTAGTAGTTGCATGTTTACATTAACATTGGTTTGTTTGCTAAATTAGCTTGCTGGCTAGTTAGCTCTGTAACAAAGCCAAAAAACAGCAGTTTGTTCAGGTTAACTGAGCTGACTAGCTACAAGCTCAACTCATAGTGCTTTGAAGTAGAGCCTAGGGCTAAAGACAAGACATTTTAATGTCTCAGTAACCTACATTTGGAAACAAATGTACTTAATCAGACTAGTCACTTTTACTTATGACATTACTGAACTGACCTACACCCACACCACAACAATCTTTTTCTGATATCCTGTCTTTTTTCAGCCCAGTTTTTATATATTTAGACATTTGTGCACAGCCAATTATCCAGCCTCCATGATGGCACCAGACATGGTTTCTAGCAGATTTGTTACATAACTGCAAAACCTATAGTCCATTCACATTTTGAATGAAATTAACTGAACTGGCATGTTCATAGAACCTGTGCAAGGTGCAGATGCTGGGGCAGGAAGGGCAGAGGTCACAGGTCGGGCCCTGGAAGCGGCGGTCCTGGCAGATGCAGGTGCCACAGTGGCAGACCCCCCTGCCGGCACAAACCTGTCCATCCTGAGACAAACATGGCTCCATGCTGAGAGGACACTCGCACGCTCGGCCGCTGAATCCTGGGAGACACTCACACACCCCACACACACACCTGCCCTGCCCTGGGACCGTAAAATAGATGTTCATGAAGAGTTGAGCTATTCAACACTCGGAAAATGCAATATCTGCTCTTATTTTACTGCTAGGGAGCACAAAACAAATATGAAAACATGATGAACTTCAGGTGTTTTTATGATGACCATGTATTGTGCAAGTGGTTGTCTGAGTCTTACCTACACCTCCGCACTGCAGCCCCTGGTACTGATCACAGTTGAAATCATTGCATTCGCAGTACTGGCCATAATAAGCACGGTTGTGCTTTTTGCTGCTCTTATGACAAACACACTTCCCACAAACACACTCTCCATGTCCGCCGCACTGCTCTGATGCGTTGTCACGGCGACAAACGTATGAGTCAACAGCCCCATCTGACTCCACTTGATCACATTCACACAATGTCCCGACTCGCCCCTCTTTACACCTGTAACAAAAACAAATGTCTGATGCTTGATTTCTTCGTTAACAACCTGGAATTAGGTTTCTCAAAAACAATTGATGCCATCAGGCTATTTCACCTGCATGCTCCACACTCCAGAGTGCCGTTGCCATGGCTACACGAAGGGCTGCGTGGGACCTTGTCCTTTTGACACGAGCAGTCACATATGGGGCTCAGCAGGACCTCCACCTCTTCACTATAGCCTTGGGGCTTAATAATAACACGGGACGGCCTCTGTGAACTAGTCACACACAGAGGTGCGGTAATGCTTACATTAAAGCTCACCTAGAAGGGAGGTGAAAATTCCTTGAGTGCAATCATAATGCTCCACTAATGAGGTAATCACAATCAGCATTACTGTCAATTTAACCGCGAATGGCCACATGCTAACAGCGGCACTTACACAATTTACCACACACAGAGCCAAGCACGCAGCTACGCACCTCGTCACCGATGGAGATGTTGGAGCACCTCCTCCCCTGCTCCCCGTCCCTCGGTTCGCGGTCCTTACAGTGTGAAATATAGGAGATGCGAAAGCCTGGAGGCAGCTTGCTGTTTTCCATAACAACCTCAGAGGTCAGTGCCTGGGGTCAATAGCACAGTTAACCTGTTAAGTTGAGGAGGTGTCAGCAGGCTACACATATGAGGCTAATGACCTGTGTAGGAAGGGAGTTTCTGCCTCACTTACATTGTATGCTTCGAGTATTATTTGCAGGATGTTGTGGGAGTTGTTGGAGAGCGTTCCGACGGCGCATTTTGGGAAGATACTTCTCAGGCCCTGCGAGCAAACAATCACAGCAGCAAAACAACGTTATCCTCGTCATAAATGAGCGAATGCCTAAAGGGAACCGTCTCGCCGTAGCATCAGCAGTCTCCATGTACGAAAAGAACCAAACAAACAATTGCACAGATTGGAGATTGACTCTGCTGTACCTTGTACAAGTGTGTGACGTCTTCAGTCACCGCAAATATGATCTGGATGTTCTTCTGTTTCAGCTTCTCGGCAACGTGAGCCACCGAAGGATAGTCCTAATGGAGGGAGTCAGGGAAGATGCGAAAAGCAATGCGTAATACTCAGGACAGAATATATATGCAATCAGTATTTAAGCACTCTCTGCCTCTCCCCTCTATCTCTGTCCTCCCCCTTTCCCTCCCATCTAACAACTCTTTCTGTCGCTCATTTCATTCACTCTCCCTGACAGACATTCCATTTCCCCCAAATAGATAAATAAATACCATTTAGAGAGGAGCGACATCCACATCTCGCACATCCATTTTCAGCCCTGGGTGGCCATTTATCCCAGACAGGAATAGATTAATAATGTATCTATATTCACTCCAACTGTCAACTGCCTGGACCGCTACGAGGTCAGGACATATAACACCCTCGTGAACCTAATGAGACGGCTATATAGGATGTGTAACGCACAGGGGCAAAGACACAGACGCACACAAGAGGATACACACACAAAAACATGCATGGAAATAGACACACACACACACATACACGCACAAGCACCCCCTCATGTACCAGCGGTGGAAAAAGTACTCAAATCCTTTAGCAATACCATAATGGAAAAACACTCCAGTAAAAATAGAAGTCCTGCATTCAAAAGTTTACTTACTTAAGTAAAAGTATAGAAGTATTATCAGTAAAATGTACTTAAGTATCAAAAGTAAAAATACTCTTAATTCAGAGAGTCCTCTTCTTTCAGAGTGTTAAATTATTGATGCATTAACCTGTAAGAAGTATTTTAATGTCAGTCTAACTGCTCCATATACTGTTGGGGAGTTTAAACTCTAACAATGCAACATATTTTATGAGCTTATCGTATGTTTTGCGCGTAAAACCTTATTCTGCAAAGTAACTAGTAACTCCAGCCGTCTGATAAATGTAGAGGAGGAAAAAGTACAATATTTCCCTCTGAAATGTAGTGGAGGAAAAGTAGAAAGTCTCACAAAATGGAAATACTGTATCTGAGTATTTGAGTAAATGTACTTAGTTACTCTCCACCTCTGTCACGTACACACCAGCACCCATCCACACACAGACACAGTCAGATTAAGAGATGAAAGCCTCGGTTTGGATTACTCCACAGCCACTCCAGCTGTTTCCCATCAGGGTGTGCCTGTCAGCATCCTCTTTACCCAGGGAACTGTGCTGTTGATTCTGACCTTTAAATCACTGTCTTTGACTTCTGTCTACAGCAGCTCGGACCTCTATTTCGCTGCTAGGATTGCAGACGGGAATCAATTTAACACGCGCTCCAATATCTATTCCATAGGATAAACATCATGCACTCTTCGGGGCGGCTGCTACGGAAAGCAGCAAGGGGCAACAGAGTGAAAAAAAAACGCCACTCCACTGTAATGGCTTGTTCTGCCGAATTTGAGCTTTGGTCTTTCTCTGTGAATAGCAAAAATGATCTAAGATTGATAATAAACCTGGGAATTTCCTCGGGTGTACACATTATTATGCAAGTGACACTTTCCGTCGTTGGGCAGAACGATGCCACCCAGCTTGCCGTCTCCAGCGAAGTGGAAGCCGGCGTCGGTGGAGAACACCAGCAGACGAGTCACGTTCCTCCAGCCGATCTGCTCCTGGAAGTGAAGAAAGGGACTGTCATATAACTGTCAATCAATAAACCACCAATTGGCGGTGAATTGGGAACCGTGACTGATATAAGTGTTTCTGACAGGCTTTGGGAAAAGAATCCCCCGTCTGCTTTTGTACATAACGATTTGAAAATGGCTGTAGATGAGTAATGGTCTATGCTTCCATGCTCTTCGGGCCTCGAATCTTAAAAAAAAAAAACCCTTATAATGAAATTATTATAATACAATTCTTCAATTCTTCATTCTTCATTCAATTGGTTCAGTTGAATGGGAGGGTTTTATTTTACGTGAGGGGAGCGGAGGGGCGGGATTGTTAAAAAATCTGATGGTTTTATTGATTAGAAATTTATATTTACGCCTGCTAATGTAGCATGAGGTCACCATGAAAGATACTGTGTTTTCCAGGGAGTAAAAGTAATGGGACTTTTCATTTCATGGGGACTTTAATGAGTTAAAAAATGCAGCCGAAACTGGTTAGTATATTTTCCCACAAAATGCTCAGTATTCTGAAATACACGTCTCATCTATTGTCTGCGCTGTTTCCACTTCCCCCAGCTCACGCCCACCGAAACAAAAAACAACAATCTCTGTATTGCAGTCCCGCTCCCCGCTGTGCGTCCTCACTGTACCTCGCACACGGCGGCCTGCATCAGGGCATCCAGCCCCCCCTCCGGTGAGTCCAGGTTGCCGGAGATCCGCTGCCCCCCCACCAGCTCTGTGAAGAGGCTTCCGTTGGCGGTGAGGCTCAGGACGTGGCGGTAGGCGAAGGGCGGGGAGCAGGGCCACGGCTCGCTTCTCTTGCAGGGGTTCTGGAGCATGTCGTCGGCGGCGCTGATGTACGGCATCACCGTCTTATCCACAAACGCGCCGAAGCCTTTCAGATTGGGGATGAATGGCAGACAGGTTGACGATGAGGGCGGAGGTACAGCGTAAAAGTTTGGAGAAGTGATCCTGTGGCTGAAGGGTGCAAAGTGAATGAGTAATGCTCTCCCCTCCCTCAACGGCGACCGGCGACTTGTCCTTGAGCAAAGCACTTAATCCCCAATCGCTCCAGTGGTGCTGCTCAGTGGCCAGTAGTAAGATTAAGATTGTACTGGGCAGCTCCCAGGTGTGTATGTGTGTAATGTAATGCAAGAGCATTGCTGAAAAAGAGCACGCCTGCGTAGCAAATCTTCTCGGATAAATAAAGATTAGAAACGGTAGACGTACATTTCTGGTGACAAAGAAACTGAAATCTTATGACAGACCCATTCTGAAGTCGCTGGTCGTGTTCCTCATCTCTTCCATCAGGTCGGCCCCCAACTTCTTGACGTTGGGCAGGTCGTCCTCCATGGAGAAGGAGAGGTCCATCAGGTAGTACAGGTCTATGGGGTAGTCCTCCACACGCTTGAACTTCACCTCAAACGTCTGGGGCTCGCCTAGAAAGGGCAAATCTTGAGTTGCACTACACAAACAACACCACATATTTTACAGGCAGAGTGGAAATCCCAAGACATCTTCTCATCCATCAAGTAAATAACACTTTTTCACAAGAAAGTATTCAAACTTCAGAGGTCAGTTAGACTGAGACAAACTTTAACATATATCAGCCAGTGGTTTTGTTAGTGCTAGTGTTTCTCTAAATTAAGAGGATGGTTTCCCATAAACCTGTCACAAAGAGGATCTTTGCTTCTTAGGCCAAAGGTTTCTCTTTTGCTTTACTGAGGATAAACATGTTGGAAGTGATTTTTCCATCGGCCTTTCACTCGTTCCACCATCTGCCGTCGCCAGAAACTCTGAAAGCTTTAGCTCCGTTTGCTCTGGAAGAACAGCGCCCTCTTCCTGTTTTGTGCCATAAAGCGTTCCAGCAGATTTCCCGCCAAATCCGACCCGGTGGTACACAATGTAAAATGCATATGAGTAGAGGCTGGTAGATGCTGCCAATCTTCTCAGCAGTGGTCTTGTTTGTTTACGGTAATTATGCTAATGTCTCAGAATTAATGTGGTAATGATTTATTGCTGTCAAAACATAGCTACACATAGCACCTTTATGTCAGACTTGCCATAGACATCTACATTTACCTGTGGCCTTGGCTCAAAATATGTCTTATAATCTTATATCTGACTGATTCTAGACAACTAACCATGCCAAGTAACCATGACCCATTATCCCAGTGGCTCTCAACCTTTCTGACCACTTAAAATTAAGTAATGCCTACTCACGGCCCCCTGCCACAGGCTGCATAATAGAGAGTTCAACCAAAGAATGATTTTCCCTTTTCAGGTTGTTTCATTTGATTAATTAACAGAGGAGGCCTAGAGGATGAATTCAGTATTTCACAAGAGAAAAGCAAAAATTTTAGTAAAATAAAAAAAAAAAGAGGCAAAAAAGAATAAGTTTCTTTCCTAGCCCATAAATCATCTCACGACCCCTCAAAATTATCGTGCGACCCCCTTGGGGCATCCCGACCCCCAGGTTGAGAACCACTGCATTCTCCTCCACACGACACCCACCTGGCCTGAGGTGCAGCCGGACGCTCTGAGGCTGGAGTTGGGTGACATGCCGGTGGTGCGGCCGGTGCCTTTGCTCTCTGGGATGGAAGGTGATCTTCCGGTTCTTCAGAAGGACGGCGGAGCCTCTGGGGTCCTGCAGGCGGTCTGAAGGACAGCCCCTCCTCAGCAGCGCCCCGGCCGTGCCACAGCGCTCCCATATGTGCTGACCCACTTCTGTGAAATTCTTGACACACAGGTTCTAGGTTTAGTTCATTTACACATACTTTAAGGTTAGCTGTTCTTTAAGGCAGGGTGACCCACTGCATCTGTGCAGTGGGAGGGGAAACTCTGGGACACATTACTGCCTTTAAATGAAGAATTAATTCCCCAAATCATCAATTACATGAACAAATGACCATGTACAAAGAAAATAAAGAGACTAAAAAGACTGTTTATGTAGCTGTGGTCAAGGAGGAACCTCCATCATATCAGCAGTGGACACATGACTGACTGATATCCAATATTTCAGTAAAGCCCAGACAATATATATGTATAAACGCTTGTGTTGTTTTTTTGAAAATGTACAATTTGTATTTTTGGCAGTGTTGCTCCTGACAAACAGTCATGCCAATAAAGTAATTGAACTGAGGATTGCATTTAAAAGCATCACACGCGTGCGTCGCCCCAGGCTATACGCAGGGATGTGTTTACAACGCTGCTTTTCAGAGGGAAGCAGCGAGTGTTTTCCAGCGCTCTCACCTCCTCAGTACACCAGGCACAGTGTGGCCCGGCTGCCAGGCACTCTCCGCAGCTCCTGACCCCTCGACTTTGGCACTCGTGATCTGAATGGTCTGGAGGTGGAATAGAAACCAGCAACGCTACATCTAAACAGGCAAAGCACGGTATTGTTTTCTGTTGTGGTTTGTGAACACTCTTCGTAGGGGTTCACTCCGTTTTTCATTTCCATTTTTGACATTTAGCTGATGCTTGTATCTTAGGCTGTTATGGGACGTTCACATTACGGGCTACTAAAGCTACAAAATGGTCCGTTGGATACAGAAATTAATAATGTCATACTGTCATAGCTTTGTTTTTGTCTCGTTTTTATTTTATTTGGCAAATAACCGTTCTTGTTAATTGAAATAATGAATCAAGTACATAATAAAATAAATGTACCTGGCTGATCCTACCTTCCCTCTACTCTGATTGGTTCATGCTTCACCGCATCAGCAGAGTGTGGAAAAAAGTTGAATCCAGCTGAAGTTTGTAGCTGCTACATTTTACACACTGGCGTTTGTAGCTTCATGTCACTTCCATTGAAAATGAATGACTTGCTGTTGCTTTGTAGCCCGTAGTCTGAACGTGCCATTACACTTGTTTCACTGTGACTTTTATCATTTCATCACGCCAGAAAACATCACTGTAACAAAACCAGATATGGAAGTGGAAATGCAGACACAGATTTTAAGAAGTACGGCCACAGGAGATGCTTAAAGGCCATGTGTGGATCCACAGCGATCTGATCTCATAAAATCTGATCTTTAGAATCACATGGAAATTCCTAGTGTAACCACAGCCTCACTCAGAGTTATAATGAGTGGGTAGGTGGGGGCTCAGCATCTTGCTACAGGACACATAGCTGTTGATGGCTGTTGTGGGGATCGAACCTGTGACCTTTCAGTTACAGGCCGGTCTCTCTAGCCACTAGGTCTCCCTGCCCGGGCCTCCTGGAAGCGACACCCAAAACATATCAGGTACTGGACCACTTTCAAAGGGTGTTTGAGAGGATATCGTCAAGTTTATGTTCCTTTCCTACGCAAACAGCACCAAACGTACTCGGTATTCCAATGTAATAACCATAGTAGGCCCAGTACAGATACAGCACAGTACTGAAAAAAACAAACCACTCACAATAATCCCGATCTTCACAATTTAAACCATGTTTGGATCCTACCCGTTTCATTTTATCAACATGACAACATGCTCTACTAAAATGTCAGACTGAAGGGAATGTATTTTCACCCGCTGCTGAAGTGTCACATCACGTCTGAATCCACTGAATCATCGCACTTTAAAACACAGCTGCCCAGCATTAAAGAGACAAGAAGTGCAAATTTAGAGTGGCAAACCACCGGTATAGGACCCGGGCTACAATCTAAATGAGAATTTCTGAATAGGAAAGAATAATGAGACAGTTTACTTTTATTGCATCCTCAATGAGAAAAGTATTGACCTACCTCGAGTTCCTGTAGCGTTGTATCTGCAGCACAATAACAGGACAGCGGCGAATAGCAGGCTCATCTAAAAAAAACAACAAAAAAAAGAGGAAAGCAATTTACTGACTAAAAATGTGGATCATTCTTTCCTTTCAAATCATTAAGGTGGAGTGGAGTTGTAATTGCTGTTTAAGGAAAATAATCTCTACAAAGGGGCCGGTCACAAAAGACCTCGATGGGAAAACCAATGGGTGTTTGGTTTACACAATCAAAATAAGAAGGAGAAGCACTTACCTTGAGAATGAGAGTGGCTGTGATGGAGCCTCAGATTCAACCATGTGGAGATAGAAATGGGAGGAGGAGGAGGAGGAGAAGGAGAAGGAGGAGGAGGAGGAGGAGGGGGGGGGGTGTCACTCCTCTCTGGGGGAGGGACTCTTTCTCTCTTCCTCTTTCTTACAGCAGCCACAAGTGGATCTGCCAGCTTATGTTTCAGGGAGCCGAGCACCAAATGATCTCTTCAAGTGAGGCCAAAAGATAAAGAGAATAAGTCCTCGATTTCTGCTGAGGAAAGCTGAAGAAAAGCAAAAAAAAAAAAAAGGGGGAACTCTCTCTCTCTCTCTCTCTGTCATACTTGTCCTCACACCACACAGCGGCGGGCTGATGCTGGAAAAACAAACGCTATCAACGCGATGATCTTTCCTATACGCTCTGCCTGCTCGATTGTTTGCCCTGGCTGCCCGCTGTGCGAGACTGAGGCCTACACAGGAAGACAACGCTGACCTGACCGCATCGCAAATCTCTGAGCCTTCTGAGGACACAGTTCTCTGCTCAAAATCCATCTTAAATATGCAGAGAAATCAGTTTCCCTTCTAGCAAAAAGGGTGGACCTCCGCTGCCTCAAACCATTGTGTTCATATCTAATGCCTTGTTACAGTAGATAGAGGAGTAAAATAAATGATATGAAAGATGATCCACGGCAAACGGCAGATTTATTTGCATCCAACTGGTGGGATTGTAGTTTTATGCCACAGACGAGCTGGTTCCCAGAACTATGTGGCAATAAACTGTCGAATGATCACATAGCATCACACGCTAAAATAATAGAAGGATTATGCACGGTACTCCATTATAGACTGGGAGTAAATAGGCTGAAAATTTCCTCAAGATCAAGCAGCTTTCACTGCCCACTCTAAATCCACTGTATCTGCAAAAGACAATGGAATTAGTATGTGCGCAGAAATGAGATGGCCAATATATTCAAGCGACAGCTGCTTGGTGTATTCCCTTTTAAAAGATAATGGCAGCGGGAATGGAATCATAATAGTTAGTGGAAGAAAAAAAACATTGTCCGTCATTGTTCAGTTCATTTCAATTTAATTCAATTCCAATCTTAATAGTTCTGTAAGGGAAATTTAGTTTGTAGACAGGCTTTGTAATAAAAATGCATAACAAATCACCTCTTTGTATACTGTGCAGACACACATCATTTGATAAGGCCAGAGAGGGAGTCAGTTGCACAATACAATGCAAAAAAGTCAATCAGTGGAAAATACAAAGTTGTTGTACAGGCACAGCAGGCTACATCATCCCATGTGCAGAAGAACGTTACTGTGCCTTAAAGGCAGAGAGCACAATGGTGAGTATTCATCAATACATAAATAAACTGTTTGCTTGAGCATTAAGGAGATTTCGTCCATGCCCGCCAACACCTTTCTTTCATTATGGTGCTTCTCTATGAATTAGACAACACAATAATTATCATAAAATTAAATATTTGACTAATTCAGTCGCTAATGCACTCGTTTCCAAAACACACAAGCGGTTCTCATCTCCTCCCCAAGGGGACATTGATCGTAGGTCATTGAGAATGGGCAGCTATTAGGAGGCATTATCAACTCTGCAATGCTCCCTGCTGGAGGAATAATGCATGAGCCGTCTCCAAAATGTCATCGTCTACATTCACAATTTATTAATGCACTAAGCCAGAACCATGTTGGATCTGTGAGTGAAGCGTCAGTGGTTAGTGTCAACCAGCCTAAATATGCATTACTGGAGCAGCCACTGAATTCATATTAACAACATGGAAATAACTTCCAAGACTATGGCAGAAGATCGCTGCCGCTCAACCCATCCGGTTGTCTTTGACTTGGATGAGCGTTGTATGAAGTATTTTTCTATGTGGCCCAAGATTAGGACAAAATAAAGGGTTTCATTCTGAAAATGTGACACCCAGCATTTGAAAAAAAACTGGCACCTTCTCGTATGAAATGATTGATTGCACAAAATTAAAATATATAATGGCACTTATTAATGTGAGCGCTGGGTGTGGCATTTAATATACATCTGATAATGTTGTTTGCATGGTTTGCATTGTATTTTTCTGTTTCTTTGACTGGAGTCTTGTTTTCACCAGTTATGAAAAATATTTCAAATTAAGTAATTTCTGTGTTTTATGAGTTGGAGAAAAATATCCATGTCTTTATTTTGTCTTGTAGAGGCAAGATGATATAGCTCTCGTTTTAGCCACGTTACCATCAGCCTTCAGTTGATTTAAGAATCCATTTTAAGATTGTGTTGACTACTTTTACAGCAATAAATGGTTTGACCCAATTTTAGATCAACTTGCCTGTATCTTCTATTACAAAACAACTGAAGACTCTGTCACTTTGTCAGTCAAGAGTAATAACAGAAATTAAGGATAGTGGCGATTTAAGTCCTAGATCCTCTATGTTTTATCATAAAGATGAACTTCAGGCAGTGATTCAAAACAGTATTTTGTAAATGAACTGTTTATATGTCCTCTAACAGTCCTTCACCTTTTCCTCTACAAGTCAGATTAGTGTGTCGGAAAGACGACCAGTCATCTGCAACTGAGAGCATTAATCATCCAGATTAAACAAAGAGGGGAAAAAATCCAGAATATAGTTTGTGATAATGCTAGACAAGATTGGACTTTATTGGTAATTATGCTTCTCATCCTATTTGCATTTTAATGCACTTTTGCAAATTTGGTTATTTTTTTCCCCCCTCTTGTCGCATGCTCATATTACCATTTTAATTTAAAAGTTCTCATTGGCATTGCAAATCCAACTTTTGAAAACACCAACTGAAAAAGGGGTGTTTTGAAAATGTTGTTTACTGTTGTTTACTGATTACATAATTACATGTTTGGGGAGAACAGAGAGCTTTTTAAAACCCATTTTAGCTTGATAGAGGCCTGTCAGGAAATGTTTGGGAAGTGGTTACCAACGGTTACATGGGACATGCTGCCATGTTGGAGGAGTGATAACAAAAGGAGAGATTGTCACATTATTGTTTCTTTCGCCCTCAAACAACAAACTAAATGACTCATTTTGTGGCAGGGTGTTCAAATTATATAATGAAAGAGGGGAAAAGATCAGAGAGGAAGAGGTGATAACAGTTTACTTTAGCTGTCAGTCTAACCACTATCCAAACGCTCTGTGACAGGCCTTTATTTCAAATTAATCCTGATAAATGTCCAGAATTGTAAGCAAATGAAGGGGTTTATCCCAGAAAAGCTATATCTCTATATAAAGCATGACATTTTTTAAGGTAAAGCGTTAAGATGCCCAATAACGTCCAACATTGGATAGTGAATTTTACTTTCACACCTGCAATTTTTTTTCTAAGATTAGCTCACATTTCTCAAATGACAAATATCTCATTTTGGAAAGGACCTCTTCGCAGGCAGCTAATGCGGTGACTCATAATGATCTAGATGAGACCCTCAACCCATTAGTTTGAGCTGTGTGAGTAACACCAGGGGCTGGAGACCTTGTGGAGGTGGACAGCTCTGTCTGAATATAGGCCTGAACCTGAAGCTGGGAACAACTATAATGCACTAAAGGCTTAATCCGACCAACAGAAACTAATGGAGGCTGGAGCTGAGCCTTCAGGGGAGCCGGGGTTATTAGTCAAGTAGAGAAGCTTGACTGCAGTCCAGACAAGGGAAAAACTTTTTTTTTTGTCACAACACCTGTTCCAGGCGCTCTGGCTCCCTGAACACTCACAGCTCTGAGGCCTGCGATAGTTATACAGGCTGAGTCGGGGCAGCTGGTCCCGTCCCTTCATTAGCCTTCCTGTGAATCTGATGTTCTGGCTGGAAGGCGTCGGCGGTCCCGGAGCCCTCTGGCTGAACCCGCGCCGGAGGCTGCCGCGCGGCTCTCCGAGGCCGAGTCGCGTCCTGATGCTCCGCCTGCCCCCAGCCGCTGAATCGCCTCCTGGTTCTTCTCCAGCGTCATTAGCCTTCCCGGTCCTGTGCAGAGGCTGCCGGCGCCGCTGGAGCGGGAGGAGGCGCGTGATGCCCGCTGCCTCAGGTTCTGGGAGATGGATCGATGCAGGTTCCTCATGGAGGAGCTGGCAGCCATGGTGACCACCCAGGGGTGACGGATGGCTTGCTCGGCAGTCGGACGGGCGGCCGGGTCCGACGCCAACAGGCGCTGGATGAAGTCCTTGGCCAGGTTGGACACAGACGGCCAAGGCTGCGGGATAGGAGGAAGCAGAGCAGGGCGATCACCCGCACTGTGAATATAATAGCACTCACCCCCAATTAAATCAATTCTGCCTGCGCGCTCAGGAGGTCTGGAAGTCCCAGTCCTTTGAAACGCTGGCTGGATGCTGGCTGGATATCTAGGCGAGGCGACTGCACGAATTCAAAGCCTCTTCAAAGTGGGATGCAAGATTTCATTCTAACAAAGCAATAAAACTATGATCCCTGCGCTCTGCAGGCCTAACAACCAGAACTAAACTCAAAGCACAGCTAAATGTCACTGGGCAAAAGGAAGCAGTCTTGGCGGAATGAACATGAAGTCTGGGAGACAGAACAGCGCTGGTGTGTGTGTGTGTGTGTGTGTGTGTGTGTGGGATTGGGATCCATGTTTATTCTTGGCTTGCTTCACAATACAGCCGCCACACACATGCTCCATTAGGATCTTTGTACTCTTTGTTAATTCAAATACCAAATCATTCCCCTTGTCAAGACCCAAACTGACATTCAGGAACACTTTGAAATCATACAACACCATGCTATGTTTCCAATGGGAGAGAATTAAAGAATCTTTTAAATAATTCATAATGCCTGTGGTTCTTTGTCATAGAGACAACATGTAGGCCTCCCTCAGGCAAATGATGACCTTTGTGTTGCCACCCTACTTTCAATAAAATACTGCTGATACTGTCATTGAATTAAATTAATGTGGCATCAGATTAAAAAGACGGGGTAAGGCAACTGGCTGAAGCATGACGGGCATGTAAACGATTGATTACAAAAAAAAATGGATGCCACAAGAACAGACCTTGACAGCCATCACACATAACCTTTATCAGTGTCAAAGAAGGAAAGATAATGACTTCTCTTCATCTCTCTCTCTCCATGATGTTATAGCTGTGATGGGCCCCAGTGCAAATGTTTTTGGCTTCCCTACATACACACACATACACTGCCACCTTCTGCATCACGTACAAATTAGCAGGTATATCACCGCAAAAAAAATCACTATACTACCAGTCAAAAGTTTGGACACACCTGATTGAATGTACTCTAATGTTTTTTCATTCTCTTAAAGCCATTTTGATCTAAAGGCTTCTGCTTAAATGCTTGAAATGTGTTTCTTAGACAAATATAAACAGTGAAGTTGATGCCTATGTATGAATTTCTTTCCAAAGCCTTTGCCTTTCCATCAAGGCAAAGGGCGGCTACTTTAAAGAATCTAAAATATAAGATAGTTTTGATTTGTTTAACACTTTTTTGGGTCACTGCATGATTCCATTTGTGTTATTTCATAGTTTTGATGTCTTTACTATTATTCTAAAATGTGTGAAATCGTAAAAATAAAGAAAAATGTGGTGTGTCAAAACTTTTGAGTGGTAGTGTACCTGGAGGTGCCTCTCATTCCACAAACAGTAACCTGTCAGCACCACGGACAGCACTCCTCTGATCAGGATTACATCAGGATCTCTCCATCATTTAGCCAACAGCTAAATGATGGAGAGATCCTGATGTAATCCTGATGTTTATATGGATGTGCTTCACTGGTATTCACTGGCTTGTGGTGCTAGACCAAACCATAAACTTCTAAAGACTCCAGGTAGCACTCACTATGATCTTCAGGACAAATCTCTATTTCACCAGTTAGTTTTGGGTCATGTTGAGAGAAACATGCTAACTTCTGCTCTGATGAAGGCCATCAGGCTGAAATGTAGCATGTTTCTCTTGACATGACCTAAGAAACTGGTGAAATAGAGATTTGTCCATCCTGAACATCATAGTGAGTGCTATCTGAAGTAATCTTTTAAATTACCTCTTAAAACCAATTTTTATAGACTTGATTATATGTGATGTCGTCTTTTTTATCTTCATTTTATCTTATTTATTTTAAATTATCCTTACTATTTATTTTGTATTTTATCTTACGCTTATCCCCGTATTTGCTTGAATGTTGCTCTTTACTTGAATGTCTACCTCTGTCCTCTTCTCTTAATTTAATTCCTGTTTCACACTGTTCCATTGCTTTTTTGAATTAATTTTGAGTGTTATGCTTTCATTTTGACTGTCAAAACACTTTGTAAACTGTTTGTGAAGGTGCTATATAAATAAAGTTATTATTATAATTTGACACTTGAAATTGACAAAACAAATGACAACAAACATGCAATTACTGTTTGCAGCCACAGGTGTTATACAAATGGAGAATAAATGATATATATATACTGTATATAGCACTGTGTGTTTAGTATGGGTGATTGATTGTGTATTGGTAGTGTATTATAGATGTCTCAGTGACTGTTTCCACCAGTTGGAGGCTCATCACAGATTCCTTGAAAGGCCGATGGGCCCTTTGGCGCTCTGGGCCCCCGGTGGGCCCCGGTGGGCCCCGGCTGCACCGGCAGTGGTTACGCCACTGACTCCACTGGCTGAGTTTTTATTCACAGGAGTAATGAGTGCCACTTTTTTCCAATAGTTTAATTTAGTGTCTTGGAGCGGCAAGTAATGATCAGCGTCATTCAGAGCTGAGAAGAGACTGATTGCCTTAATCAATTTTATCTCACTCACTTGTCCTTAAAATATTCCCATAATCAACCATCTATTTGTTCAAATATGTCTCTACCATGTCTGGCGGACGAGGATAAAAGCTAAATACAGGAAAAACTGCGCATGCAAAATTCTCTCATTCCCAACTCAACCTTGCACAGACTAAACTTCGCTCTTTAGGGAGGTCTCGCTCTCCATTTTAATCCTGAAATGCATTTCTCTCTCCTTTTTTTTGTCTCTCACCCAGTAATGACAATTAATCAAGCATGAAATTGACAATCGCAAGACTGTTGCCGGTGAGAGGAATTCAAAGAAGCAGGACTCACTCATTCTCACAGCGCACCGACTGGAGAGAAGTGTGCGAGCGGAGCAGAGAGTACAGAGCTGCCGAACGAGTCATAAAAACGCTTCTCACTCAAACTCAACTTTCTTTCATTGTGTTGTTATTTCACACCTGAAAGGCGGGCGGAGTGACACTCAGTTTCCCTGGAAAGAAGAGAAAGTGTTTGATTGAGCTCTCACAGCTATGAACAAGTCTGACTTTCCTCTTCATCTAGCACAGGAGGTGATTCAGTGAGGCTTCTCATTACCGCCCCTGAAATACACATTTGATAGCAGCCATGGCTAGCAGGTGCCTTGTGTCCTTCATCTGAAATGACGCATGCAATGCATGAGTTCAGCTTCTCAGCATCACCCTCAGCGCATCTTGGTTACAGACAGAGAGAGATGGTAAAGGCTTTACAAACTGGGAATGACTAAGAAAAAACTGAGAGCTCTTTGAAGCTGCAGAGAGAGAGAGAGAGGGAGAGAGAGAGAGAGACATAGCTGAGAGCTTCCTTTGGTAAGCTTTCTCTCTCCCTCCCCCTATCAATGTGGTATACCTGAAGAAGAAGAAGAAGAGACGCATCTGTGTTGTCTTCCTGGAACTGGGCCACCTGCGGAAGTTTATCTCTCTCCCTTATTTCGAACATTTTTCACGTCAAAATACACAAAGGCTTTATTGGGTTTAGAGGAAGGGGGCGAGAGCCAATGCCATATATCACTGTTGAGCAGAGAGCTAGTCGAAGAGGAGGGGGGAGAGATATTGAGTGCGGATATGGCATAAGCGGCGGGGGAAACCTACAGGGCCTTGGCTTATTGAGCAACATCTTGTTAGAGTGGATGAGAAGCTCCAATGACTGTGTTTGCAGCACACTACATCCTTACCTGACAAAGCCATAATTACAACAAACGAAGGAAACGCTAGAAGGTTGGATTACTCTAATGTGATCATGAGGATAATACACTTTTGAATAATGCACAACTCCACGCAAGCTTCTTAGCCCAGCACTCACTATTTATTCATTAGGCAAATCTGGATCGTTTGACAGCATTTCCTCAGCAGCAAAGCCAAGTTTAAATATCTCCTGTCATGATGAGTCCAAATGGGAAAGGTGAGCCTGCTGTTAATGCAGGTGAAAGTCACAGCTAAACCGCAATAATCGAAATATCAATACCCGGATGCAGGAGAGATTGGACTGTCATGTACAATACACAGCAGCAAGTGGACTCAGTATGGAAAACTGAATTAATTCATGTTACGCTCACTAGGGGGCAGACTGGGCTAACCATTACCCAGGATCAGCTAATCCTGTGGCTGAGACATGCAGATGTTTGGGTTGGGTCAGTAAAGTGTGGCTTTCATAACGCAGCAGCAGACTGCAGAGGAGGCACTGTGCTGCTGTCTGGCCTGAGCTAACGCGAGGATCTGTGCTTTACTCCGAAGAAGTCACGCGCACACGCACACGCACACACACACACACACACACTTTCCACCATCACAAACACACATCAGATGAGATGCCCAGATTAAGTGTGAACGAAGCACTCCGTCCTACGTGCAGCGAACAGGTTGAGCGATAAGGTGCGAAAGGCCCCGGGGCTACATCCTTCCCCCCCTCTGCCCTGCTTGTCCTCTGCTCCCCCCAACCCCTCCAACCCCTCCAACCCCTCCCTCCCCTCCATCCTTCCCCAAGTCCCCTAACCGCCTCCCCCCTCTTCCTACAGTTGAGTAAACGCAGTGTGAGTCTGTACTACAGCTCCTCAGGCCAGAGGCTGTCACACCTGTGTGTTGTGAGGGGGATGGGTGCAGTGTGTGTGTGTGTGTGTGTGTGTGTTAGGGGTGGGGACAGGTGGCGGGGGGTCTCAGGGAGACAGAGGGACCTGGTTCAGGGGCAGGTGCCAGGGGCTGTTTGCACTGCCGAGCGAATCTCACCTCCATCACACCGTTTAGCCCCAGGATCAGGCCATCAGTCTGCTGCTTCCTTCCCTCGACCTCCCCATCACACACACACACACACACACACACACACACACACCCTTTATTTGCACTGCTTCAAGTCAACTTCAATAAGTAGACAGGGTTACTGATGCGTTTGGAAGCATGTGTGCACCTCCGGCCCTTGTGTATTGCTTATGAAGAGTTCCTTTCCAAAACGTTACATATCCACTTTAGAAGTTTATCATTCATTATTACACTGATTTGCTGAATATTCAATTCTGATTGGCCAATGAAGGCATTCTGCTTTGTTGAACACTCAATTCTAAATGACTGACTGCTGTTTCACATCTAATTATATCACTCAGCAGTCACGAAGAGTGGTCAATATTAGTCAATTTTAGTTCGTTAATTTAACTAGTGACAGCCGGTGGGAAAAAGACGTTACCCAGTTAGCAGAGGTTAGGAAGAAGACATTTCCAATATTAGCCTACATTTAATTTATTCGGAGAGCATGAAACTTTTAATTGCTGGAACGTCAATCTTGTCAGATTTGTTTACGTTTCTATGGTTACAGTTCTGCTACAATAGAGAGCCTAAGTCCCTCCCCTTCCGGTGGACCACCATGGGACCTTATTTCGGAAAAAATATGTACGGTAGTCAACGGCGAGAGACAAATAATTGTTTGATCCCGTTTGAATTGTGCCATGAATTACACATATGATGTTTTGTCAATTTAAATGATAATTTTGCAAGTCAAGAAAGTCGCAGTTTGTCGTAAAACTGTTGAACTATAAGACTGTAAAAATACGTAATTAGAAAGACTACACACCCAAAAGTCGCGCAAGTGACGTAACTTCCTCTCTCCACAAGCTACCCAGAGCCGCTGAAGCTAAGTCCCTCTCAGATAGCAGGAGTATTATACACAACCTGGAAGGTAGACAGTAAGAATGGATTTAAACTGGTTTAGGATAGTTTTAGTACAGTGGGGGCTAACGTTAACGCGATGCCTGTGTGTTTCCTATGTTTCGTTCCATGTTGGTGTTGGTGACGTATATTGTGCGAGACGAGAGATGTAGTTCACTGAGCGGTTTCACACAAAACTAAACGTTACTGTACTGTTTTACAACAAACTGCGACTTTCTTGACTTGCAAAATTATCTTTTAAATTGACAAAACATCATATGTGTAAGTCATGGCACAATTCAAACGGGATCAAACAATTATTTGTCTCTCGCCGTTGACTACCGTACATATTTTTTCCGAAATAAGGTCCCATGGGGGACAGCGGAAGGGGAGGGACTTAGGCTCTCTATACAGCCCCAGCTACAAATGTTTCTGTGGTTACAGTTTTACTTTTGTCTGAAGCTTGTAAATTACTTTTGCTTGTAATAAAATCATTTTAAATCAATATTTTGTGTCAAATGATTAATGTCTTTAATAAGTAGCCGTGTAATAATCAGGATCACGTACAGGGAGCCAGTCATTATTGCAAAATAATTTTGCAATAATGTTCATTACCCCTTACATGTCTCTAAAGTATAGAGGATCCAGTTTGTGTCATCGTTTTGTCAACCAAGGACTTAAGTTACCCTCAATCCTTTGAAAAGTACCATAATTTGAATTTAATTGCATGCATTTTATAGATGTAGGTGTTACTTTTTTCTATTAGTGGATAGCTCACTTTGGAATTAAACTCTTCAAGTCAACATTAATATGTGAAAGAATTGCTGTGACTTTTGAGATCATGCTTGTCCCAAAGTGAAGCACTCTTGTCAGTCACATGAAGAACCCTTTTGATGGCACAGGCTCATACTCTGTGGACACTTGTGATGTATATGTGGAAACTTACAGTGATGGAGATGTCATCTAATTTACATCATTATCACAGTGTGCTTGTGTGTAACTGTGAGCTTGTCGGAGAGAGGGCGGATACTTGCACATGACAGTGAACAAATGTCGCCCGCCCTCTTGTCAACATGCGAAGGTGATTGATGGCTCATCCATCAGCGACGGAGGCCTGGATTGCTACTCAGCCATGTATGATGTCTTCATATTGTCCGTGTATGAATTCCAGATTGATAGTGTTTTCCCTTGACACTGAAACGCACTGGGACAATGTTAGGTCCTATATAAATGTGGCTTCCAGCTTTGTTCCCAAGGATTTCCCTCCTCCACCAGTGTGGCCTACATATGAGCTACATCGAAAGCCACCATGAAAAACGTGAAATAAGCCTTTGCATAAACTTTGGAAGGATTTTGCACTATTGTTCAGTTGGTGGTCAGTGCAGCGGTAAACATTGGGATAATAGTCCAGGGCCTATGTAAGGGAGCCTCTTGTATGGCGGACTAAAATGTCAGACTGCATCCCTCAGAATCAGGCCAGGCTTAAAGCCCATTGAATAATCCAGCCTTGGGTGTAATCAGCGTGAAAGAACAAGCCTGAACTCACCACTGAGCTCGACAGAATAGGCTGTTAAAAATACCCACTTCAGTTATATGACAGAGGAAAGGGAAAAAATAACATACAGGGCCCCCGTTTCCCCCTTTCTAAGCATTCTCAAAGAGCTAAACCAAGCGGAAACTTGAGACGCCACAACAAACTTTCGTATATCCATTCATGTGCATTACAATGCTGTAGAGGAAGGGATGAAAAAGAGGGAAAACTCACCTTACCACACCTAGACTGCGATATGCTCAGTTGAAATCGCTCTATTTTCTCTTGACGGGGCTGAAATAACATGGCTATATATGGTAACTCTAACATTATGCTTTACTTGTGAATCATATTTGTGTAGCAAGTAGATATGACAGCCTGCATCTGAACATATGTGGTGTTAAGGTTGGATAATTTCATAGCATGTACATCCTACCCAATCAACCCAAACAGATTGTGTTGTAGGGAAAACGGGCTGGATATCAAAGCTGAAATGGCAGATTGGAGTTTTAGTTACACAGACATTTCTCAGAGGCAGAGCTGCTCTGGAGGCAGAAATAATCTCATTGGTTGAGTTAAACCTCAATGGGCGGAGCCTAAAAAAACGTTTTTCTGGCAAGGACTGTGACTCTGAGTGGTGCAACTGTAATCAATGAAAGCTGCAATGAAAGCTGCTAAACCAGCCACAGAAGCTGCGTCAAAACAACAACCCTACATAAGACGTACATGTAATTAATCCTCGTAGCTGTGTCAACAACAACCCAAATTAGCCTAGTCCCTTATGGAACAGGTATGTTGCTGGTGTAGCAGGTAAAACACTGACACTGCACATTACTGCTGCGCAAATGTGACACATCTCTAATGTGCTGTAAGACTGAATCCCAGTGAAAAAGCCAAGGGGTAAGAGAAGAGTTAGCTAAGCCTAGCGCTCTGCTACTAACTGTAAAACTGCAGTCTAACCGTATTAATTTAACCTGGTTAGCTAGTTAGCCTAGCTGACGTTCCAAGTTCAAACTAGCCATACTAGCCAATAGCTATCTAGGCAAGATAGTTAGCTAGCTGCTGACCTCCCAAGACCATGGATCCCTTTGGTCATGAATGGATGAAAAAAACATAAGTCATTGCTATTTATATTTTTATTTGTATTTTCACCAGAGTTCCTTCTTTGCAGCTCAGGTTTGCCAGTTAGCACTCAGAAAAACTGTGTTCTTTGGCTCCGCCCATTGAGGTTTAGCTCATGTAATAAGAATATTTCTGGTTCATATAACTAAACTCCAATCTGCACTTAAAGTCACAATTAAACCACATTTTGAGAGCATCTTGTTTCCTTGATGTGTGGTATTTCCTGTTGAAACAGGATGTTGG
Source organism: Centroberyx gerrardi (assembly GCF_048128805.1). Taxonomy (NCBI): domain Eukaryota; kingdom Metazoa; phylum Chordata; class Actinopteri; order Beryciformes; family Berycidae; genus Centroberyx; species Centroberyx gerrardi. The sequence continues at coordinate 5,148,292 of NC_136018.1, read as the reverse complement.
GGCGAGACATAATGCGGGGAGGGATCGTTCAAAAGTGTAAATGGGATATCAGTTAGGGAGAGAAACACAGTTTTATTTGATGGGAGGGGCAGAGGGGCGGGATAACTAAAAAAATCTGTGATGGATTTATTGGTTGGAATTTTTATGTTCCCTCCTGGTACACGATGAAGTCATCACTAAAGATTTTCCATTTTCCAGAAACTAAAAGTAATGAGATTTTGATATAAAAATACAAGAAAATATATTTTTTTGTGACTTTAGTGGCATAAATTCTTCATTCATTCATTTTTAATTTCAGTGCAACTTAAAAACTTGGACAACTCACATCTCCATGGAAGCTGTACTTCCCTCTCAGAATGGCTCTGTAGAGCCGCGTGCGGCTGTCGTCCTCGAAGGGCATCGACCCGCTCAGCACAATGTAGGCGATCACCCCCAGCGCCCACATGTCCACTGCACAGGAATAGGGTTTCCTCAGCAACACTTCAGGGGCCAGGTACTCCGGGGTTCCACAGGTGGTTCTCAGGGACCAGTCTTCTCCGCTCCCACCTCCGTCAGCTCCCAAACCTTCACACTCGGGATCTCTGCCGCCGAAAGTGGCCAGTCCGAAGTCGGTCACCAGCAGCCTGGAGTCAGAACCAGGGTGATAGTACAGAAGATTCTCCGGCTTCAGGTCCCTATGGGTGATGCCGAGGGCGTGGAGGTATCCCACCCCGGCCAGCACCATCCGCAGAGCCTGGGTGGCGTCCCGCTCCGTGAAGTGCCCCCTGGCGACGACGCGGTCCAGCAGCTCTCCGCCCGTGGCCAGCACCAGCACCATGTAGACCCGCTGCGGAGACTGCAGCACCTCGATCAGCTGGACCACGTTGGCGTGGCTCACCCGCTGCAGCACCGCCAGCTCGGACGCGCACACCTCGCGGCCTTCGGGGGCCTCCACCTCCATCACCTTTATGGCGAAGGGCTGGCGCGTCGCCCTGTGCTCCACGCGCACGACCCGGCTGAAGCTGCCGCGGCCGATCAGAGCCTTGATGTCGTATCTGACAGGACAGAAGGGCGATGATGGCTCATTAGAGTGAAGCTACCTCATGATATGCTGTTTCAAAGCACTCACCGATAGGGCATAAGACCAAGAAAGAGTGAAACTGAGAAAAAGTCTTCCACCTCATTATCTCCTGTCCTGACAAAAGTATTCTTGGTAGAGAAATGGATGTATATATATCGTTTAGTAGCACCTATGGGTCTATTTTTTGTTAAAATGAAATCTAAACTTGAGTTATGTTTGACCTTTGAAAAACACAAAACAGTAGTTACTGCATCTTTCTCTACGCCTGCAGCCATGCTGTATGCTAATAATGGTAGAATGCTGAGATATATATACATATATATATATATATATATATATATGTATATATATATATATGTACAGTCATATAGTCTTGCTTATTGTTGTCTTGCACTGTACTAATATCGTCAAGGCAAATTCTTGTACATTTACTGTGCTTTGCAAATTAAATGATTCTGATTTAGATCACTGATGTACAGGGCAATAGTCTATATACACTACCAGTCAAAAGTTTGGAGACACCACATTTTTCTTTATTTTTACTATTTTCCACATTTTAGAATAACAGTAAAGACATCAAAACTATGAAATAACATACATTGAATTGTGAAACAAATCAAAACTATCTTATATTTTAGATTCTTTAAAGTAGCCGCCCTTTGCCTTGATGGAAAGGCAAAGGCTTTGGAAAGAAATTCATACATAGGCATCAACTTCACTATTTATATTTGTCTAAAAAGCAAATTTCAAACATTTAAGCAGAAGCCTTTACATCAAAATGGCTTTAAGATAATGACAAACATAGTACATTCAATCAGGTGTGTCCAAACTTTTGACTTTAGTGTATGTAGGCTGAGAATATTCAGCAGAGGTGGAAGGAGACATACACTTTTCCTTAAAATAGCAACAGTTTCTTTGGTTATTTTAGCGCTTTCATTTGACAAGTACAGGAAGACAGTCTCCAGGTGTTAATAAGGCCTAGGCCTGTGACATTCAAAGGCTCCCATAAACACTGCAAAAGTTCTTAACAAGACATTTCATCATGAACTGAGTGTTAAAAAAATATATTTTTTAAAACAAGTGAAAAATTGTTCTGATGAGGTGAGATGATTTCACTTGATTTCAGTGCAGCTTCAGTTGCTCGGTAATGTTTGAGAAATCGGTGACAATATCTTGTAATCAGGCAGAATATTGCAGATCACTCCACCAGCATCAAGATTCAGGTTCAATAGACATATCGGGCAAATGTTGTAAAATAAAATGTATTAAAAATCAACCACCTCTGTCCACCTCTGATGTGATAGATATGATTACATATTTATTGTATAATTGATCACTACTACACTGGTTGGCTAAGAGAAGCCCTTATTGATGCAACATTTCATGCAACAATGTGATATTTTGATCAGGTTCCACTCATGTTTACATGAATATGTATTATTATTATTATTATTATTATTATTGTCCTGGGTGTCAAACAGTTTGTGTCCCATGGTCTAAATGTTTAAAAAATTCAGTTTTTCCACTGCCAAGAATCTGGGGAAACACTGAATAGTTGCAATTTTTTGGCAGAAATTGTCAAATTGAAATATATTGAATATTGGCTCAAAATATCAGTTATAGACAGTTTCAATCCCAAAATATCAGCACTATTGGCCTTCACTACTGGCCTAATCAATATACCTGTAATGTGTCAAATGATTCAAGAAAATCTTGATGAAAAAGTTGATTTGCACTTGAAACGACTTACGTTTTTAAGACTTAATACTAGATTAATAGACTTTTTTTGCAGCACATTCATATTGATCTTGAATCCTAACTATTAAACTTTACCTTGCTGTCACACGGGGATCAAACTTGGCTCTGTACTTGGCAACTTTGTCCTGCTGTTGTCCGTCTCTGAGTGTCTGCTGCCGGCTGTTTGTCGGGGGCTGCAGACTCGCTCTGCCGGTGGCGAGCCACGGGCCCCTCCGCTTCTCCATACACTTCTTTAGCTCATCATCATTATGCGCCTTACTGAAGGCCACGATCGATTGCACTACACTTACATAGCCTTTCTTGGACGCCTCAGGCAGCACCTTGCTGGTCCCGCAGCCCATCATTCAAACGCAACCAGCCATCACCACGGAAAGGACAGATTCGTATGCCTATCGGTGAAAAAATCCTACATCTGCTGTCAAGTAAATTTAAGATGGAACTGAGACAGGAAACTTACACAGCAGCAGGTGACAACCGGCGCTGTGAATATGTGGAAACATTCACAGTGGGCTCCACCCACGCAACAGGTGGAAGGTTGGCAGGTGTGTGAACTCACTCACTCACTCACTCATGTGACAAATGTGGCATGTAAATAGAAATTGTTTTGAAGCTATTGTCATTCCTCAGTGTGGATTACCAGAGTAATCAGCCTACAGAAGCATTGTTGTGGGAGGCGCTGCAGCAGAAGCTCTTGATGGCAAAACAGTCTGAGCGTTCTGGGTCTCAGATAACATGTTGGACTCCATATTATGGCTCCATAAGGTGTAATATAATATAGATTAATGAAATAATTAATAATAATTGTTAGAAAAAGTGATCAAAGAGTGGTAGAGTGATGCTGAAGTTGGTGGATTACCTCAAGAATCAGCTGGAGTTAAGGGAGTTATGGGTTTATTCCTATTCAAGATTCAAGGTTCACCTATCTATCTATCTATCTATCTATCTATCTATCTATCTATCTATCTATCTATCTATCTATCTATCTATCTATCTATCTATCTATCTATCTATCTATCCATCTATCCATCCATCTATCTGAATGTTTCTTGCTGATGTTTGGATGCATGGTCCCTCAGGTACACCATGGGTATCCAAAGAGACAAGTTGTTATTTTATGCTATTAAATGGTTGATTTTGCAATTTTTCATTCTATGTTATGCTATTTGTTGTATTTACTGATGGTGAAAGTTGATTACCTGTTTCTCATGAATATCTTGTTGTTTTGTTTCATTTTATTTCCTGTGTAGGTTGTAGATTGGTTCCAGGTTGTGTGTAAATTAAGGCACAGTGTTCCTAATTTTTCATTCACCACCTTTCACAACTACAATTGATGTTTTGACTGACTATGCACAACAACAAGTTCTTCCCTGTTCATTGAGGGTCTAAGGTTGAATGAATTCATGTATGTAACTGTATGAGTGTCTATTTCCCATGTGGCATCGTACATCCATGACAGCTGTTTTTTTTTGGCTTGTCCAAAAAAGTCCAGCCTCTAGATGTTGGTATCGCCGGCTTTTGAACCACTTCATGTTGGCCCATTTACTTTTGGCCAACACCAAATCCACTGCTGATTGATTGGAAAGCTGACCTGGAGCGCATAGAAGCCCTTGTGAAAAGAGGGAGAGAATCATGCTGCCCGTATAAGATTGAGTTTTATACCAATTTGTTTGTTGCAGTTTCTTCTCAGTGACTTTTGTTGTTTGATGGTTACGGTTATGTTTAGCTTTTGTGTGTTTCTATCAATTTTTAAATCATTCATTAAGTTATTAGCTGCTGGGTGTTGTAGGGCATAAGGGAGGAGGAGAGGTGAGTTTTCTTTTTTGTAGTGTATGGTTTTTCATGTGTAATGACTAGTAAAAACTGAGTTACATATTTCACATAAATATCAAAAAGCTGCTGCATGGATTTCTATTTGCATTACATTTGTATTTGCAACAGCACTCATCAACACAAATTTATATGCATATGTTGTCATGTTTACAACTGACTTGTATAACTGCTTAAAGTAACAAACTCCAGCATATCAATTGCACACTCACTATTTCCAATAATTCCCAGCATCTGGGCCAAGCTGATGACAACATGACACAACAACAACAATCAGGAAGACCCAAGGCAAGCTGGCAATACTAATGGAGGCAGAGCTGCAGACAGCATCATCATCGCAATACTGATGAGTAAGGACAAAAATGATGATTATTTCACACAGTATTACAAACAAAACCTCAAACATAACGCAGCAACACTACACAACCTATACTTCAGCTTTGCTTGCATGCAAAATATGTTTTTATCACCAAACTTTAATGATGTTTACTGTTATGTTTCAGGTGATGGACAGCTAAGAGCAAGTCCACAAGATGACCATGGGACGACACACTGAAGGAATTTTTTATTTTTTATCTACAGATCTACAACACTTTCACACAGCTCAACATGCTAAAACAAATACATTTACATACATCCACATAAACAAATCAGCTCAAATTTGTATTTATTTGCTATATAAATCATCTTTGCCTGAACCAAATCCAGCTGAATCAACAGTATTCAACAGTAGTCTGCTTGAACACATCAAAAACTACCACGCCATTACACTACTTCATGTTATATTGTATCCTTTATGTTATATTGTATGCATCATGACAGTAATTATAGCTAACACTAAGCTTCATTTCACTTACTTCTTCTCTCACTGCCTTTTTTGTAAAAGGAAAATAAATAATACATTGTGTAAACAGACTTCTCTGCCTGATTAATTATTTCCATAGCAGCGATGTTCTCCAGAGCTGATTATGTTCATTGTATTGTTTGTATTTTTTATATATATTTTCTCCCTGTCAAGCCTGTAACTACCGCTAAACAAGTTTTTCTTGTCTCCGTCGAATGTCGTGCTGCTGTCATCGTGCGGCCATAATCTTTAGAGAGGGGAACAGGGAAGGAGGAAAATAACACACACTTTCCCTGCCTCTACGTGTTTTAAAAGAGCTAAACCCGGCAGAAACTGGAGACGCCACACAAACATACACAGATTTATTCATACAGTGCTGTAGAGGAGGGGATCAAAAAGAGGGAAGAAGCACCTTTTTACTGCAGCGAGCGTGCCATACGCCGAGTTTAAATTATTCTTACTCTCTTCACTTGAACGACAGCGCTGAAATAATGTGGTTATATGAGGTAACTATAATGAGGTTACATTATGCATAACTTGTGTAGTGAGCAGATCTGCACAGAGTTTGGTTCCAAAACAAGATATCCACTGTTTGAAAAGGTGATGCCTATACTCTAAGAAAAAGACAGACGGGGGGAACGAAAATGAAAACAAATTATGGAACTTTTAAAAGGATAGTAGTTTACTCAACAGTTTTAGAAATATTGAATGAAGGACTTACTTATTTATTTTTTTTACTTTCGATTTTTTCCCACCGAAATGGATACACAGCGATTTGGAAGTAAACTCCGATACTACGTTTTTTTTATTTCGGTGACATCTTTGTTGCTCGGCGCTCATCGCTGTGGTGTTTCTGCACTGCACTTCCCAGAGGTCACCTGTCAATCAAACGGTGTGGGCCGAGTGGGCATGCTAGCTACCCAGTTCTTCTTCTCTTTATTCAAAACAAACCGCTGTTGCTGCTTCCGGTGATGTAAAACGCATCACTTCCTGTGCACCAGACCCTTTTTCCCGGGATAGTCTTACCTGACTATCCCGGGAAAAAGGGTAAAAGCTTTCATGACCTGGCTCTGGGTTGAATCACTACTGTGTTATATCAGTTGGCGATAGAGAGCAGCAAAATGGACATTCAGTTATATGAAAATGTCATAGATGTTATTACTTTACGTGTCTTTTCGAAGGGGAAAATTGTGCCATGGGTTTGGACAGAGAAGCAGGCTACATCATCAGATGCTCGTCTACTCGGAAGAGGGTTTTATTCGCAGGTGCCAAGGGGGATGCTGGCTCTATCAGTTTGTTTTGCTGTCACACACTGTCTATCCCTTCACAAAGGACTGCACACTGGGGCACACACCCACACACACACAGAGAGAGAGAGAGAGAGAGAGAGAGAGAGAACCCCCACACATCCTCCTCCCATACACAGACACAGACACACACACACAAGCCAACAGAGGATACACATCACATCAGCACTGAGGTGGTAAATCGCCCTTCAGAAGCCTTCCTCGAGGGAGTCAGCAGTTCAGTGTTATCGAACCACTATCTGATTACTAAAAGGCTGTCCTAGGTTATAAATGAACCCGCAACATGTGTGTGGTATTGGTAACGCCGGGGCCTTGGGAGTAAAAGCCATTATGGGCTGCTGTGAATCAGATTAGGCCGGAGCGGCGGTCAGAGCGCAGCTGCCACTTGCCAGTCAGTTCATTACGGTTGTTATTGTTGTTGGAGGATGTGATACCTGCATGGCGGAGGAGTGGAGTGGAACCGCCGCAAAGCAAAGCCTTGGATTGAAGAGGCTCAGAAGCACAACCTGGTGAGAGGCTGCGGAAGGGTTGTATCTTGTTTGGAAGTAAAAAAAATAAAATAAAAAAATGCCTTTGAAAAAAGAAAATATTTCACTGAACACTTGAACTCAAAAAATATAAGCTTTAGGCGGGTGAGAGCGTGTTTTTGTGGTACGCACTTAACATCAGACCTTAGGGACAATGGGAAGCAGCATATTTCAACTGAACAAAAGCAGCGCCTCCCAAGAGATGCATACTTCTTCACCACTTTTAATATCAGTGTGTCCCTTCCCTGGACAAGCAATTTTTTTTCCACTGAAGCCAGTAAGTAGTAGGGTTAAAGTGATATATGGGTTGGCTGATATATCAGGCCGATACCGGTCTTGCCCACCGCCAATATCATGGAAGTGACAATGTGATTTTGCTCAACAGGTTGGCAGCCTGTAAAATCTGCAATGAAACCTGCCTCACTCCGCCTTAAAGAGCTGCTACCCAAACTAAAGCAATTTAATTAATATGGTTTTCAATGGAGAGTGTTAGTGTCCTATGATGGTCTAAATACTATTTCAGAGGCTTTTCCACCCTGCAAAGAATAAAATTATGGGGGAAATACTGAATACTTGTCTTTTTTTTTGGCATGAAAATTGTCAAATTTAAAAATGCAGAATATTGGCAAAAAAATACCGGCTATGGACAGCTTCAATCCAAAAATATCGGTGTTGGCCTTCAAAAACCCATATCGGTCGAACGCTAGTAATTAGCGCCAGCATGCCTTCTATGTGAAGTCTAAAAAAAAGCTCAGGCATGTAATAAAAGTCCAACAGATTAGTTCATGAGGAAGAGGATGCCCTAATATAATCTTCCCTGGAAGTGTATCATGGTGCAAATGTCAGATGCTGTTGCTGTCCTTTTGGCACGCCCATGTAGTGTTGTTGCTACCAGATACAGTGTAAACACACACACATACACACAAAGAGAGGGAGAGAGAGAGAGAGAGAGAGAGAGAGAGAGAGAGAGAGAGAGAGAGAGAGACCCTGCTTTCTGGTCCTGTTCCATGTCCTGAACTCAGTTTCCTGTGCACACCAGATAAGAAGTATTTCCGGAGAGACCAGGCGTGGGCTGATAAAATAACACTGCCGCTGTTGATCAATCTCTGAGATTTGCTCTCCCATCCATGATGAGCCAAGCCCCTCATAACCTCTTTCATCCGCACCAAGCCCATATGCAGTATTATCTAGCTGATTAATTAAAGCCATCCATGACTCATCAATGGAACAGTGGCCTGTAATTGTTGTTTTGCGGAGAGATACAAGTAGGTGGGGGCTGGACACGGGAAGTATGTTTGCTTATTACAAGCTGCTGAGAGCGGGAGAGATCAATGCTTGAGGAGAATACTTGTTTTTTTTTGTCCGGGCCAGGCAGTTTAACCCAGTCTGCTTTAATACAACACTGTGGAATGGGCCCCTACCACGAGCGGCTATGCAGCAATAAAGCAAGGCTGCTGAACACAATGGCAGCGAAACAAAACTAATTACAGTGACAAGTGAGGCGGGCACCAGGTCTGTCAACGGAGGGGGAGGATGCTACATCTCCCAAAGGCAGGACCCTTTGGGACGGCTGACGGATACTCTAATTTTCTTTTCTGCGAAGAGCTTGGCGGCGGCCGAGGGACGAGGGACGGCAGACAAATTGTCTGTGACGTCTTGATTGAACAAATCATGAGCGTTGTGCAAGTTGGCAAAATTGGATTCAGTTGACAGATTCGGTCACCTGCCCTGGCTATGCTCTGATGTCTGGCCATAGACTCACATGTGTAATTAATGAACAGCTCTGCTAATTACTCTTCATCAGTCAGAGGGATGGGAGAAAAAAAAACAACTGAGGGAGGGTCAGTTTGTCTAATTACTCTTATTTTGAATTTGCAACTCAAGTAGGAGCAATTTGGAGGAGAGAAACTGTGCTGTGCCTTGTGAACAAGACACATTGGATCATGTCCAGAGGAATCTATAAAGGAATGCTTCATTCACTGCAATGTTTATACTTGCATTAGTAAAAACTAAAAAGATAAATAACCAAAATAATTGATTCTATGGGGGTAATTATGCTGCAAACCCACAAGATTTTTGGACACAGTTTTCCTGCAATTTGCCATAGCCTCAAAGAGGTACAAATGTGCACAGGACACAGTACTCTTATTAAAATCTGTATAATACAGATCTTTAAAAAACCTTTAAAGAGAGAGATTTCAGAGAACTATCTTCTCAAATCTCAAACCTCACCCGTGGGAAAAGCTTCCCCCTGAAGGCTCATAGGTGAACAACTAGATACGTCCCTCCGTGCCTCAGATACCACAATTTCTCACCATCAAACTTGACCTTTAAAATCGCCTGGTCGTAAGGCAGAAATGTGGAAAAAGCCTCCTCAAACAAAGATCATCCAATAAGATATCAGCCAATCTCCAAACCTGTTAAACATAGGACGGGTGTCAAACTTCAAAAGCTCGCCCTAACGCAAGGAAGTAATTAACTTATGTGAATCTGTCATTACTGATATCCAGAAAATATAACACTCACTGACAATGACGAACAGTAAATAAATCAACAAGACTGACAGTGATAAACATGATTTGTCCTCAATATTGCAGAAAGAACTGAAGTTTGCGCTGAGTTTCATTTCAAAATTAGACATTCAAAGTTTTAAAAAAGACATATGCCAGAGAAAAGACTATAAAAAAAAGACTACACTAGACTATTCTTCACACATGGGTTACTATTACAGTTACAAGTCAAGTTAAGACCTTTGCTTACAGAATAGTTATGCTTTGGAGAATAGAATCATCTTTACTTTTGAAATATTGACTCATGAATTTGAGGAAGCAACATTTTTTTCCCCCCAAAATGGAAGAAGTCTTCAATTATTTAGTTACCCAGTGGCAGAAACTTCAGTGTTTGAATTGATGGAAATCTAATATCTGTATCACATCCATCAAGCCTTGAGGGAAGTTATTCAAACTGGGGATTTGCTTCCAAGAGATGAGCACACACTTCTCTCACCATGAACACCGAAATTTAATTTGAAAATGGGCAGCAGGATTATTCCCATTATCTGGCTCCCAGACACTCATTTTTAAATGACAGACAGAAATTTGCAAGGGGCTGTAATTATATTGCAAGCACTGAAAGGTTTTTTTTTTGTTTTTTTTCTTTTTTGGTCCTTTGAGAATAATACTGGTGGTGGTTAGATGGTGTGATTGGACACTGCATGGGAGTTTAATTGATCAACCGTTCATTTTCATATTAACACCTCAGATTAACAGAAAGGACATTTTCAAAGCGAGTTATTTGGTGTGATTATCTGTTTGCTTTCACAACACATTTTGAATGGCAGCATTGACCTGTGTGTGTGTGTGTGTGTGTGTGTGTGTGTGTGTGTGTGTGTGTGCATCACAAACTAAAAGCAGTTAGTATGCGCCGCCATACTCACCTCACAATTACACATTACAGTAAAACATAGCAACCCTTATTTAATACACAGTTTCCTCTGAACATGGCCAAGATGCATTCCATCTGCACTACCGGTTGCTATGCCAACTCTTGTGGTAACCAGGGAGCTGTTTTGCGATCTTTCTTGTTTTCTCCCATAATGTGTGCATTGCCACTTTGAGGAATTATTTTCAGCCGGTCCACATGCATTGGTAAGCTTTGTATAACAGTCATAATAGCCTTCGGGACGTTCTTTTTATGGGCCTTTTTCGGACTGCTGACAACACTTGGCTGCACCTGATACCTCGCAGCATCATAAATGTCGCACCCGTAATCACAGTAAAGAACGCCCTCTCAGGTGTTATTGCTATAGCGGGGCACAGACATTGCAGATATCTCTCTGAGGTCTCTTATCATCCCCCGGCAGCTCTACCGTGGAATATATATGTCTTCGGAGAAAAAAAAAAAAAATGGACTCATGCAGAAGGGCACCTTATTATCAAGTGAAATCATTGCCGCCCACTCGATGAGCGTGAGGTGTCAATATGGAGTCTAGGGGAAACATCTATCTTGTGTGAGTTATGAAGATAGGGCGACAGAGGCGATGCTGTGTGCGAGCTGGGAAGACATGGTTTTAGTGGTTGTTTGTGTGTGCGTGCGTGTGTGTGTGTGTGTAATGCGAGGTAAGGTAATGCGAGTGTAAGCATAGTTCCAGGTAATATTAGAATTCATCACCTGGTGTAAAGCAGTGATTGTAATGGGCGCAGCCACTCTACTGCCACACTGCTGCTCCACCGGGGGAATGAGATCTTTAGAGAAGTCAAGGGGGGATTCTATAATCAAGACAAGCTCATTTTTTTAGGTTAGTTGTACGAGTGTGTGCCAAACGGGGAAGACTGATGTTACCGCACATATACTGCTGGGGTTGCAGGGTGGTTAGAGATGCAGTCCCATAAAAGATTTTATCCCCGCTACAGCCAGTGTGTGTGTCCATCAACGGCCATGTGAGCTGTCAAAGTGTCCGCGAGCAAGACGCTGATGAGCAAGACGCCTAAATTAAAAAGCTGCACTCATGTCGGTTTTGAACAAAAACTAAATAAATTAGGATGCACATTAATTAACAGCCAGTGGAGACTAGGAGTCCCTGTTTTGTTTTCTTCTCTTATTTATTTTATTTTTTGTTGTTGTTTTTACTTTCACTTACGCATGTATGCGGTACTTACAAACGAGCATACATGGTGTATGTTGCTGGTCCACAAGGCCATGATGGCAATTATATAGGCCTATGCTGGTGTATAGCATCCTGAATAGATTTGTGTTTATATAGAGTTTTTTGATATCCCTAGTTTGAACTCAGGCGGTGAGAGGTAATCATCAAGACACTAGGGGCTTGATGGTTTCCTTCTCACCCCCCAAGATATGAAAAAGTTTTTGTTTTATTGTAAACATGCTTTCAAATGGCTTTAAGATAGGTATCCTGCACTCTCTGTCCCGAGCCTGGTCCCGATGGAGTGAAGCTGGGCACCTGACCTGTTGTTGTGCAGCCGGTCAGATGCTTAGTGCCTGCTTCACAGAACCAGGCCAATACCATTGTCTGTTTGTTTTATATTTTTGTGTGCGTGTGTGGGTGGGGGTGGGGGTGGGTGGTTGGGATGGGGGGTCGGGGTGGGGAGGGGGCAGGGGCTTTAATGTGTTATATCCTGCCCTGTCAGTGTTTCTGTATATTGTTTTTGTTGTATTATAAATCTGGAAAATAAAAAATCTATCTGGAAAAAACCCCCCCCCCAAAAAAGCTGCACTAGGTGCACTGCAAAAAACGAGATTTTCTGCAGTGTAACTCCACATGTTGATGGCTCCAAATGACAGTGAAAGGTGACTGTTTTAAAAATTGGAACTTCAATACCCAGAATTAGCTGCTGTTTAGGAGACAGTTTGGCATTTTGTTTGTCCTGAGGGCGGGTAGTCTGCATACCCAACACCAGAATTTAATTTGAGCAAATAGAGTGAATGGACAGATGGGACACTCTTATCTATCGCAGCCCCACTTTGTGATTTAGTCTAATAGGATGGGCGTATTTTTACATAAAAGTCCTGCCTAGTGCAGCTTTAATGCTTCACCCTTCCATGTTTTTCCTGTGCAAGACATGTGCAGAAATACTGACAATTTAATCTGGTTTAGTGATAATTGCAGCTCACTGATTGATAATTGGTTTGATTGACATACAGTGAGACACTAATTGAAAGCTTCTTGAACTAACAGAACCATTAGCGGTCGTCTTTGTCCCTCAGTTGATCGTTACGACGTACGACAGGTGATTGACAGACAGATGAATGGAGTATTCTGCCAATTTGACTCGAGTCTGTGAACACAAAAGCCACAAAAGTGTGCACACATCACACACATGCATGCTCACACACACACACACATACTTGCAAACAAACACACATGCACGCATATCCAGACACAGATGTGCTTTGCTTTAACCTGTGCATTCTGGTTCCTTTACCACAATTTCTGCTGGACCACCACACACAAACAGACACAGATATGCACACACACACACACACACAGACCAAAGCTCCATCGCTCAGCTGAAGCCTAGGCCGCAACCTTTCCAAAGCCACAGCACAATTCATTTGATCCGTGGTTCAATGTGTCAAAGGGCGAATGCTAACCTTTCACAATGACAAGACCATGGGGGAATCATGACATAGACAGAGGATCATCTCTTGCTACAGCTCCAGGTTAAAGACACAAAACAATGGCAGAGCAATTCCCCCTGTGTCTCAGTGTGCCCAACACCAGACTGACCACTGCTGCCATCTTATTACCTCCGCCAAGGAGGTTATGTTTTCGGTGCCGTTTGTTTGTTTGTTTGTCTGTTAGCAGGATTACGGAAAAACTACTGGCCCGATTTTCATGAAACTTCGTGGAAGAACCCATTAAATTTTGGAGCGGATCCGGATCCGACTCACAAACAAGCAATAATAGCACGAACCTTGGCGGAGGTCTGCGCTCTCCGAGTGCCCTTCTAGTTTTTCTTTTTTTACAAAGCGAAAGCATCTTCCAATTAGTGAGATAATTGCACTTGTTCCCACTTAAAATCAGCTTGTTTACTACAGTAGAATTGTCTTGGATACAGCTGGAGTGATTGGCCATATTTCAAGATGTTATCACTTGTTAAAGACAAATAAGTGAAACATCATTCAAAACAATATTTTTCACTTCTTATAAGCAGTGATCGCTGCTGTAGTGCTTACAGTAGATGCTGCCAAAAAGGGTATCAAATGTAATATGGAAATTCTGGGTGTAATTCACAGCTACTACAGCTAATCAGAGGCAAACAAACTGACAATTTTTATGTCCATGTACTTGACCCAACAAGAACACAGTTTGTTCTTCCAGCAAAATTCCTCCACTTAAAGGACTACACCGACTTTTTCAGAGTTTGGCCCACTTGTCAACTTATTGGAGGATTGGTACCAAAATCATCTCTGTGACTCCTGTAAATAGCTCTGCCTGGTGCACATGCTAATGCTTTAGCATACAGTATGTTAAGTAATCATAGGCGACTAGCATTCCAAAGTTGGTATTGGTTTTCATTCACTGGCCTGTAGATTCATTATCAATCTTGATCTTCATCATTAGTGAAGTCAATTACGAATAAACAACGCAAGAACTTTAGCTGTCTGGCTAGCTTTGCTCACTCTCTCTGTAAAAAAAACAAGTTACACTTAAAGTCTTACAAGAAGAGTGATCTTCTGCCATTGAAAGTACTTTATCTGTACTTTTTTTTGGCAACTTTTATGTCTATTTTACCAATCCCTTAAACAAGCCTGGAAGGTTTAGACGCCTGTCATTAATATGAACTAACCATCAGTGTTAGAGCTGCTACAAGTTCTCATTTTCTCACTTTTAGGATAAAGCTAATTGCTCTGATTACTTAATATGCTAAAGCGTTAGCACACACACCGGACAGAGCTATCTACCGGAATGACAGAAATGATTTTGATGTCAATCCTCTCGTCAGATATTGGGTAAGATGACCAATGGGCCAAACTCAAAAAAACTCAGTGTAGTCTATTAAAACCCCTAAAAGGAGATTACGTACTTGTGCTGCTCTATTTCCCATGACCACCGTCATCACATTACATCAAGACTTGTAAGTTTACAGCTGAAAATAGAGCTAACGTTAGCTAAGAGTTTAGCCATTAGCAGTCAAGTTATCAAGAAAAAAAAACCCCAAAACAAACGGACCACAAAGACTGAATGGGTCCAAGGATTTGGTTGCTTTACTACATAGTTGAAGCAGTAATCATTTTGCAAATGGTCAGATTTTGATAAAACATACAATCAATCCATGATGTAAAGGACTTGAAGCTAACTTGGGTCTTACTTCGCTACCTGAGGTAAATTTAGCTGGAAGTGACAATGCATTCAGAACACACAGAGCAAGAAGGGAAGATTGAATGCTGAAAATAATTTGGAGATAAAGTTATATTCCAGGGTGTGAAGGTTATGCACCCGAGGGATTAAACAGGGGCGGCTGACCAATAGAGGGCGATAGGGCGCCGCCCTCCTTGAGCCACAATAATAATAATGATGATAATAATAAATTATACACATTTTCAAGACAGTTTGTCCCTCTGAATATCATAGTCCAATCAGCCGCAGCGTCAAGTCGTGTTCCGTGGAGTACCGACCCTGTCGGGCGATTTCAGTCTGGTGGAAAATCGCCCAGATCGCTCTGATAGACTTTCATGTTAAGGCAATTTTTTTCGAACTGCAGGCACTGCAATGCAATCTCTATGGGTTCCGGGTGGGCTTGCACTAACGTGTTTTCGTCATACGTAACCTGGTGCATTCACGTGCTCCTCGGATGGTCCCATTTCCGTTGGGAAGTCGTTCTTCCGACTTCGGTGTGTTCATGAGCTTTTAAGTCGTAATGTGGAAACAACATGGACGCTACAAAGAAGATGTGTTGTATTTTATTTTATTGCTTAGAGCGTTTAAACAACACGTTGATAGCCGTTTCCACATTTGCTTTACGGTCGGGAACTCATTTTTCCGATTATTACGACACCACATGAATGCAGCGGTCACATTCAAGATCAACATGGCTAACGTTACCTCAACTCAGAGGAGCAACTCGATCGTGTCATCAAGAGAAATACTGTTCAGTCGTCGTAGTAATCAGGATAAATTGGCAACTAAAGAATTAGGACCACCCAGACCAAATTTAAACATCAAGCAAGTATCTACAAAGGGGGGGAAATCGTATAACCGGGGATTTTCGCGGAGCTGGTATGAGCGGAAAACGTGGCTAGCAGGATGCGAAGTAGCTAACGCTTCGTTCTGACTGCTAGCCATGCAGTTTGTTCCATCCTGATGGCAGCACGGACACCGCATGGACAACTACGGGTGTCACCGACATGCATCATCTCTCGGAGAAGGTGAAAAACGTTCATTTCTTTGTTTAATCAGAACACAACTAGCTACAAAATAAATTTTCTAGATTTGCTGCACCTAAAATAAAATGTTATCTGATGAAGCCTGAATCAGATTATTGCGAGAGTGAAGACCTTACTCAGGTCTCTCTTCACATTCAAAGGTATTTGTGAGGGCAAACTGATGACAATTTATCTGTTGATGACCACAGTGGATTGTTCAGTCATTGTAGAGCCAAAATAATTTTATTCAAGACATTTACAATGAACTCCTGGATGTAGCTGTCCACAAATACTACAGTATGTAGCCTAAGGAACAATCCTCATCTTATGTTGCCATCTAGTGGTTACTGGTGGTATTGCTACGTCAGGTGACCAGAAAAAACAAATTGTACAATGCAATGTGACAGTGTCAAGTTAGCTAGCTGACTTAGGTTAATTTACCCATTGAACGGGTCACCTTAGCCATCATCGAAACAATTGCCCCCCCCCCCCGAGAGATTTGGCAGGAGCCGCCACTGGGATTAAATACACACCACATCATGTTTGTTGATTGATTTTTGGTTGTGGCTATTTTTCTTTTGTGGGCACTGACATACTGTGCATTAAAACACACATAGGGCTAAACAAAATGGTAGATTGAACGGTGAAAATATTTTTTTAGATGTAGTTGTGTTCCAGGGCTTTATTTACTCGAAGGCAGCAAGTATACATCACGGGGCATTTGTTGACTGATTTCTGGCATAAGATGCGGATATTTTTCTTTTGCTCTCAGAATATATAGGTTGCATCATTGCTTTACCCTCTGCATCATCTTTATATAACGTTTCCCTCCTAACGTTTGTGATAAAAAACACAGAAACAAGATGATAAAGTGTGAAAGGGTTATTGATTAGTATATGCCCTTTCGAAATACCAAGAACACGGAATACAAAACAATCCCTTGAAAAGCCCAGTCTGGGATTGGAGTATGGTGCTCCTGTTGAAAACCTCTAGCCTTTTTCATTCGGAAAATGATTAACTGAATTTTCATGCAAGGACTGCCACCATGTGACTGCTTAACATGAGTCCTTTATATGTTTTAATGGTGTCAAATTTGCTTACATTGATCATGCGGGTAAACACTGATATTAAACATCTGTATTTACAATGGATTATTAAAGTTCTAAACAGCTATAAATGTATGAGGTCAAAGAAATCCTGGATTTGGAACTACATTGAACAGTTTTAGGCTTTCCAGTGGGGATAGAAATCTGGGTTGGACACAGCATTGAGTTACTTAGGGCTTGTACAACTCAAAAGCTAAAGCCTGGCACTGACCCTACCAGGGAGAGGGGTTCAATTCCCACTGGCTGAGAATGCATTTGTGTAGTGTGTTAAAATGTCCACCGAATGGCGTAGGTCATGTCATGTTATAAATGTTGTGTTATACAGTGGATAGTTTCAATCAAGCAATCAGACGGCTTGGAGTCTGAAACATTTCCTGGAGGCAGAAATAATCTTATTGGTTGAGTTATACCTCAGTGGGTGGAGCCAAAGAACCACAGGTTATTTTTGCTAAGTAATGTTAGACTGAAAACCAGTGGAAAAACGCAAGGGGTCAGAGAAGAGGTAGCTGAAATTATGAAGCTGAGCACTCTTGCTGCTAACTGAAAAAAATGGCATCTACCCACACTAAGTTAGCTAGGTTAGCTAGTTAGCCTGCTGACCTTCCAAGTTCAAACCATACGACCCTATCTAAGTAAGCTAGTTAGCTAGCCTGCCTACCTTCCAAGATCATGAATGCCATGGTTATGATTGAATGAAAAAATAAGTCATTGCCATTTGTATTTTTTATTTATATTTTGACCGGAGTTCCTTCTTTGCCTCTGAAGTTTTCCAGTACAACTTGCACTCCGGAACTAAAACTCCAAGCTGCCTGATTGGTGAAGACACGCTCCAACCACGGTGATAATTCCCATGAATTGCTTTGTTGGTTGCTAGGTCAACACTGTGGTGACCGGGGAGCTTGTTCATGATTGTTTTTTATTCCTATGTATTTAGTTTGAAGAAAACCATAATAGCCTTGAAGATGTTATTTCCTGTGATTATTATTTCCTGGGTAATTGGATGTTCTTTACCAATGTCATGAAGAAAGAAAAGCCAGCACTCTTAATGTCCTTTTATCATATATTTGAATGGGCAGCTATAGAGCACAAACGACGGACACGTTTCAGCAATAAGCCATCATCAGCCTTTACCAATGTCATGCCATGCTATGTTACATTACGGTTTGCACACCCGACAACGTAGGTCTCACAACACCGAATGCTGCTACTCCGCCTATCCTCCATGTTTGCTACATCTTAGCAAATCAATCATGCATTTTCCAATTACAGCCCTACAGTCACCAGCCCATTCACAATCACTAGAGCAGAGACAAACAAGAAGATTAAGAATAAGCGATATGACACACAATCACGTCTTTAACCAGACCATGACAGAACTAACTAACACAGCCTGCCTCTTCATAAGAAAGGGAAAAAATGGAAATCTTTAGAAATGATGTGCGCAAGGGGGGGGGGGAAGCAAAAAGATCTGTGGTGATGATAGAAGTTGTTGTGATTGATTACATGTGATGTAGAGCAATTAACAGAAATTAACAATTTGCATTTTAATAACATTATTATCATCAGTTAAATGAATTCATTAGTCTTGATTAGTTTGGTATCAGTATGACAAGTGCAGCTCAACAGAGCGTGATGACACTAATAGAAGGGAGAGGAACCCAGCAGAGCCGAGATAGATAGGAGCGATAGACAGACTGGATTGTGGTGATGAGGGAGTGGCGGTTTCTTCTTCACCAGGCAAAGCAGACTGTAAAGGGCGAGACTTTGAATGCACCACAAAAAAAAAAACCCAAAAAACCTCACCTGAAAGAGTCATTTGATCTAGGATTGAGCCCTGGAATCACTAAACAAGTGAAAACTAACTTTAGTGCTAGTTTCAAGCTCGCCACCTGTTTTGTCTGTGAAGCTGACCAATATAACAGCTTAAAGAAACAAATCCAAGTACATGAAGTGTACATTCAAAATTTCTAATAATTCACAACAACTAGGCTGATGGTGACATCACACAAACGACTAAAATCAAGAAGATCCAAGACAACTTGTTTAGGCCTATAAATGATTTTAGTCTCAGAATGGGTGAATATTGAAGTGCAAGACATCCACATCCATCTCTCGGTCTCTCTCTCTTGCACAAGCCGAACTGCCTCTAGAAGCGTAAAATATAATATAATATATAATAATATAGATAAAATATATATAATGCGAAAAAATGTGAAACAGTACTGAAATGAAAGAATCTTACCCCAGTGGAAGATAATAATTTTTTCCCCCCAAAAAAACATTTCAATACTCAAACATAGATTATGACTTTCTAAGACAGATGTTTTTTGCAGTGTTCATGTTTTACAACCTCCCCATTTTCCCTCTGTTCGAACAACATCGTGAACGCTCGCTTGAAATCAGGTTAGTGACGGTTGAGCGTGAATCAGTGAAGGAGTGCTAAACTTACAGCTGGTGCCATGCTCTATGGGAAGAAAATGAA
This sequence comes from Centroberyx gerrardi, assembly GCF_048128805.1. Classification (NCBI taxonomy): domain Eukaryota; kingdom Metazoa; phylum Chordata; class Actinopteri; order Beryciformes; family Berycidae; genus Centroberyx; species Centroberyx gerrardi. The sequence goes on along the minus strand of NC_136018.1, from coordinate 5,128,495 downwards.
TCTATGTATAGATCAGTATCAGCATGATGTCCCATCTACTTTATTATTAGCGCATTTACTTACCTCAGCTCTTGTGTGACGCCTCAGTGTATATTCTGAGATATGATAAAACAGCATTTATTATTTCCTCCATCTACCAGCTCTCAATTCTCTCTCTCTCCCTCTCTCTCTCTCATCAACCTAACATCAAACAGAGCTTCCAACCGACCACATTCTCAACAATATTACAACGGTTGAGGACAAACATTTATTTATTTATTAATTTTTTTTTAAAGCTCTGCGTTTTCCTTGGGTGTTTCCCAAGTGCCTGGGCTTTAGGTAATTAATTATGTCAAAAGGAGGGCCACGCTAATTCTCTTTACTGATTATCATCAATTAATTAATGGTTACATGGTGAGATAAGACAACAGTAGCCTTTGTATGGAGTAATAACCTAACGATTATTCAGCCAAAGCCCATGAACAGCTGAAAATACTATTCCTACTCCTGGGAACTGCATAAACAGTCCAATCTGTCTGAGCCTCAGCATGGCGGTGCGCGTGTGTGTGTGTGTGTGTGTGTGTGTGCCTGTGTGAGCTATTACATATGTGCGTATGCATGTGTGTGTGTGTGTGTGCGTGCATATATCTCATTAGACACACAGGTTTAGTTTGATCATACGCCATCCATCAGGCTGATAACCCACGGCAACACTTGTCCTCCGTCTCTCCATTTTACCTGAAATTATGATAAGTCAAGGAGTTCATGGTTAACAAACGAAGAAGCGCAGATCCATGTTGCTGATTTATAACGGAGCCGCGATGCTCTTTTCAACCCCATGAGTCATCCGGATCCATACGGGTCTGAAAGAAGTGTTCGTTTGAAGGTAGACTCCGCCGGAGGACGTTAATGAATAGACGGCATAATGGCGTCTCGGAAGGAAGATATCGCTGACAATTTGATACATTAGGTGCATTTGCAAAGTACATCTTCATGCTGTTTGAAAATGTGCCTGTATGGATTTCTGCATACGTCTCACTGACATTTCTTTGCGCTGCGAGTCGGCTGATTTGACACTGAGCAAGACTGAAAGTCACTGCACAGGACTGGTTAAATGTCTGTATGTGCACTGGACATGAAATAGGTTATTGAGTGTTGAAGCAGTCGGATGTACATTCGTGGTCTGAGTGCTGTGTGTGTGGTGTGTCCATACATTGCAATCGTGTATGTGCATACCTGTGCGAATCTGTGGGATATATGTCCGCACAGCGAGGCACATATGTAATTGGATGTGAGAGAGTGTGTGTGTGTGTGGTGTGTGTGCGTGTGCCCGCCTGCTTGTATCTCTGCCCTTGCCGGTGTGGGTGGATGGATATGTGATGTGTATCAGTACTGACTGTCTGTGCAGAGAGGTCTTCCTCTAAAAGGCTTGCCTTCACAGGAAGAAGCACAGGACTGGGAATACCTTTCCTCCAAGATCAATAAACAGCTTAACCAAGTATTTCACAACACACTCCTGGGGGAGTCCTGGCCACCATGTGCATTTTGAAAATCCACCGCCGCCGCCGCCACCACAGCACCAGGTCTGTTTAAAATCCCCCAACTTCCTCGCACAATTGATATACAGCGGAGAGATCTCCACTCATTTGTGCGGTCATTTATATCATTATTGCCGTTCTGGTGGCGGGGAAGTCGAGGCGGTTGCTCCAAAGCATTTGGCGAGGCAAAGTAAATGGATTTCACAGGGGTTGAGGAAATTGAATGGATATATTCAGTGAAATGTTTGCGACAGGAGGAAATACGGGGGCAAATCAAGCTATGATTTCCTCCGGGGCGCCGTTGTGTTTGGATTTGTTGTGCCAAGGAGGAAGTTTTATGACAAACAATGAATATATCTTACCTGTAATGGAGCCACCCGCTAAAGTATTTAGTGTTTATATGACAACTAGTTCTTTTAAAACACAGGTCGGCTAATCCAGCACCTCTGGCAGCGCAGCGAGTTAGCGGCAAACCACCCAGCTAAGCAACAGACCAGCAAAAACAAGCTTTTCACCGATTTGTTTCTGTTACTAGCCAGTTATAATTTGAATGAGCGAATTAGACCCAAGAGCTGACAGGTGCTCTTAATGCACCGCTGATGGCAAAGCTGAGTGCCTGTTTGCCAATTTTCTCCCGCCGACTGACAGTGTCCTCAGGTGTTTTGCGAAATATGAATTTTCGGAGATGCTTACAAACAAACCACTGGAGGGTGGGAGGGGCTACGCTTCTGTCATGACAGACGCAGGAATCCTCGGTCTCTAAATGCACCTTTAATGAGATCCCGACCTGGTCCTCTTCCTCGCCTTGACAGCCCCCCCAATAATCAGATTATTTCACACTGATACTCAGCCTCCACACGCTGCAAATTAAAGACTTTTTCTCTTTTCACTTGAGTCTGCCATATACAGCCGGCTGTCAAACGCATCTCATAGGGCAGCTGAGGATATCATTTTTTCACCGCCGACACTCGGAGTGTTTAGTGGAAGCCAAAAATAGATTATGGCACTTGTATAATTGATGATTACGCTTTGATAGACTTTAATTACCTTGTGGATTGAACTGTTTTTAATAATGCCCTTGTATGGAGAGTCTTTCAAGGGAATTCTCAGAAAGATTCAATAAGTACATAATAATCATGATGAATGGCATGTTATCTCTGTTTGACTTGATTTGGCCGCCCTGAGGAGGAGGCACACTGAACTCCACCGAGAAGGCGTGTGAGCACAGACAATGACACAGGATTCAAAAATTCATATTTGACAAGCAGACCCGGGAAAAAAAGAATCTACTTTGGGAATCCTGGAAGTGATTTTCTTATTACTAATCCATATACACCAGCTTGCCCAATTAAGCGATGATTTAAAGGAGGGACCTCTTGACCCCGAAGACGGTTCATAATCACTGCAAAATCATTAAAGGGTATGCGAAGCGAAATGGATAGATAACGAGCTCTGATCGCTCTCACATTACAGCTGGGCCTGAGTCCCGGCGGCAGACCCACACACTGCTTCAGAGGCTTTGCGAGGGTAGGGAGGGCCGAGGGTGACATTGAAAGAGTGCTCAAACAAAGCCTTTGCCTTTATATGCAGGGGAGCGTGCCTTCGGTTGTGCACCAAAAGTGCAATTTATAATCTATCTGACAACTTCCCCCAGCCGGCGCAAAAAGGCATCACTCATAGCGGCCGCGCTTTGCATATTGCGAGTCAAAAGCGTTTAATGGTGAGATGTAACTTTCCTCTCTTCCCATTGATCATGTGGCAGCCTGCGACTCCCATGAGCAGTGCGCATTAAGGCCAGTGACAAGCGGAAAACATTACAAATGAGCTTTAGCAAATTTGCAAGGCAGTGTCACCTCTTTGATGTATAGATAAGTGGATGCTGGCTTCTTTCTCTCTTTCCTTTAGTCCTCTTCACTCTCTCCAGTTAGCTCTCCGTCTCCCTCTCTCCATCCCCTCTCTCTCTCTCTCTCGCCCTCTTCTCCTCTCCTGCTTTTGGATTAAACAAAACCGATGCCTGTGAAAAGTCCCTGTGATGAACGCGTCTTCGTTCTGATGAGGCTGAGGGCGAGTGTGTCATAAATCATGCCCTTGAGAGCGAGGCGGTGGGGGGAAATTGTACTATGATAAATATTGAGAGGTGCGAATGAGCAATAGTTTTGTCAAAACGCGGAGGCGCCTACATCCCCCTCGCCATGAAATGTGGCTTTGTGATTGGGCCTGGGCAGCGGCTGAGCAGAGAGCTGTAATTCAGGCAGCTCGCTGAGGATGGTTTTTGAAGCCACATGCATCCGTGCTACAAAAGCGAGTGATAAATTGTTATCCAAGTCGCGGATCTTATTCTTTTTACACTGTTCTGCCAGGCTTGGGAGACACATAATTGAGAGGGAACATGCAAACAAAGCTAATGATTTTCCTCCCACTTTACATTTCTTTCCCCTGGGCTCCCGTCTGCTGAGCTGTGCTCATACATCTTTCACTAAGTACAGCTCAATGTCTCCTGTCCCTCCTCGCAGACTCTGAGGCAGGGAGAGTTAAAATGTCTACTTTTCACTGACAAAAATAGAAGACAGTGTTTTCTCTTCTGATGAACTCATACTGTCTGGAACCTTCTGCTGTGGATGTGTTTGGTGTTATGGATGCCTGGGGGGTATTTTTCCTTCGATAAAAGGATATTTACAGTGCATGAGAGGACGAAATGTTCAAGCAAAAATAACCGTATTGAGTAAACAGTGGGGCACAATGTTTAATGTAAGTCAAACATGAAAAGTAAGCTTTCGCAAAATATTACATAATCACAACCTGTCACAAACAATTTCTCATCTTTGCACGGTAGCTAATAATAGCCTTATGATGGGCATCTGAGACATAGGCCAATTCCTGTTATTAGCTAATTAAGGAACATTAATGTACTATACAGATTTTTTTGCAGTATGTAAGTGTATTGTGAAGGCATGGCCACATTTTCACAGATCTGATTTGACCACAACCGTTACGGATTATACAGAGGCAGATCAGGCAGTCTTCAGAAAATGATGTTTTTTTTCCAAAATATGATGCCCAGCTGTTGAAAAATGTGACATCTACTTTTACAAAATGTTTCTTGGCACGGAAGTAAATACTCACTATTGAATATTATTGACATGGTTAGCTCTTCAGAGTCAGTAGTCTACATCTTAAGACTTACGCCTATGAAATATGGTTAAAAACCAATGTGGTAACAATATTAAAATATTACCCTGTCTTATTAACCTGACAGGGTTAAGGCAAAATGCTGTTTCTTTTAAAGCAGGATATAAAGTGTTGTTTGCACAGAGGCAACATTTGGGGAAAGGAAACTTTCAACTGCATAACATGCTAAATCTGTTGGATACAACTTCAGTACATGGAGTATTTTCCTAATCCAAACCCTAAAATCAGCTGCAAATCAGTTGCAACTAGGACAGTGAAGTCACAGCCGTGTGTTAACTAGACTCTAAACCCTGATCCGACAAATCTCATTCAAATCATATCTCATTATCAGCAACTTGCTGAATAATATTACCTTCATTGGGGGCGTAATGCATCCTTATATTGATTATCTTTGACACTAAAATATTTCTGCAAAGTTGGAAGGGGTTGTATTTATTTATTTCCTTTTTGGTTTGCATGTTGTGTTTGGTGGCAGGGTGGTCGCATAACCAGAAAGCCACAAGTCTGTTCCCTGCAACAGCCACTATGTGAATAAACAACCATGTTTCCTGTCAAATGGTCCGTGAGCAAGACACTGAAGCCCTACGAGCTCATTCATTGTAAATTGTTCTGCATAACAGGGTCAGCTAAATGCCTAAAATGGAAAAATGGAAAGTTTATTTCATGTAACTAAACTGTTAGGCTGTCGCAGATGTCCATAATCACAGTAAAAACATATATGACTATTATGTACCCAATAAGATATACACTGTGTATGCCATTACACATCGTTGTCATGTATCATATCATTACCGCCTATCACAATCTCCACAGAGCTCACAACACACATCCTGCCATGTTACCTGCATATCCAGCTATAACTTATCTTATTAGTGTTGACATTGCGCTGACTTAACAATCCAGTCACAGGCATTTACACACACACACACATAGCTGGCACTCACATGCAGTGTCTTCCTCAAGGAAACTTCAAAAGGACAACATGGCTGGTTTGGAAATTGAAGCTGTCTATTCACCTATGGAGCGGTTTCTCTACACTCGGTCAACCGCTCTAACCGTTAAGCTAACTGCCAGTGGGAAGGATCACTTGTTCCATGTAAACACAACCAGTCTCCTCATTAAGGCAGAGTTAGGCTGTGGTTACATAGGACACTTTTTTTGAACATGCCTTGCTGCATCGAAGGCAAACACTTACGCCCATCCGCCACTCCGACCACAACACTCTTACTTTCCTCAGGTTGCTTTTTTCAGGTATTTTTGATGACGTGGTCACGGCAGGCGAGCATCTCCTACAAACTACACGCCTCCCGTTTTTGGGGTGCTCCCGCTGGACGCTCCAAGTTGAACATGTCTCAACTGTTGCCGTGCATTGCATCAGTGCAAAAATAGTTCTTGAAATGGCAGCTATTAGGCAGAGGTCTTGATAAAAGATGATAAAACTTAGCTAGGGTTAGCTTGCAGACATCGCTCACTGCTTGGATCATTGAAATCATTAATACTCACCGATAGCCCCCACTGCCAGGCTTACAATTTGTCTTTTTACATTCAGGTTGTGATAATACTTGTGGCGACATACCACAAGGATGAGCTTTTCCTCTATATTTGTTTTGCAGTTTATCATCGATGTTGACTGGTCTGCTGTAGATCACATACCAGGCTCCCAACACTCGCTGCATGTAAAAGCAGAAGCAGCTTCAACTAAAACACGAGCTCACGGCTCCATAGAAAACAATGAAAAGGAGCGAGTGTGCGTAAACACATGCAAAAGGCATCATTTGAATCCGATATTTGGGGTGGCACTAGGACCCAGGGCGGAAGAAGTCTGCTGTCCCACTGTCCCACCCAAAGTCAGTTCTCCCTCTGAGCTCCACTAGCTAGCGAGCTATTCATACTATTCCCATGATGTCACATGCATTTCCGACCAATATGGTGCTTTACCATACACACAGCTCATTGGCTGTGGCTGTCATTCGATTATAATCACCTGTTATTTGATTACAATCACCTGCTATTTTCCTACCAAGATGGCTGTGTAGTGATGTAACTGAATACTATGAATTGTACCACTCCAGTTTAGTTAACAACAGCCCTGGATTGACTATACGACTGGCTAATCTGTAATTGGTAGTCAAGCCAGGGCAATTTCATCTTCTAGTAGCTAAGTGTGTGTGATTTTTGCCGCCCCCCCTCTCCGTCATCATCTGTCAAGCAGGTCAAATCAAGCTCACACACCTTTTCTCTCATTCATTATCGATATTACATACATACATACATACATACATACATTAATTCCATCTAAACTAACCAATTTTAATATGGTATCAAATGTCAGCTTCATTATAACCCAGGATACTGGAGAGAATTATCACGGGTAACGGCCTGCATTTTTCATTTTGCCTCGGGCGGCACACTGGCACGGGCCGGACCTGCCTGTGAAGGGATGTGATTGTCTCCTTTAGTCTCAGAGCCTTGGCTGTACAGATGTACTTCATTCAGCTCCACACACAGCAGCCTGTTCTGTCTGTCGAACTCTCTGCTGACACAAGCGCACTAATGTGTGTGTGTACACACACACACACACACACAAATACACACTCTCTGTACAGGCAGTGCACACACACAGCCGCAGAGCAATCTTTCAACATTCATGTGTGCACGCATACACACACACACGTGCACAAACAAACACTCAAGCAGGCAAGCAAGCATGCACCACACACACACACACACTATTGATGCTGTGCCATCCATTTCTGTAGGCAAGCAAGCATGCCACATACACATACACACACACACACACACACTCTGGGGCGGCGTCCTGCCTCAAACAAGGCACAAGAGCACACTCAATCCACACTGGAGCTGCCAACACTTTGAATCCACTGTCTTGGGCTAAAATTTGTTTGATTTCCCTGTGTGTGTGTGTATGTGTGGAGGAATGGGGGGTGTAGCAGTGATTGGGGGGAAGCCGTCTTTTTTCATAAATGATTAAATGCATGTTACTGTCGGATCCCCTGTATTTACACTGACATTCATTCGGTGGCGTGAAGCTTCTCAAGTGTCTGCAAAACACAATCTCTATAGCCCATTGTAAATATTAACCACATTTAACAGGATGGAAAGCAATTACACCGGGGCTGAATTAAACTATAATGACCACTGAGACAAACGAGGACATCACAAAGATACTTCTAATAAAGACTTAATGACCTGTTTTGTTTGTAACAAGCATATTTTCCCTACAGGAATGGCTTTGTCCGTGCGCTTAGGAGAACAGATAGCTGGACAATTCCTCCCAGTGATTGCACCGCATCTCATGAGCACAGCACTTACTGTAGTCTTTTACTTAGCATTGGAGCAATCATACAGCAAGAGCTAGACGATGTGGATTTGACCTGACAAAGGAGCCTTATTACCCTCCCATAATTGGAAACGCTGCGCGAGGAGGGGGCACAACATCATGATTCCATTTACAATATTTACAACTCAATAAACATTTCGTTTCATCCTCTGTCCTTCATGCCTGTGAATTCCAGATAACACAGAGGTTAAAGAGAACATTAAATATAAATTGGCTCAAAGCAGAGCATATGGAAGTGAGGACTGAAGAATCCCTTTGAGATTGCCACTGCTTTACCTCCGCATTACTGCCAAATGATATTGTGTGTGAGGCTTGAATTAGCATTGAAATCAGGCGTGGGATACAATCAGTCTGTTGAGGGTCTTGGAGCTCCTGGGGACTTGTTGGAGTAGTTTGGACTGCTGACTGACTCAGAAATGAGATGAGCATGTAGGACATATTAATGTCCACAATGGGCCACGTGCTTAAAGCGTGTTATCCTACCAGGAGTGAATCCATCCTCTCCTCTTAGTCTAAGATACAGCTGGATCAGAAAAGCTGGATGCACATTGTGCTGTGGGACTGTGGGAGTTTACCTAAGGGCAAAATCCAAAAGCCGTGGCCACACTAATCCGTCGGAAAGCGGACAGAATTATTGACGGATAGATTTCTGTCCGTTGGTTTGTTTTGGAACGTCAACATGGTGAGTGAGGCAGAAATACAGTAAAGCATTGCTACTTCATAGAAAAAAGAAGAAACAACTATACAGTATAAATTAAATAAGAAACTGACCCGGAAAACCTCCAGTCGTCCCAACGTTATACCGGCTTTCTCTGTTTTACCTTCGTTTTGGTCGGACCGTTGTCTGTGTGTTCGCTGCTAGATTTTCCAAAACAGATGTAGGAACGACTCTGATTGGCTAAATGAACTGTGATGAATCTGTCCGTCCAGATAAAGTTCAACTGGGTTGAACTTTCTGTCCGTCAAAACGGATGGAAATCTGACAGACGGAGCGTCATCAGCCCTGTCCGGACAGCTCTCCTTGAAAATGAATTGAAATCAAAGGAGACAGACAAAAAAACAGCTGGTGGTGATGTACCTCATATTTCTGGGCCCATTTTGTTTGTTTGGTGGTGTATTTTTTGGATTCCAACTGTAAGCATCAGGTGTTGGTGCTTCTTGGGCTTCATTTTGCACCAACGTTCAACAATCATACAGGGAGAAACCCATCGTAGAAGAGGCAGAGAGACCAATTTCTCCACCGACAGTAGCCTCAATAGACCAGAATGCAATGCAACCCTTAAGACATGTTGTGTTTTGAGAAAGGGGCGCGACTGTGATCATAGCCCAATGTTCATGAACTAGTTGGCAGACTAGCCATATTTATACGCTCACCTCTGAAAGCAAAAAGTTCAGGGAGGTTCTCTGGAACTTGTCAAAAGACATTCTGAGAAGTAGACAAGGCAGATTGAGAGTAAATTACAACACTTCATCACAAATGAACTAATAACTAGTAACCGTTTGAAAATGTTGAAATTCAGTACCCAGAAATCCTGTATGGTGGCGTCAGTAAACTGCACACAGCACACTCATGTTTACCAGCCCAGCCGGTCTGTGATGCTTTTGTAAGAACAACTCTTACAATGGATGTGTCATTTTCAATATATTTTCTTGTAGCTAATGTGGCTAACGTCTAACCTAAATGTTTGTGTCCACCTCTGTTCAAGTACCCATGTGCAAGGCATCCAAACGCATATATGCTCCCAGGGCACCACTTCATAATTAGACTGAGTTTAATAAGAATGATTGAAGTGCTCTAAAATTTCTAAAAAAATAAATAAATAAATAAAAAAAATAATGAACATCTGCTGCTGAAGCTCCTCCAAGTGAAGCAACACACCCAGTCTTCCCTCGGTGTAATCTTGTGTATACAGTGGACTCCCAGTGAGGACTTGGAGGGGTGCTAACAGACCTGCTGGTTGGATCTACAGTGTATTAGCCTTGATGAGGATGCAGCGGTGTGTAGAAATGAGGGGCTTCTGCTGTGGAGGTTGTACACTACATTAGCATCTGCTGGGCCATACGATGGGAGATAAATCTGCAACAGGCGTGATGCATCTTCATTAAAGCCACCACTTACTACCTCACAGATAAACTGCCAAACTCTCTCCATAGCCAGATGCTACATTTAAGCTTTGTTTTTTTATTTTTTGGGTTTTTTTTTTTTTACAGATCACTATGGTTAAACAAAAACAAGGAGAGCTGACGTGGATGGTGAACGCCGCGAGCGAGAAGGGCACCGCTTGGGAGAACGCCTCCTGCCACTGCCAGGCGAATTCAGACATCAATCTTGGTTAAACAATTACATGCTAACATGGTAATTTACGCACAGCTTAATGGCATGCTGTGACCCTCCAGCACTGCACCGTGGCAGCAGCGAACAACTGTGGTAGCTATAGTACAAGCTCCCTATCCTGCACCTGCTTTGCATTAGCAAAACACTTTGGATGATTCTTTCTCAAATGTTACTCAGTCAAACAAAATCAGTAAACTGTAACGGAAAAAACTGAGTGTTTCTCCTTGGTTGCAAGATCATTTCGTGTGTCTTCTGACAGCTGAGAGGAGAACAAAATTGGATTTTTTGCAACAACTGCTTTTGATGTGGAGCAACATTTAAGCGTTTTACCCTTGCAGAGAGTGAGCATTAAGTGCCATGAAATATTAAGGATTAAGTTTCAAGGACACCTGAACAGGACAAGTGGCTGTTCATAGACACATCAGCAGTTGCACACTTGCACTTTAACTCTACATATCACTGATCATATAATGTACATATGTAAACTGTACTTAACATTGTACATTTCTCATTGCACATATCTGTACATAACTCAATGCACATATCTTTTATCTTTATTGTATTCTATTGTACGCTACCGGTCAAAAGTTTGGACACACCTGATTGATTGTACTATCTTTTTCATGATCTTAAAGCCATTTTGATCGAAAGGCTTAGGATTAAAAGCTTGACATTTGTTTCTTAGATAAATTGTTGATGCCTATGTATGAATTTCTTTCCAAAGCCTTTGCCTTTCCATCAAGGCAAAGGGCGGCTACTTTAAAGAATCTAAAATATAAGATAGTTTATGTTATTTCATGGTTTTGATGTCTTTACTATTATTCTAAAATGTTAAAAAAATAGCAAAAATAAAGAAAAATGTGTGTCCAAACTTTTGACTGGAAGTGTATATATTGTTTTTTTTTTAATTTTTCTTATTCTTAGTGGATTTGCACCAAGAGAAATTCCTTTTTCTTTTTTTTTTCACCTTTATTTATTCAGGGGGAGTTTCACTGAGAGCAATGCTCTCTTTTTCAGGAATGCCCTGATCACATTCACACACATTCACACCTGGAAGCTGATCAGTACAACCACAGTCTGATCTGCTGGCCACTGAGCAGCTTTTTGTGTGTATCCAACCTGTGACCTTTCAGTGACGGGACAGTCTCTGTAACCACTAGGCCACCCTGCCACCCAGGCACCTACCTACTGGCTACATCTATATGAAGGTGGGAACAGTAGTGTGTGTGTGTGAGGATAAAAACACTGTATCTGATGAAAACATGGCCTCACAGACTCTATTAGACAGATTAAAGAAACACAGATCTCCTGGTGTGGCTGGTAGGGAGTTGGACTGATCAAGGAACATGCCCATCGTCAGAAGATTTTCTTCAGACGTAGCTATCTTCCCCAAGACTGCCCCAGTCTCCCTCTGATCACTCTGCGTTTGGCAATTGACATTTCATCTATCTGTTGAAATGATTAATGCACCTTGGAATTCATGTCATGCGAGCAGGGAAGGTCACTGGTATTTGTTGTTGGGCTCAAAGATTACCTATAACCTCAGCAAACATAAAGCGGGTGACATTCACAGAACAAGACAGACATCGAGGCTGGACTCCAAACCTGCATTATGTCTTCAAACGAGGAGCTCAAAACGGAGATACTGAATTTGAAAGAAAGTGAAACCTTCTCTTACAAAATTAGAATAGATTCTGGCATATTTTGAAGTAGCAATCCTCATTTTATACATTTTATTTTGGCAAAAACTTTGATGCGAAACTCATTACTGTGGTGTTTCTGCACTGCACTTCCCAGAGATCACCTGTCAATCAAACCGTGTGGGCGGAGCTTGGATTTTCTGTTGATGCAGTTTGAGTTTCTCTTTTCTTTGTTCAGCCATAGTGGCTATCAATGCTCATGCTAACTACCCAGTTCTTCTTCTGTTTATTCCAAATCACTATTTCTGCTGCAGGAAACGTAAAACACATCACTTCCTATGACCAGAGGATTTTTACGGTGACAGATCTACCCGAGACCAAGTCTTAGAACAGCAAATGAACAGCAAAATGGACATTTATTTATCTGAAAATGTTGTGGAATATTACTTATAAAGGATAGTAGGTTACTTATATCCATGGTTGACCAAATGGTGACATTTTTACAAACTGAATTTTGTATTTACAGATATTGTAAATATAGAATTGTAGATATACTGTATTCTTTTTACAAATTGGTCATAAAGCATTTTGGAAGAGAGGTCTTCAGTTTAAAACAGCTTTATTTGGATACAATAACAGCAACAATATGCCAACAACGCATATAATAATAGTTTCTGAAGCGTACTGGTGGTACTTGTATGTCTGGCAAAGCCTTTTAATTTGAAGTAGTGTGTGAAAAATCCTGGACAGACTGAAAAGGAGGAGCACAGATCTTGGTCAAGGTGTTGTGTTTCTGCTTGACTCCCCTTTCTCGAACGATAGCGTAGGCAGATGTTCGGACTCTTTAATCGCCGCCACATAACTCAGCAGTGAGTTAGAGGTGAGCCGTCCATGCACTTCGCATGCACTCCAACATATCAATAATGCATGGAGAAAGATGTTACGAATCAATAATCTATATCACCACACACGTTAACGGCCAGTGTGAAAGATCGAGCTGTTGTATGACCGAAGCGGACAAGGTCGCACACACACCCTCAGACTTGCTCAAACACACTTCAAATCCATCACATTAAATTCGATAAAAGGCTTTGCAGTTTAGCGGTATTCTCAAATGAGGATCTGAGAGACCGGGAAAAAGGGCAAGTGCGGTTCAAGTTCAAAGCCAAAGTCTCATCTTTCATCCCGTGACACTGAGGGACGCGTTAGTGCGCCGCTGTAACAACGACCTGTCAGTGTTAATGAGTGACGAGTGCTGATTTATTTTTTGCTGCAGTGCTGTGTTAAACAAATCACTTGATAATCCAGTCTTATAATATTCTCCATCATGACAAGGATACTTCTATCAGTATTTATGAGTGGGAGACACACACTCATAACCAAATTACCATTTGATCCCTGGAAGATAAATCTGACAGTTTCTAAGAATTTACTATGGATTTTTATTGAAGTTATTCCCCCACGTAAAGGCCTTTTCTTCCAAAATAGTAGCAACTGATGTTCTTATAATCAGTTGAATTTTTGAAGTATTGGGTAAAGAACCTTTCCAAAAGTTTACATACATACATGTTTTTGGAAAATTAGGTAAAGTTCTTGTGTTTTTTTTGTTTTGTTTTTTTTGTTTGTTTATTACAAAGCTCTGGTTCTGCTGCTAGTGCATGTATGACAGAAAGAGAGAGAGAGAAAGAGAGAGAGAGAGAGAGAGAGAAGGGATGAATGAGCAGTACCATTCCTCGAAATTGAAACTATTCATCTGTGTAATGTTTGCATTTCAACAAATGTCTAGCAAATGTCAGACAGGAAATGAAAAAAATAAGAGTGTGCATAACTGCATAATCACAGCATTATGATATATATGTAGCTTTGTAAAGGTTAACAAGACTTTATTCAAACACCCAATGACGCCGCATGGATTGGACTAGAATGTCATTTGTGTTAGGTTATCAACTCTAAATTTACACAGCCTGGGAAAATTCATAATAGTAAACACAGCGGACCTTACGACAGCTCCCATTGCAAAGTCAGGCGAGGCTTCACACATTTCAAACAATATGACAAATACAGTAAGTCAAGCAAGACATTAAAATGCAGAACCTACAAGTGGTAATCCTCAAGATCCTCGAGTTTTTTATTATTTACGTTGTCTCCATCTTTGTTGCTAAGCGCTCTCTGCTGTGGTGTTTCTGCACTGCACTTCCCAGAGATCACCTGTCAATCAAACAGTGTGGGCGGAGCTTGGGTTTTCTGTTGATGCAGTTTGAGTTTCTGTAGGTGGCGCTCTCTTCTTTGTCTGTTCAGCCATGGTGGCTATCGCTGCTCATGCTAACGACCCAGTTCTTCTTCTATTGATTCCAAACCGCTATTGCTGCTGCAGGAAACGTAAAACGCATCACTTCCTGTGTACCAGAGGATTTTTTCCCGGGAAAGACCTACCAGACAAATAAGCAAATCCAAAAACTGCCATGAACTGGGTATAGCTTAAATCACGATAGAGACATTTATTTATATGAAAATGTCACGTATTATTACTTTAATAATAATCTGTGTGTCTAACATGGGCAGACACACATTTGAGTCACTTTTCAACACAACATATAACAACACGCATGATACTTACATGTTGCTTTCAACATCTGTTGTACTGAAAAGTAACAGAAATGTGTTTTGTCCCAATCTAGAGACACAGATGTGTTGCAAATGACAGATCCGTTTTAAGTAGATACAGATAGTGGTGTGTGAGGAAAGAGGGTCAGAGACGCCAGCTGGAGGATTGACAGTAGAAAGTGATCGTGCTCGTCAGTCAATCATCTGACACATGTTTCTCCGATGGCACCACAGATGACTTCATTTATCCCATTATCCCTCTGCACCCTGCCAAATGCTCGCTCACCAGCTCTCCTATTCAACAGAGGGGAAAGAAATTGGATGTGGAGGAAACATCGTCCTCATTAACCTTCGATCGAAACTCCACTGGAGAGACAAACTGCTAGTCAGACTTGCTGAATTAAAAACTTGTTCAGTTGGACTGAAAAGACTCTCACTGCTGAGTGCTTCTCTTTCTTTCCTTTGTTTTCAAGTTCATTCGTGTTCACTGCGCTCCAGACTCAATCACTGTATACCTTCAAGTGCAACAGTTCAGAATCCACGTTAAGGGGGTCCAACACTCAGACGGGTGCCAAAAGTCTCAGACTATGCAAAAATAATTAATGTAATTGCAAAAGGGAACGAGAGAACAAACGTTTCAGCACTCAAGCTCCCGTCAGTCCCCTTTGTCATCATCTCCTTTGCAATTCAAATGATTATTTTTGCATAGTCTACGACTTTTGGAACCCCTTTGAGCGCGGAAACCTCTCTCACAATCTCTCTAACGTGAATTCTGGCTGGTTTTCAATGAGCAAATGGAACAGATATACAGAAGCTCATACACAGAGCCTCTTTTGAAAGGTCCTCAGCTGAGTATAGGATACAATCTTCATTCTTTTTTGTGGTGCTGCCTTTTTTTTTTTTTGGGGCCGCTTTGAATAAACAACACGACACTTAAAACTCCAGTCAGGGCTCGTTTCCTTATCTCCTCTTCTGTACTGTCCTTGCTCAATGAAGTCCAGGGTTTACAACTTCATAAAGTGAAAAGACCTTATAAAGATAACTATCCGTGCACATATTCTTTGGACCCCACTTGTCCCATATCCACGGGGCACAGCTGATATCGCACAGCAGGGCTAATGCTGGGGAAAACCAACACCTAGCAAAAGGATTAGCATTGCCAGGCATGACTACATGTGCATGTGTGCATGTGTGGATATTGGTTTATATGTGTCCCAATACAGAATGTGTTCATACATGCCCCGCTGTGTGAATGAGGGTATCTTCAAGGCATGAGTATGCGTCTGTGCATGTGTCACTGTTTGTGTATGTTGTTTGCACATGCAGATATCCATATATACAGAATGTGTTCCTGCATACAAGCACGCTACTTTGCACTACTGTATATGCCAGGACAGGGAGAGAGAATGAGAGGCTGGCAGAGGTGTGGTGTAAATGCAAAATTTTACTTCACCCGTTGTGGGTCTAAATTAAGAAGCAAAGGTTCAGAGTCTTCCGTGGATTCTTTGTTCATACATGCATGGTTCAGTTCAATGTACCAGGTAAGCAACAAAGAAGTGACAAAGACAGGAGTTTAGGATCCACTTGTATAGGTTGAAGTAAACAAAACTATAAATCTTGGCCCATAGCCAAACCTACTTGGCTCAAAACCAACCCACCAGTTCAGACTTTTAACTGCGTCTCCACCTATAGAATCACTTAAAACCACACATAACCATATATAGTGATCATGCATGCATTCAAGCACTGATTACATCATTGTAGTAAGTAGGACAAAAGACACTCCACTTTCCAGGACAAAGGAAAGCAAGAACAGAGTGTACTATTCATATAAAAAAGCACAGTATACATTTTATTTCTTACATTGGGAATGCTGCAACCGATCATTTCTATCATATCGTCCTCTGGGCGCAGGTCCGCAAATGTGAGACATGCCTCTGCTTCAGTGGATATGCCTCAGTCCTGGCTAAACGAATGATGAAATGAAGCCAGATGGGAAAAGAACAAAACAGCTTCCTGAAAAAAGGAGAGGAGGGGGAAAAAAAAAGAGAGAGAAACGTCTATGAATGTCAGGGAGAGTCACAGGAGAGAGCACCATTTCATACAATAGCGGTCTCAATCCCACAAAGACGAAAAGAGCAGAGAGGAGAGGAGAAGAGAAGAGAGAAGTTACACTCCAATGGCCGTGAAACTATTGATTTCATAGAGAAAGTCTGCTGGAGAAACAAGCACAACTTCTCTCTGGGTCCTGACAAGACTGCGGCGTGATCATTGTGTTTGGGGCTCCGGCTGAATTCATCCTGTTGTCTTCATATTTGTGTGACAGTTTTAGCAGCAGCTTGCAGAAAGATCTCACTAAAGCGTCATGCCACACTCAGCAGTTTCCTAAGACATGACAACTTGTTCCTGCACATTAATCTGGCAAAGCTGTTTTCCCGCTTTGCTGCGCATTGTTGCTGTTTATTTTCAATTTTCATCTGAATCTTGCAATATACAACTGCGTTGCAGTATTATTCAACACTGCAAAAATGGCAACTGTCAAGTGATTTTAACTTGATTCCAGACCTATCAAGCTTATTTCATGATATTTTAGTCAAATTATCTCACTGCACTGGCAGATAATCTTACTGGTTTCAAAAAATTTCACTTGATACATGACAAAATTACTTCTTTCAAGAAATCATCATAAAACAATGAAGAAAATCTTGAAACAAGAAACTTACTCCAAGACAATTTCACTTTTACCAAGTAAATGTCCTAAAACAAGTCCTGAAAAAAGTCAAATTTGTTGAAACCGGTAAAATTATCTGCCAGTACAATAAGTACTTCAGTTCGTCAGTTTTTGCAGTGAAGGTTGAAAGTGTTCAACGGCATCAGCCATCAGCGGTCACTTCAGTCTTGTATTTGCTGTGATTGATATGTAGATCGACCGGAGCTCCATGCGACATCATTCCTGTCCCATCAGATTATGATTGATGAAGCAGGTTGACCAAGGTCAGGATCATGATATTTGACCTACACTGTGAATGTGCCAGAGAGCGAGATTAATGCACCTTAATAAAACCGGCTCTAGCCACGTTGTTATGTTGCCTGACATATTGTTTCACAAATGGCAAGAGGTTAACATGCATCTTTGCAAAGCTTTGCCCCCACTGTACATCAAAACGATAGGGGCGGCTTGGGAAAACATAATAAAACTCTCGTGCGACAGAATGGATATTGCATAGATGATTGTGAACATACAAGGACATGTCTACCCCCAACTCATGCCTTCAAGTCCCTTATACTCTGTAAAAATATACCACCAGTCCCTATGAGAATCACGCTGTCACCGATGTCTCCTTAGTATGGAGACAATTGCCCTTTTTCAGCGGAGCGTGACACACAGCAGAGCTCTACAAACTCAGAAATCAGGGAGGGATACACAAAGGTCACCGGCTGACAGGACTAAGACATATTGCGCCCTGAGGAGATCCTCTGAGGAGTGAGCGACTTACTGATTTCACCCTCCCCGGTTTGCACGTTCGGGGGAAAGTTCGTCATTAGTATTCAAGGACAACAGTCATGCCTCAAAAGTCATTTGAATATAGTATGATTTCTGTTGGCTTTCAGGCGTTGTTAATGAAAATTGCTGCGGGCGGCAGCACGCATGATGAGGCTGTACAGCGAGCGAGAGTGCGGACGTTTGGACGTTGCTGTTGGTATTGCGTGGATCGTGCTAGAAGAAAAAAAAAAAAATCTAAATCAATACGAATGTGTGGAAAAAGATCAATCACCTTCTCAAGCAAATGCCTTATCTTTTACAATGAATGACCGAATGGAAAGCTTTCTTCTTTAGGCATTCACCCGACGTTCTTATCAAATAAGCGCACAAGGTGGGGTTCAGTGTCGTAATGGCTGTTGTGGGGATCGAACCTGTGATCTCTCCTGTGAGAATATCCTGCGGTAAGCTTTCACATGACTCGTATTACATGTCCAAAATTAGTAATGAGAAAGAGAGATAGAAACAGACATGCAAACACACTCATATATACTCAGAGGGGTTCACACGCACACACACACACACACACACACACATACATACCCACACACAGTAATAATTCAGTGATTCATGAGCCTGGGATGTTACTTGACTGTCAAGAGAGGAGAGGTGTGTTCACACAGAGCTGCGAATTTCATCAGCTCCCCATTCACCTCCCCCTCAGCCTCTCTGTGGATGCTGTGTGTCAGAAAGCCTGAGGGGGGAGCAAATGAGACGAGACTCGGAGGCTGCCAGATGATTTCATGTAGAGAGAGAGAGAGAGAGAGAGAGAGAGAGAGAGAGAGAGGGGAGGTGAGAGAGAGGAGGGGAAGGGTGAGAGAAAGAGAAAGAGAGAAAACGAGGCAGGGGAGAGAAGGGGCTTAGAGGGAGAGACAGAAAGAGAGAGAAGGTGTGAGAAAAAGAGAAGGGGGAGGGAGAGAGAACAGGGAGCAATGAAATAAGGTGAGAGAGGAAAAGGAGAGAGGGAGGGGAGAGAGAGAGAGAGAGAGAGAGAGGGAAGGGAGAGAGAGAGAGAGAGAGAGAGAGAGAGAGAGGGGAGGTGAGAGAGAGGAGGGGAAGGGTGAGAGAAAGAGGAAGAGAGAAAACGAGGCAGGGGAGAGAAGGGGCTTAGAGGGAGAGACAGAAAGAGAGAGAAGGTGTGAGAAAAAGAGAAGGGGGGAGGGAGAGAGAGCAGGGAGAAATGAAATAAGGTGAGAGAGGAAAAGGAGAGAGAGGGAGGGGAGAGAGAGAGAGAGAGAGAGAGAGAAAAAGGGTGAGCTCACAGCCAGCAGCCAGATTGCTGCTAAGTGAGAGATTGCAATGCACGCAGTACTCCGCACTAGAAATGACATTTAGAGTGGTAAATGAAGAGCAGCGGTGTTGCTCACCTTCACCGCTTTTACAAACGGTCCGGTTCCATGTTAGTGCTGCTCGGGCTTCGCTGCTGCGTACCAGCAGTGAAGCCTTTTGGACAGTGGGAGAGGAGGTATGCCAAGCTGTGAAATGGCTCCTAAAGGTGCTATGTGTAGCAGTGTAATGTCAATAAATCATTAACGCGTCAGTTTTGAGATATTTGTTAAATTACCGTAAACGAACGAGACCATCGCCGAGAAGACTGGCAGCCTCTACACTGCTTTTTACATTGTGTGGGTCGGATTTGGCAGAAAATCTGATGGATTGCTTTACAGCAAAAAGGGAGATTCGTTTATGGCACAAAACATGACTGTTTTCACTTTGCACAGGAAGCAACTAGCACCTTTAATTTGCATTTACTAGGGATGGGACGATCTGCTTATCTCATGATACGATTCGATATGCAATATGAAAAAACGACGATACAATGTAATAAATAAAAGTTCAATGACAACAAAGTCTGACTGTACAGAATTATGTTAATTTCTGAAACACAAATCTTTCTAGCGATGGCATTGGCTTGCTAGAATAAAACAACAATTTAAAAATGTCATTACAAAGTGCAAATAATATAATTTGGATGGACAGCTTGTGAAATCGTCAAGCCGTCTCATTTGTGATTACTACTACTATTACTAAAATGGAGCTAATATCACGATTCATTTTTCTGGCCCACGATACATATTGTCACATTTTTGTATTGTGATATATTGAATTTCGATATATAGTGTCCCATCCCTAGCATTTACTGTCACAAAGAGAGCACACTTTCACTATTGCACATCCAAAAGAGAGAAGCATGCTGTAACATTTATGACCTGTGGCATTATAAGGTCATATGTAACCTTGATGCCAGTACACACCGATACATCCATGCATGCTTTATAAGGCTTTACATCAATAAGTAAAGATGTCGAGATGTTCCAGTCTGCTACGTTCACGCTCACTCTTTATGCTCAATTCTGAATTGCTGCTCATATCTGATTTGTTTGGATGACTTCATATCGTTTCTAGCATGTAACCCATATCTGATACTATTGTGAAAAAAAGACGTGCACAGAACAGTATCAAAAGACGTTGCATCTGTTTATGTTTCTAAGCTTCTCCTGCTTGTTTCGAACACATTTCTATTCTGGTATGTGCTGGTATTCGAGTTTTGACTTGATTTTAGGCATCTCCCCGAATACCAATCATACCGATTGTCCTCCATGCTAACACTGGTTTCAACCAAGCTGCCGTGGCGCCAACATTGTGTCAGGTGAATAACGTAAGATTTATTTGTCATGGTCGGTCTTGCATGTCCATGTGAAATGTCCATCAGAAATGAAATCCATCAAGAAATGAAACAAATGTGTCTCAGTGTTACTTTATGCTGCTCAGAGTGATTAGAAAACATCAAATCTGTGTCACGTGTGAGGGAAAAAATGTGTTTACTATGGTGAATTTACTGACTTCAGTTGTATTTGGGAAACATAATAGTACAGAGAGACAGTAATATTTGAGCGTGGGAACATGCATGACTCCCAAGACCACACCTCTTCAGGCTCTTTGGTGGCTCTGCGTCGGTGTTTGTGTTTGTGTTCGTTCAGTCGCACACACTCGTCCGTTAGTCACAACTGTTTTCCCTCACACCGTCTGAGCCGGGCCCCGCTGCGACAGTGATTTCCCGAATAGTGTTTGTGTCACAGTCGCTGGGAGTCGGCTGTCCCTCCTCAGAAACAGACGTGACTCTTCTCCAAAACGCTCCTAATGGGTCCCCTCGTTTTCTCCACATCGCAGCGCCAACAGTGGTCTTTACAAGCTGCTCTTTGAGGGGAAATCTTTTCTTTTTATTCTAGTCTTTTTTTTTGCGATGTGAATGCGGAGGCACTCAGAGTTTGCATCTCAGACGGTGTATCCAGGCCGTGATGGATGTCATGTTTTCACTGGAGGTTTTTGTTTATGACAGTCACTATCCATTTCAGTGCATATCGGCACTGCACAGTGTGCTGTTACGTAATGGGGTTGTTGTTTTACGTGGAATTGATTTATACACCATTCTGTAATGGATTTTCTTTTTTGTTTTGTTTGGGGCCTTGCTCGTTTTCGGCTCTGACCTCAGGTTCTAATGCAGAATGAGATGTTATCCCCAAACATAATGAAGTGCCTGCAACAGCATGCTGACAGGCGACGTGTCTGCACTGACATTTGTTTGGGTTTACCCCTCTGGCACAGGAAGACAGCGTGTGGAGAGACTCACATGTCCCACAGTTTGCAGGCAACATTAAACACAGAACCACCTTGTGCACTGCAAAAATATCCAACCAGGCATTTAATCTACTAATGAGCCTAAAAATCTCATTTTTCTTGAAAGAACTAAAAACATCTGTCAGTGGAGTGAGAAAATTTCTCTTTATTGATTTCAAGACGGTTCCTTGAAACAAGAGACAATAGCAGGAAGTAAGGCAGATAATTCATCTTGTATAAAGATAGTGTCATTTGATTTAAGAAAATCAAACAAGTGGGTTTTCATTGAAAAAAGGGTAATTATCTCAGCCTGTTGGCATATATTTCTTGTTTTAAGAAAAACAAAAGATGAACAAGATAATTTAAGCCTCAGTGCAAGATTAAATTATTCATTATGATTGTTTTGCAGTGTAAATATTCCTCGGTAGTCCTACTGTATATGGGCAACGATGTGGCAACACATCACCTGACACTGTGTAATAAATGGTACGATGGATAATTATATATTGAGTATAGGCTCGATATATAATCCTCTCATTAAACTGCCATCAATAAAATAGGACCTACATGTGTCCATGCCGCCAGAGAAGCAACGTGATTCTGATGCAGCTGCTAATGTGGATTTGAACAAGCACTTGTTTCAAGCACACATACAGAGGCAATAATACATAATGGAGACTGGTAGCTGATATTGTCAGTGAGAAGCCAGTGCGGGAAGGTGTCATGCTGAACGCTAGAAAGAGGCACGGTGGGTCAATTACAGAGCAGTGCGCTGATAAATATTCCCAGCAGTGCGTGCGCATCACTGGGCCAGTGAAACAACAGTGTGTTAACTCAGTCTGTCTCGTTAACCTGCTGTTTCCCCTAGTAGTCTCGCTGTTGCATGAAAACACAGAGATCTGTACCTTCCCATCAACCCCGTATATCTTCCACGGACTCCGCAGACTCCTGGCGAATAGGCCGATGGAGTTGTCAGTCGCGGCCACTTCAGACCTGATATGGCATGAATGCAGATGAGCCATTGACAAATTGCTTTTTGCTAGGAGGTTCACCCAGAGGTAAAAGCCTCAGGTTCACTCTACGGCGGCAATGGGGGAGTGATTTATAAAGAGGCGAAGACATGTCTTTGTCAGGCCTCTGGCATTGACAGGCGCTCCATCAGCGTCCAGATTTGGTTTCATGGTCAACTAGAAGGCACTGATGCAGCTAGAAGAGATTGGCATCCTCTATATTCACTGCTTTTGCATTCCTCTCTTAAGACTGGGTTTGACTGGCAAGAACTTGGCACCAGGCAAGAGAGCACAGAGATTCGTCCAAGTGAGCATATTCACTTGACTTGGCTCGCATTCTTGTCTTCCCCGGCAAAAAAAAACAAACTTTCTTAAGCTTTGAAATCTGTAAACTAAAGTAGTTATCGTCATCGACTGGAATTACAAAGCCAGATCGAGATCAAAATAAAGTTTAACGTGTTTGATGTGAGTGACACCTGGTCCCCATAGTGGAAACCTGGCTGTTCATCGCAATAAAGTACACTCATTCAGAGAGAGAGAGAAAAAAAACAAAAAAACTAGCTTGCAGACAGTTATAGTTTCTTTACTCAACTGTGTTCCCCCTCAGCGTTTTTGAGCCATGATTGACTGGGATTTGAAGAGAGAGTGAAAGTGGTTTTGAGAGGGTATAAAAAAGGCATAATGACAAGAGAGATGGGGGTGATATTCGGTGCCAAACTGGCTTTGGCGAGTGTTCATTTGTCAGTTATCATGTCTGTCTCCTGCTGTGAGTTTGAGGTGATGTTTGAACGAGGCACTTTAAGGCTACGCAAAACTTACATCCCCACATGTTGGGAGAGCATATTAGGGTCCATGTTAATGGAGGCGTGCGGATCGTAATGAACAAAAGGGAAAATAATGATTATCATTAATGGGCTTGGGGGACGAGGGGGAGTCAATGGGAATGCTTTTCATTCCCCTCTTCAGGGCCACTGAAGAGCGGTGCGTCTCTCAGTAGACTGTTGTTAATGTGTCATCAGGGGCTTCTGGGAAGCTACTGCAGTGAATAATACGTTTAATGATGTTTGTTCTCCGTGATGACACGTGTACAGTGCTGGGGAACCACTTAGTATCAAACTAGCACTCAACTGTGGGCACCCGACCACACTACACTCTTCATTTTGTCATTCATAGTGGTGTGTAGGAATTTATTTCATGCCATAATATTTCTGTCCAAAATTGATTCTATTTCCTGCAAAATTATAGATGATTATGAGCGTTTTCTATTTTTTTTATTTATTAATTTTTTTTTTACTGTCAGGATCCAGGCAGTGTGAGAATAAGTGGATTCTCATTTCATTCAAAGTGCCTTGAATTCCAAATAATATGACCTTTTTAATATGCCCTCCCATTCCACCGCTGCATGATGGTCTCGCAGGTTTCTGAAAGGTGCAATTGACAGGTGGGCACAATATGCCTCAGTCTGAACGGGCGGTGCCATTGAAATCACATTTTCAGTGAGAACGTGTCTGAGGCCGCATATATCCTCTCTAATTTACATATCAAATGTAGATTGACAAAATGATAATGGCCACGCATTATTTAGTGTGTACACATAACAATCTTCAAAAGTATAAATTTAGGGTTTTGCTGGAGGTTATTTTGGGAGATAAACAGGTTTTCTTTTGTATGACCTCACTTACGTCACTTGTTTTTACCAGACTCCAGTACCTCTTGGAATACATAAATTTGGTTTCAGACAAGGAAAGTGTAACCTCCAGAATATATAACGACAAACTCTGAAACAGACTACATATTGATGATGTTGTTGATGTCCACTTTAGTCTCTGTTCTGTATGTATTCTGCACAGTGTAATATATGCAGCGTTTATAGTTAAAAATGGCACATTTTATGGTATTTTTCATTATTATTATGACATCAAACATGAATATGGGTGCTCACTTATTGAATTTGACAATTACATACAAAGTAATTGCTTTAAAACAGTATTTCTACCGAGTGAACAGAAGGAGAAGAGGAGCTCTACTTGGGGGTCTCTGGTCTCTTCCATTGGTGCTCTTTGGGATTGACGTCTTCAAAATGAAAAAGGAGGTCCAAGGCACTCAAGTGGATTAAGTAATTATCAAAGTCTTTATTTAGTTGGGCTAAAACATTATCTTGGCTGGTGACCTGCGCGTTGCGACTGCAGAGGCCTTCATTAGGGGGTAGTATTTCCACCTATTTTCAAATCTTGCGCTTTTATTTTGAAGGCTAAACAGCCAAACCGGTAGTCTTGTTTCTGGTAATTCGAGCTAGTCTTACCTATCGAGGCTGGGGTGCGCGCAAACGTGACGTATTTTGAAATACCAGCTACAGTGGCGATTTCAGATAAATAATGGTGTAACTGTCGGTCTTTTCAAGTCACTTTGGGATCGGTTGGCTTCAAGAGACTTGGATTATCCTGGAAGAGCTGCATGGAGCCATTTTATGGTTATTTTCCATTAATTTTTGAATGCTGAAGACAGGTCTCCTGCAACTTCAGTTGTTTTGGAGAACGCTGCAATGTACTTCTTCCGGGGATCTCTGGGACTGTTGGGTTAGGATTAGGGTTAACCCTAACCCTAACCCTGTATGGACTAACAAACTTTACCCGATTTTCTACTGGCATGGGGGTGAGTAGATCATGACTGAATTTTCATTTTTGGGTGAACTATTCCTTTAAGTTTAGTAGTAAAACAACTTCATTTAAGGTCAGGGTTAGGCAACTAACACTTTGGTTAAGATTAGGCAAATAAAACAATGTGTTCATGGTTAAATAAGAAAAACTCTTGCTAAAAATGAATGAAAACTTCACTCAGTACAAAACTTCTTTGAATTAATTTGGAATCGAACCTGCATCAGTAGAGTTTAAGGTAAATGTATCCTCTCATCCACACCCCCGACTGCCACAGCCTTACTTTCCACTGTGCTATTTCAATGTCAAACTACTGCCTGTTTCTCCTCCATATAATCCCTTAATTTCTCACACTTTTAATGCACAGAGCAGGCTATTTGCATTTTAAGACACTGTGCTCATTTCATTAAATTTTATGACACCCACATGCATATATACAGACCATATGCTACCTGTATATTTACTGCATTGCTATCCACCTATACACCGTTCACTTAGATGATTTTCTAAAAGCATGAGCCACAGCCTTCTGTCCAGGCTGCTGTGGATGAAAGACAGATCATTTCGGCCTTTACGATGTGTCCTGCTGTGCCAAACAGCCGGCCGATCTCTAGTGGCTGTCTTTACAACTTGATTGCTCACATATTGACACACCACCATCATCATCTGTATCGCTCCTCGTGTGCCAGGCTTTACACACATATCTGTTGACACAAATAGGGGTTGTGGGGATACTCCACTTAAAAACCAAGGAAAGACAACGCGAGGTGCAAAAGACAAAAACTGGAGAAAAAAAACAGCCCTCTTGAAAAATGGATGACCTGTCTTGTTCAGTGGCAACAATGAGCATGTTGCTGCTATACAGCCTTCAAGTGATGCTGATGAACACTGTATCTCTGAATCAAGACAAGTACGTTCCCTGTGCCTCCCTCACAGTGATGACTGCTCACACTTGGCGTTGGCGGTTAGACGGAGAAAATGAAAACAAGAAGCAGAATGAAGGGTCAGCGCAATTAACCCCATAGATGTGCTTACAGTGCTGCTGTTTCTACAGACGCTGCAATGTTTACTGCCTTTGATTGATCATGGCAAGGGTGTTATGTATCGTACAGTGGTGTTTGAAGCTTACAGTGTCACCGCGGACGCACTGTGTAAACGTGTAATTACATGGTAATTAATTGATTGTGTTAATTTCAATTATGTCTGGGAATGTGATTGGGTAGTTGAGAGTTTCTAAGACATCTCTCCCATTTGAGAAAATTGCAGCCTGTTCTTACAAAATCAATGCTGGCATGAAAGTAAAATGCATTGAAGTTGTCATTCATTTTCAGACTTTTTGCTTACAGAATCGTTATGTGTTTGAGGATAGAATCATCTGTTTTTTTTAAATACCAACTGGTGGATTTCAGGCAGGGAAATCTTTCCGAAATGGATATTTAGCATTTTGGAATGAAAGCCTTCAGTGTTTGTTATTGCAGAAGAGTGAATAGGGAAAAGTAGTGTTTGTACTCGCATGGGAGGATGATAATGAGAGGACATCCACTGAACATTTACTGCCACAAACTGTAGTGTTTGTGGCAGTAAATATTCAGTTTGTTTTTTTTGCATGAATGAACAAAACTATAAATAATAACGCTTTTCTTGTCATTGGTTTCAGTGTTAACCTGTATGTTGCCCTATTAAAGTCCATTGGACATATACAATAATACTTTGTCCGTAATCCCTAATTCACTATGCACTTACAAGTGCAAGTAAAAAAATAAATAAATGTGCATAAATGTAATATTTGTACTGACATGCTGTTACACCCTGGAAGTACATTATGCATTATGGAGACTTTCATTAAGTACTGACAAAGATGTATTGTGTACACTGTTTTAATTAATATGGTGGAATAAAAGCCATTGTGAAGTGCTGCCATAAATGCAAATACATATATTGGGAGGTTTGTATTTACAACACATTGTTAAATCTGGTTCAGTCTAATCTCCCAGAGATGGATAATGGAAGATGGGAGATTTTAGTCGGGAAGTGATCAGTCACCTTTGATATTCATCTACACTGTTCCATCGTCTAAATCCAAGCTGGACAAGGCTTTGTGAATGCTAACAGGCTCAGGCCACATCTGGCCTCTATTTTTTTTTTAAATGGAGTTCAAGTCGGCTCTCGAAAATCCAATCTTATATGTCCTTCATAATGTATGGAATAGATGCATGTGCATGTTTGAGTTTTGATGTATGGTTTGCATGGAAATGCCTTGGAGCCTGCATGGCTGCAGCCTCATACAGAGAGTGAGGTGAGACATGTAAAATGCATGATCTGTTTAATCAGAGCACACACACACACCGGAGATAAGACTGTCAGTCAACAGGCAGGCTCGGAGGATGTGTTGTAGTTTGACAAACAGCAGCCACGGCCGCGGTATGGAAATGTTGTCGACTATTTCTTTATCACATTGTTAGTTCCCATGAAATCCCTTTCCACATTTATGCGAGTTTTGGTCAATATTGAACTTGCCTTGCTGTGAGAGCTGGATTGAGATATTTTACTGCTTCAAATCATGAAAAAAAAAGTCTAATTATTTCCACACTCATCAGCTGTGTAGCCAGTCTACACTAATAACAACAGTGTCATGATGACAGTATAACTCTGGTGGACAACCTCGCTGTTTTTGCACTCAAACTCTCAGTATTGTAATTCCTCTTGTTGCAAGCTTATGAATCTCATACATAGTCATAAATGTTATGCATTTCCTTCTGTTATTCTTCCGTGTCAGCTGTCAAAGTTCAAAGCCTTTGAAATATTTCCCAGAGTCTCTTTGAAGAAATTTAAATTTTACATGCCCTGTTGATTTAAATGCAATCAGACAGAATATGGCTGCGTTTGCACAACAAAGGGAGAACTGTTATGTGCCAAGTAAATATACATCCATAAAATGGAAGGAGCAAGTTTAACGTTATTGCGCTGAATTATTCATGATTTGGTGGAACACCTTGCACATCTCTCATGGCCAGTGGTGAAACCTAGAGCTTTTTTTGTTGTTGTCTTCTGTTCTAAGTTGAAAGGCTGAACACTGACAGCTTAAGCGTGATTGTTATTCCTCAGAATTGGTACCGTAGCTTTTAAACATTGCATTTTTCTTTTTGGCCTCAACATACTGTACATGTCTTCATACAATTTGTCTCCTCAACATCATGGCCGTCATTTTGTCAAGCGGCATTAGCATTTTTGGCTGTGTGTGGTGTGGGTGATGACATTCTGCGTTTCGGGTTAATTCGTGATATCAACAGTCGTGCAGCGAACATTACAGTGTTGTGACATACAGAGCAAACACACACACACAGTGCAGGGCCTCAGGGCTGCTGTATGCGCTTCATTAAAATGTTTGGGATCAAAGTCTGTAGCGGCTACACATTACCGACAGCTACAGACGCAGTGTGAACCACATACTATCAGATGCTCCTGGCCATTATGTCCAAAAAAGTAACAAGAAAGAGAGCGAGCAGAGAAAAATAGACACATATATAACACATACATGCACATATATGCACATAGTACTCAAAGACACACAGCCTTCAAGCAGACAGGGAGACACACACACACACATGCACACACACACAATCTGCAATCCCTGCTTCTTACCCTGCTGTTGTTTTTCTCTTCGTTTTTGGGGGTCTAAATGGTTGGGCCCATCTCGGCAGCAGATGGGGGGACACAGCTGGTGTTCCCCTGTGCCACACGAGCTGTGCCAGTGGAGCTGGATGTTGAAGCCTAATGTATGCCGGCGCACAAAAGGAATCACACGCACCCCGAGACGAGACAGGATGAATTGTCAGAGTCGTCCCCGGTGCCTTTTGGCTTGCCACGCGGAGGCCTGCGCAGCCAAAAGAGCCGAAGATTAGATTTCTGTTTTGTTCGGCATCTTGTTCAAGGACCAAATGGACCCACGCTGTGAGGATCGAACATGTGACCTTTCTGTTACGGGACAGTCCCTCCAGCCGCCCAGCTGCGCACCCTTGCCAGGATGCTGGGAAGATAGGGCTTCCTAATGAGAGGGATGCCAGCCTGTGTGCCAGCCCTGGCTGATTGAATGCCTGTGCTAAATGGTCAGGTGAATCACATCCTTTCGTTATGTGCCCTCATCCAAGACCAGCTGGTACCACGCAATGCTCCCATTTTCTCTGGCCTCCCTCCCAGCCTTTTAGACCTGGGGGTGGAGGGGGTGCGTGGGGGAAGGCAGGGTGTTTGCACCCACAGCCTTGCCTCACAGCTGATCAGGTCTAACACCCTTCCCTCTTTGATCAAGTCAAAGCCCAGCTGCCTCCCACCCACAGAGGGTGCCCAATTGATGTTAATCAGCTAATCGACACTGGGAGCAGATAGGGCAGGTTGACAGAGATGCAGTGTGACAGTATGTAAATGCAGGGAAACAACAGATTAAACACAAGATGACACAAGGCATTAGCGATAAACGGCCAACGTTAGCAGCTCTGAGGGTGTTGAGGCACTGCCATCCAGGGCTGGAGCACTCGAGTCCGGTCTCGGTCTTGAGTCCGGTCTCGAGAACTCTTTTGTGACGCCTTGGACCTGTTTTTCGGTCTCATTCCTATTTTGACTTAGACTTGTCTTGGTCTCGTATGTTGACTCTAGTTTTTCCTTCTCTATTTAAAAATATAAAAAACAGGTCATTTTATTGATGTTTGGTTTCTTTTCTCCCCAGCACAAATGAAAAAGTTAAGGGATTTCACTTGTAGAAACCTAGCGGGTCCTCGAACTTCTGCGCATGTAACAGTATGCAACAGATCTAACAGATTGAAGGCATGATGACACAAAGCATTAGTGATAAACACCAAATGTCAGCGGATCTGAGCATGTTAAGGTAATGCCATCCAGGACTGGAGTACTCGAGTCCAGTCTCTGTCTCCGTTTTGAGTCCGGTCTCGAGAAAACTTTTGGACATCTTCTTGGTCTTGTGCCTATTTTGACTCAAACTTCTCTGATCTCTGGTCTTGTGTTGACTTCACTTTTTCCTTCCTACCTAAAACTATTAATAATGAGTAATTTTATTGATGTTTTGTCTACTTTCTCCCCGGCTCTACAAATAATTTTAAGCGATTTCACCTGTAGAGACCTACCACTATTTTAAGTTGGTTTGTATTTTAAAAGAAATGACAAAAAACAAGTAAATGTTAAAAAGACTAATTACATATGGCATGCATTACAAAATTATGGAGCGAAATAAAACTAGGTGCAGACAGTAGTAAACTGCCTATAACTCTAAATGACACCCGTATTCTCCTTGACTAGGATGCGATTTCCTCTGGTCTCGGTCTTGATTTTGCCTCAACCCCCTTTGGACCTGGTCTTGACTTGAATTCAATTGGACCTGGACTCGACTCCAGACTTATGGAGGAAGGTTTCTCTCCAAGTGCCACAGGGCATGGGTTTAAGTCCAAGAATGTTTACACCGAAAGAGTGTGGGGAATTTAATCAGTCCTAAATATACTTTCATCTGTACAAGTTGTAAACTAATACCAGCTTATAAATGTATTTCCATTATTATAGCAGTATTTTTTTCCACATGCTCACTTTGATGTTGCCTCTGTGAAAGCCACTCTAATCTGTACTGATTTCAGCAAAGCATGTTTTGCTGTGAGAAATAGCTATGAAAAGGGGGATATAGAGCCCTTTGAAGCCCCACTGACTAACACTCGGATTCAGACCCAAATAAAAATGGTAAGTTCAGATTTTTTTATTTTCTTTTTTTATCTCTTTCCTCTCTTTCTCCCCTTTTAAGTTGCAGAAACATCAAATGGCGGTCTGCTATCTGATAGCAATCCAGATCAATGTCAGTCAAGACAGCATGAGTGTACTAAAATGGGGTCTTTTTATTCGCTATCTCGTAGCGCACCCCTTGCAGTGCACCTTGGGGCATTTTCATGCAGTCACAAGCCACTTGGCCCTGTGTTAAATCTCACATATTATCCACAAAGACTTTTCAGAGGAGATGTTTGTTTATTTAACATTTGACTTGCAGCCCACGTGTCAGATTGTAGATACATCTGGAACCATTTTTCTCTGATGATAAAAAAAGGGGTTTTCTGCTGTCAAGAACTGTGCTGAGTTGATGGCTGCTGTGAAAAAAAGATATTTTTTTTGTATGAGTCAGGTGCAAAGAGAACAAGGAGAACAGTAAAAACTCCTACGGCAAAAACACACATTTTTGGCTAAGAGTGTCTACTAGGGTAAATCATAGTCCAGCATTTACACCTCCTGACATTTCTTAAGAAGTCTTTGGGAATACGAACACAGAGGAAAGAGAGGCGGACAGATACAGGCAGGGTTTGGGATGTAAAAACCAATACATTTCTCTGAAACATAATGTCCTCTTTTTTGTGTGTTTTTTTTTTTAAAAGAATGCACACAGTGGATCTGAGGTAATTGGACAGGTGATACAGTGATACACCCCCAAACAGAGACACTATTCCCTGGTCCAGAGATCCCACTGAACTACTCACTAGGAACACAGAGTCTCCTTAAACATTACAGGCGATAGCATTTACAGTAAAGGGCTTATGTGATCAACTTTCCTGGAAAAATAATGAAGAAAAAGGTAGAGAGGGTGGTTTGTAACTTGCTTGCAAAGACCTTTATTTGCTATGGTGAAGAGTGTAACAGCACGTTGACACTAAGCATGCTCGGAGCACTTTATTCAAACTCTGAAGCATTCACTCCTTTTGTTTGGTTTGTATGGGCAGGTGAGAACAAAGCCGCTTGAACTCGGGTGGAACCAAAAAAACGCGGTGAGATCTTCTGCGTTCCAAGCGAGCGATTCGTTAGGAGTGAGAACGTAATCCGAACCAATTACAGGAAACGACTGCAAGAGGCTCAGTTTTGTGGTGACAAGATGACAGATGTTGACATCTGATAATCAGCAGTTGCTCATGCTTGGAAAGCCTAGCATAACAAATGCAAACTGCAGACTGACGCTCATATTCAGCTATTTCTTCATGTGTTCTTAACTGGTATGAACACCACAGAAGGCAAATTACAGCAAAGAGTGCAGGCAAGTCCATCATACTTAGCTTAAGTTAGAGCAGCTGGAATCAGAATTGTTTTGACTCCCCCACCACCAAAATGATGATGATGATGATGATGACAGGTTACCAAATCTCTGCTACTCCCTACTTGTGAGTCCATGTGACTTTTGTTTTCAAGCACTGGTTCACTTATAAACCAAAACCAAATACAAACTGCAACAAAGTCAACTTTTCCACTATGGTTCAGATCAAAGAAAATTAACTGTAATCACACACTAAAAGTGTTATATTGAGTGCAAATTACCTTTGTGCAAAATACTCCTTTTACACTGTAAAATGCTTGTACAGGAGTACTTGAACTGCACTGTTACAAATGCTTGGAGCTGGGTAAGCGCTCTCGTATGACAAGCTGGCATCACATTAAACTAATTAATCACAGGAATGTTTTGGAACTTAATTGCCCTTCCCTGTATGTCCATACTGTAGGTTAGAAAAATCATTATCTTTATGTGATCATGCCTTGCTAATTTCATTGGGCGGGCTGGGCTTTAACACACAAATAAGCTTAGCTCAGCAAAATGCCAAAGAGGCAGATTATGGATGCTGTGTAGGGAGAAGAAGAAGAAGAAAAAAAAAGAAAGCGTCAGTGATTTATAGTTGTGGTATCAACAGAGCCAGGTTTGAGGTAAAGTTGTTTACTACACCATCCCCTTCCCTCTATCTTATTCTCTGTCACTCATAGGCGGCTCATTCACGATGGGGATGTATTGGGGGGGGGGGGGGGGGGGGGGGAATCTAAATTTTAACCAGTAATTTAATCTTGTATTGAGTCCTAAAATGGTACGGGGAAGCTGTCTCTGATGAGTGGAAGTGCTCTCTCCCTCTGACACCCAGCAGCATCCAGTACACCGAGGCACGTTGCTCTGACAGGCACCATTTTTCATAATTCTGCAGTTTGATTACAACTGCGTCATGATTGATGAAGCCCACCAGTTGACTTTAACGCATCATGCAGGGTCTCTAGGTGGGTACGGCAGTTTGACAGGAGGAAGTGGGAAAATCCTAGTGTCTTGCTGAACACACACAGCGAAAAACAAATCCACATCACAACCGGTAATTTAATCTTGCGTTGTGTCGAATCTTTAAATCCTCGTTTTTCGAAACAAGCGAAAATATCTGCCGGTCGAGATCTTTCTTGAATATTCTTGAAATGCGGAGTGCAAATTTAAAGGACAGCAGATAATTTAGGGCCTTGTTTGACAAAATTGCTATCACAAAAACACACTGTTACAGACTTGTTTCCCTGTATTTTTAGGGGTATTGAATGATGAGCTTCGCCAAAATGGAGTTACTCCCTGTCGTCCATCAAAAGCTGGAAACTCTTCAAGAAACACTTCACGTCCCCCGCTTCCCCCAAATCACACGCCCCCCTCCGCTTGTCTGAAGTTAAAAAACATATTTTCTACTTCCATCCTCGGCTCTCATTTCTCTTTTCTTTTTTTCTGTCTATCTTTCTTTTCTAAGCACTTTTCCTGCTCTTTCTAAGCACTTTTGCCGGTCAAAGGAATTTTTTTTTGCTATAATGTCGGGGCAGTCTGACCCTTGAACTCCTTACTATGAATTGCATGTAATGCTGGTGCTTTAGGATTTTAGGCTTGTTCTATTGTCACAGTGTAAGTTTCTTTGGAGAAGAATGTCAGCTAAACGCCTAAAAAACACACAAAATATAAATGGAAAGGATACAGACTACCAGCACTGCATACATGTGTATAATTTATAGTTCACTGTAAAGTAAAAGCTGTACGCCTGCAGCGGCTCAACCAGTCTCCCAAAGGCAGGCAGGCAGGAAAGTCTTTGGCTATGCAGGGGAATATCAATGTCAACAGTGTTCAGTCACCCTGTCTGGGCTTATCACCTTACCCTTTTCCCATTTCCACCTTATCAAAAATAATTATCTTTATTCTTGGGGCCCTCATACGCTCGGGTTTTTTATTTCCCACTATAACCTGTTATCGCGTGTTGACTGGCGTGCAGGATTTATGTCATTTATCGCCCTCCTAACATGCAACCCAATATGGTTTATTTCTCAATCTCTCTACGGCCTCGTGATCCCTGCCTCCGTTATCGAGCCCCCCTGGCCGCTATAAAGATACCGCAGGACGCCCGCTGCGGCTGCGGTTCAAAGGCGAGGAAGCCGAGGGAGTCGTCGTGTAGGTTACTCTAGATCTGCTGCTCCAAGATGAAAGCCCACAACAAGCTCTTTTAATTGAATGTAATGGGCAGGCAGAGAAAATGTTTCATGTCACCCCACCTGCACGTGCCACTGCTCTTCATAGTTTGTTCTGATCTGCTGTGACACATGCAAAGACGCTGCATCTCGCTGTTGTCATGTGAAAACCTCGCAACTGCAATTTTGGTGATTTTCATGTTTTCACTTCAACTGAAGGATGACATGATTCTACCTTCCTTGGGCTTACAAAACCCTTTAAAACCCCACTGGATAAACTTGAAAATGCATGATGGTCAAACTAAAAACAAGGCTGTGTTCTTACTGTAGCTCCTGAAAAGTTGACATTTTGGAGATACAAGGTTTTCACCCGACTGTATGCAAATGCACACAAATATTTGTAGGCAAACATCTTAAAATAGACACAAATGAGTTTTGTTTTCATGTCAGCAATCATTTTGTAAGAGTGCAACAACTGTTAATGTAACAACGCCCCATAAAACAATTAGCCGCTAATAGTGTAATAATCCTGTTAATGTCATAAATTTCCCATTAATGTAATAAAAGTTATCACGAAAAAGAGCTCTTCCATTTACATATTGTACTGCCACCATTATGTTGTCATGGTGACATCTGTCTGTCTGTGTGTAGACACAATCTTCTGAACACTATAACTCAAGAACAATACATGATAGAAACGTCATACTGACACCTCAGGTTCCCCTTATAGAGGTGATGATCTGGTTAGATTTTGGAGCACTTTACTGCATACATTTGCATATTAATGAGGATTTTTTTGTTGTTGTTGAAACTACTAGCCTATTACTCCTTAATGTTTTAAGATACAGAGTTCGTATTAATACCACCCATGTGTTATGTGAAGACAAATAGTGGCTGATTAATGCATTCATTAGCTTAATTAATGACCTCATTAGCATAACCGGTTATGTTTAATATATCATAGTGATTATGGCAGGACGTTAGGCAGCTGAAGTGCCTCTTTTTTAGATGTAGCACCACGGTTACAGTACTAACTAAATTTGTGACTGGTTGACAGTTGTGTCATGAATTTTGACTATTATAAAATGATCAGTTCACTTATTATAGATTCGAAAACTGAAAATTTCAACCTTCCTGTTGTAATAAAACTGAATGATGTAAGAATTATTAAGTTATGACATTTATGGTCGGGATCTTTTATTACATAAATGGGATATTTATTGCGTTGACAGGATTATTGCATGATTAGCTGCACATTGTTACTACATTAATGGTTTATTATGGGAAGTTATGGCAGTTTTTTCAAATGAAACTGTCCATATGTACCGACCGACAATGGTGCCATTACTTACATGGAACACAAAAGAAGTGGGGACCTTTTTTCTTTTCAACACTTGATCCTGTAGATATAGTACATTTTGACATATAGCTTCCTTTCACGCCTGACAAAAAGCTGTCCAGGAAGCATACCATTACTATTGTCAAACTGGGACTGCAGTTTATAGCTCAATAATGCAGTCATCACTCATACTGTCACTGACCATCACATGGTTCACATTAGCTCAGAGTTTGACACTGATTTATTCCACCACTCTCTCAGCTGCAGACACACAAAAAAAGAGAGTAAAAAAAAAAAAAAATCCCAGTCAGCATCTATTGTGCCAAAACGTCCTCTGCCAGTATCGTATTTTCTGTGTTCGCTTTGTTTTTCAGAACTTCCAAACTTCACTTGCTGCTCTGTAATGGTGTTTGGTCTTCGTTCGGTTTCTCATAAATTTCTCATATTGCAGTTACAGTCTCGCGGTCAACTAGACCCGCTCCCATTCTGACCCATCTGAAATGCCATTTGGCAGGGAGGGAAGGGCCTTGTATCCTTGCATCAACTGTAAATTCCAGGCCTTTGCTGTACCCGTCGGATGTGGAATACCCATAAATAATGTGTGACAAAAGGCTGCTCGGGACACTCCTAGGCCTGCTCACTTGACCTTTTGACAAAGAGAAACTCGACAAAAACAAACAACTCCCCTTGACACAAGGACGCAATCTAATTTGGTGCAGAGCAGCTGAAACAAGGCTTTCCATTTCAGAGTCTTTCGGGGAACTGATTCCAGCTCAGCACACCCACATCAGCGCTGGCACACGGAGCCGGAGAAGAAATCAATGGCAAAGGGCTTTACAGGCTAACCATAATTGGGCCGGTACTCTAGACCCACTGTGGTCCTTGGAAGTTTTGTAAATACCAACAGAGAATAACAATCTGAGAGAAATAGCTTGTGTCTGTCTAGATGTGGCTCATTGATTTTCTGTTTTATTATTTATTTATTCTCTATTTTGTGCACGCTTCAGAGAATTTTTTTTGTTTTAAGGCTAAAGTGAAAGTGAGAACCTTGGTTAGACGAGAACTTCACGCTGTGTACAGAAGAGGAGATTATCACCTTATCCACACGACATGATCAGTACATTAAGCTTTACGTTCGAGGCGTTTGGCGTCTTACAGATGGAGAAGCAAGGGTAGAATGATCATGTATGATACAGAAGTGTTAGGAAAAGACAAAGCCAGGCAGAAAGAGGTATATTTTTAACTGCGCATTTAAAAGCCTGAGAGATGCTTTAGGAAAGTTTACTTTTCCTACAGTTGCCAACACCAAAGAGACACAAAAGTGTACAGGATGCTTAAAAGTTTATAGCACTCTCCGGACAAAATTAGTATCACCGGAGGAGGTCACTGATTTGATTTTTCACGTCATGAAAATAATTTACTGGGGGACCGCGGTAACAAGGGACACAGCATCAACCACAGGACAGCAAAACAGACAAAACTCTTCAAGTGGCTCCATATCGTTGTAAAGCCCCCAACACTGGTTATATAGCCTTTGTAATCCTAGGTGAGCAAGTCGGTAATTGTGTGAAACACCACATATTGAACCGGACGGGATTAACATGATCCCAGGACATCAGAGGTACCTCAAAATACAGTAAATAATTTCAGATGGAATTTGTACCAGCCGGGGTTTGAATTGAGTCCTAAGTCGGTACTCATTTGTGGGTTTATTATTTGTTTATGCTAACTTGGAACTAACTGAGCCTTAACCTGCCACAGCAGAGAGCGTTGTACAGGGCTGATGTGGCGGTTAAACCTGCTGCCTATGGACATATAAAAGTTGGAAATCACAAATCCCAGAAACCACAAAACTTGCAGTACTTAATGTCCTGCTGCTGGACTGGGACTGGTCTGGTCTCCTGCTGGTCTGTACTGTCCTGATGCTGAAGGGTGTTGAGTTGACCTGGGCTGACCTGAGGTGCTGCCACTCCTCTGAACTCTACAAGATGCAAGTTCAATTTGTTCTTAAGAGTGTGTTGGTTGATATCAGTGACAGATTATATATATATATTTTTATCTTTTTATAAAAACACTGTTGAATAGCCTAATTGAAGCATAAATAAAATGTTATGATACATGGTGGTGTTAGAACACATTTGTCAACATGGTTGAACAAACAAGTTGACCATTTCTGGGGGGAAATATTTAACGTTACCCTTCAAAAAAGTCTGTCATGAGAAACCTCCTCTTCTCTCTCTTTTTCCATCCACTTCTGAGGAGAGTTGTGTTTTCAGGTTAATATTCCACCAGCAACAGTGTTTTCAGAGCCTTTAGCCTTTTAAATTCAGCCTACAGTGGGTAGTTAGCTAGCTAGCTAGACCTAGAAAACGTTGGTTAGTATAACCAAAGATGCTCTCCATCTCTGGTATAACCCAGTGCTGTACAGCAGTTAGGTTAGGTAGCTAGCTAGCTACTGTTCCAGTTACAAGTATGCAATGCCAATTATTGAAGAAACCAGCACAAAGTGGATTTTTTTTATGATAAAAGTAGTTACTGAAGTTATTAACGGATGTCAAATTGGGAGCTGCACTCTGTCACACAAGAATCCGTTTGTTCATCATGTAACGTGGGAGATTGATGCTGCATTCAGTGAAACTCGTACATTTGGATTACTTCCGGAGATTTATATAGTATGCTGAATCCTTTCGGAAATTTGGGTTTTATTTGATAACATGGTACCTCACAAGTTTCTATTCCTCTTTCTTATGGTTGGTCCCTCTTTTGGGGGTCCCCAGCTCCCCCTCAATTCGAACCTGGTAACTGGAGAAAATCACTGACATGTTGGTTCTGGATGAAATAACATTCCTGGGATCCTGAGGTTATAATTACTACACCAGACCACCTATGGTAACACTAATGCAGTCTGGAGAAAGCTAGTTTCGTACTTTGGCAGCCCCAGATGGCAGTGAGAGGTAACTGTTTGAAATGTAAAGGACATTAACACCCAGAAATCCTGCAACCTGATGTCAGTAAACTGCACACAGCACATTCCAACCCAGCTGCCCTGCAATCAAAGGATACCAAAGGGATGAGACAGGCAAAACTTTCAATTTGTCACTTACTGTGTGTGGAGGAGATTTCCTGCCAATGACCATAACCGGCAGAATTTGGGCAAACAGGGCAAAATGGGTCTCAATTAGTGGAGATGGGGCCCTCTTCTCTGTTGTGTGATTTAGACTGATGAGACGGGTGTGTTTTTACATAAAAATCTTGCCTAGTACAGCTTTATGTTCAATTAGGTTGGATTTGCTGTACATTTTTTTTTATACCATTCTTCATTTGTGTCGATCTACAGAGCCCTGTACAGTAACTGACATAATTTATTCATGTGTTGGATACATACTAGAACTGTTAACACCCAGAAGCATGACAAACATACTCTTTAAACAGGCTTTTGAGGTGGAATGCACTCGTTAATATTACATGATTTTACCTCCTTTTCCCGGGGCCCCATTTACCAAGCAAGATATGAACAAAAAGCATTTCAACTGTGTAATAGACTCCACTTGCACATTCTGTTTTCTTTTTTACTTACAAGAAAGAAGAACTTACAAGAACGGATGTTACATGGTTGTTTTGCTTTCTTAAAATTAACCATTAGCTAACCCTTTCACGTGATAAATAAATGAAAATTGTGTCCAATTTATGATATTGTCACATAATCCTTTTGTGGTGGATGACCGTAATCTTCACATTATTTTTGTTCACAGCTCATAATTTGTTGTAATTGTTTCATAGTTTCATCTTATTTCAGGAAATTTTAAGAGACAGAGTTTTGAATGTTCTTTAAATTAAAAATTTTTAAACAGATACTACTTGCTGCCATTTGGAGCCGCCATTGTGCAAAGTTGCCTAGTGCAGCTTTAATATTGTGACATGTTGTTGATCCCTGTTGTAAATTTTTTATTTTTTTTTCCACTTGCCCCCCTCCAGGGAGGTTGCAGTGTCGGCTGCAGCACTGACCTGGTGGGGATTCAGTGTCTGGCTCAAGGACGGCAGGACGGATTCTCACCCTGGGGTTTGGAGGACGGTCTCTAACCACTAGCCCCCCTGCTGTCTCTAAATATCAGTAGGTGGACACTTGTGTCCCTAGGGCTTAATATCCAAAATCCAAAAGTTGTTTTTATCCTCCACAGATTTACAGAAGGCCATCCAGGCTTATCCATGTTATCTCATCTTGTTTTGGCTAAGTACAAAGTCTCTCTCACATCTCCAGTTCATTCAGAAAGCAGCAGTATGGATTTTAACTGGCACCAAATGAAGAGACCGTATGCCTCCAAGAATTGATTTAAAGATTTTACTGATCATGTTCAAAGATCTGGCCGCTAACTACTGTGCAGCCTGAGATCCTCAGTCTACTGTAGCACTCTAGACTAGACAAGGCTAGTTATTTCAGTATCATCTTTTAAATCACTGCTTAAAACACGTGATTACAGATTTAATTTCATGTAATTGTTTATGGTTTTGCTCACTTTTAATCTCAGGTTGACTCATGATTTTAATCTTATTTTATGTATTTATGTTCTTTCAATAACCAGTTTTCTTTGGAATGTATTCCTATTTTTATATCTTGATATATTTTACTACTCTTATTTTTATGTCTCTCTGTAATGCAGATAATCAGTTATAACCAATTTTCTTTATTATATTAATTATTTTTATTACTGTATCTATTATTAGTAGTATTATTGATTCCACCTGACACATTATGCGCTTGATATCTGGCAAGTTATGACATTAAGAAGACATTAAGAAGAAAAACTGTTATTTGAAGGAAATTGCACTCAAGTTGACAGGTAAAGGAAAATGAGTTGCACACTAGAAAATCTAACTATCAATACTCTAAAAAGAGACTAGAAACTAAAAGAGTAATTTAATTTAACATAGTGAATCCTGTATTCTCATTTTCTCTCCACCC
Source organism: Centroberyx gerrardi (assembly GCF_048128805.1). Classification (NCBI taxonomy): domain Eukaryota; kingdom Metazoa; phylum Chordata; class Actinopteri; order Beryciformes; family Berycidae; genus Centroberyx; species Centroberyx gerrardi. The sequence continues at coordinate 5,087,460 of NC_136018.1, read as the reverse complement.
AGTTCCTTCCTTTTATTATTTACTTATTAATTCTTTATTCCCTGGAAAAGTCTCTGCAACATTACTGCCAGATGGCGTCCAGAAAGCTTTTTATTGGCTGATTCTTAGGCGCTGATACAGTGCTTTGCCGTCCATCACTAATTACTGTCACCACAATTTCCTGGTTGCCTAATTAAATATTTATGAACACTCTCCATTTTTGTCTGGAATCGCTATAACAAACATGAATTTATAATTAATTGCTTCACAGCAGCGCAGGAGACAGCTAGAGTGATCACACAACCATTTGCTTTTGCAATTACAATCTATTGTTCATCTAATATGATGTATATGGAAAATAAACTCCAGCGAGATTTTACAATACTGCATAGTTATGTAGGCGACTATCAGTGTATGACATGCATACGCTTCCCACCACACACACACACAGCAAAACTGATCGACGGGTCATCAATTATTTTGTACTTTGTGCTTTATACATACATGCTCACCCTGCAAACAACAAGACTGATGAGTGGATCATCAATAATCTTACTTCACTCCCTCTTCCTTTTTGTGCTGTTAGTCATTCATGGCTACTTCCAAACCTAACTGGAATGGCTTTAACTACATTAAGAGTAATAAAGATTAGAAAAGAAATCTTGTTTGCCATTGATCGATGCTTACATGAACTGATTACCCCAAAACAAGAGCTACATTTTAATCCCAACAATAGCATGTTTAGTCCCAGGACTCCTGTCACACGCTGCCTCCTGAAAGCAGCTGGTGCCTATTGACTGTTAATCAAAATGTGTTGTTCGCCTCATATCTATTGTTGCTCTAAAGAGAGGGTAAAGGTCTGAAAGTAATGGCATAGGTGTTGAAGCTTTTCACTAGAACAGAATACTTTAATGACTGCATGGACTATGGGTAATTATTCCAGCTGTAAAAAGCACTTCTAGCACATCTAGAAGACCTGAGGAGTGTTGGGGAAACTGTGGTTCTGTTTTTAGGGTGCGATCACACCTACAGTTTTATTTTCTTTGGTTCAAACCATAGAGGAAAAGTTTACTTTGCTGCATTTTTGCATTTTGTCTGTTTAAAGCGATATTCCACTTAGTTTTAACATGGGGGGTTATTTGGCACTTGACCGCCATGAAAACCAGAATATAAACTACTGACCAAGATCGGATGCAGCTGTTTTTACTACTAATTTTAGTGTAAAACTAAAGGAATAAGCGCTCCAGAGTTCGAATGAACCGCTCCAAACATGCTTAGTGTGAACATGCCCTTAGTCATTTTTGATTGCAGCTTTAATCCACTTATAAAGTCTAATGCTGAGGAAATCTCTTCACCCAGAAACTCCAGCCTCACAGCATTGCTCCAGGTTCTGGTGTGCGCAAGTGTCATCACTATTACTATCTTAATGCCTCTTTCATGTCATATCGGAAGAACAGGATGACATCTTGTTGTTAAAACTTGGAATGCCCACATTAAAGATAATGGTTGTAAGGTCAGTTGTGGTCATTGACAATTTACTCTTAAAATCAACAACAAACAAGCTGCAGCAGATAAGATAAGAGATAGTCCGTTCACACGAAAATTTGTCTTGCATCGCATGCTCCAACAATCATCAACACATAAAAAGAATCTGACATCTGACATAAAAAGAACATCTGTTGTCATGCACACACATACATATACCCATACACACATCCTATGATCACTGTCCCTGTGTGTGTGGGTGGTTGCGTAGTCCATGTGAGAATGTATGTGTGTGGGTGGGTGGGAGTGGGTGTATGATCACAGTCTGTGTGTTGGGGGGCGGGGGCACAGTCCAAGTGTGGGGGGGGTGTATGTGCAGGGGGGGTTGGGGGGGTTGATCACCTCCTTGCGCTCCTCTGTTGGTTGAACAGTGTTTATTCCAGCATCTTTGCACTCTGCACCATTGCACTATTGTCCTAGTGTTGTTTACATATGCGTATATATATATATATATATGTATATGTTTTTAGCTGTGTATTTATTCTGTGTAGTACATTGAGAGCAACGAAACAACCGGAGTCTGATTCTGATCTGATTTTTGTAAGTATAGCTGATTGTATCAGTGTGAATATAACTGATCATTTTGATTTTTCTTACCTTGGACTGCTGACATGGATGGATTCGCTGCAGTGTTCGCCGCCTGTGTTGGCACACTTTCACAATTCGTGACGCCAAGCGGGAGATGTCGGAGCCAACCAAACATTCCCACGTCCTGCTTGTAATAACCGCTAAGAGGCCTGATGTAAATTTTTCCAAGTCGGCAGCTTGTATTTACGGTAAATCTGATGTGACGTGAACGCAGTGTTACACTGATAATGAAGTTCCCAGGGAAACAAATCATCAAACACATAACCAGCCCTCTGCTCAGTATCGCTCACTATATGGCTTCTTTGCAGAACCTCACTATGCCCTTTTCATTTCCTCAACCTGTCCCACCATACAAACCCCAACACTTATGATTCATACCTGTAGGACTTCCTGCTGAGGACACTCTGCTTTATTGAGCACAATCAGATGCAATAAGCCTGACTACCGTAATATGCTAAATCATGCAGCGACTTAACAAGGAATACTAATGACTGATATTTTTGGAAGAGTCTCTTGCAGCTCATCATTTAAAGCAACATTCCATGTAGTTTTAACATGAGGATTATTGAACGCCATGAAAACCAGAATATAAACTACTCACCAAGATCGGATGCAGCTGGACGAGTTTGTAGCCTTTGTAGCATTTGAATGAGCCACGAAAATAGCCTGAAAACTGACATTTAACACGTTGGTGAACAGATTCAACAACAGATCCTGCTGCTGTGATTTTCAATTGACTGTTGGTCCGGCTTTTTAGAACATAATTTTGCCAAACAGCATTTTTATTAACAGAAGAGAACATAGCGGAGGGTTACCATTTAGGAGAGATAGTTCCTGTTTGGGAGACCAGATCTACTTCTATTTTTAAATACTAATTTTAGTGTAAACCAAGAATAAAAATGCAAAATGAGGACGGACCAATTACTGCTTTATTGTCTTAAAGCAGGATCTGTTGTTGAATCTGTTCACAAACGTGTTAAATGTCAGTTTTCAGGCTATTTTTGCAGCCTCATTCAAAGGCTACAAACTCGTCCAGCTGCATCTGATCTTGGTGAGCAGTTTATATTCTGGATTTCATGGTGTTCAAGTGGCCCGAATAACCCCCATGTTAAAACTAAGTGGAATATTGCTTTAACAATACAAGATACTCCATTAGTAGCCATGTCGAGTACAGTTGCCGTTTTTGCACAACTCGAGGCCACCAGTGAAGTATGAAATATAACGTCAGCTCCTCAGAAAGCAAACGGCTTGTTCTGATTGCTCAGATTATCACCTCTCTGTCTCGACCGAAACTCAATTTGTTTTCTGTCTGAAAAAGTAGAGAAAAAAAAAAAAAAACCACACACACACACACAAGGGTGAACAGGAAGTCGGTGGCTTATTAGAATGCAAATGTGCCCCGGAGCTGAGATTTTGCACGGCGTTATCAGTAGCCATCATAGCAAGAGAGAGTCACCGCTGTGACTCATTCAGGGAAACATGACATTTAGGAGATAATCGGCCTGTCTTTCTGCAATTGTTCTCCAGCTTTTCAGCGGTGTGAAACCCTCTCACAGTTATTCAAGGCTATCTGAGCTGCCGAGCGGGGCTTGTCCTGTCCTCTGGCCAGGCTTTACTGATAGCCCCAAAAAAAACAAAAAAAAAAAATGCACTGGAATATGATCATGTGATAGAAATCCATATCAAAGTGGTTTAAGTTTCAAATGTACAGTGTGGATCCTCTGACGGCTTCCTTCACCGCAGCTATTTTTGGAACGAGGAAGTATATCATATCATGTCAGCTCATAATAATGAGCTAATCTGAAGTACATTCACGCAAGCATGTAGCGAGATGAGGAGACGGCAGAGGTTATGTGGCACACTCTCGTCTCTGCTCATGTGGGATGTGTGTGTGTGTGTTTTTTTTTTTTTTTTTTTTTAACAGTGGAGAGTGTGTTAAATTTAGTTCATCACTGTGTCAAATACATTTCCAGAATGATTTTAGCCTGGCTGCAAAGTGTGACACAGCCTTATTCTCCCATCATAGGGCAAGAGGGAGAGGGAAAGAGAGACAGATGGAGAGAAAGTGAGAGAGAGAGAGAGAGTGGGGGAGGGAGATTGAAGGAGAGAGCGAGGGAAAGAGATAGAGACAGAGAGGAAGAGAGAGAGAGAGAGAGTGCACCATACACCCCCTCACTCTGTGAACATTATATCCCAGACAGTTTGTGCTGCATAATTTAACTCCATCTGTGGGGAAACGTGCAGCTAGAGGAGAAGAAAGGCGTGTGGGTCTGGTTTCCTCTGTTCTGATTGCCACTCTCCACTGGAGCTGAGTGTTAAAAAAAACCACACTTTCTATCGGTACCATAGAGACTTTTGGTATCAGTGTCAATTTGAAGGCAATGAAAGGTATTGGCAGGTATCGAATGGTATCAAAAATCTTGGAATCTTAGAATGGGATCTACAAATTGAAAGTAATAATCCGCAACATTTTCAAATACAGCAAATAAATGTTTGTTTTGCTACTCTCTATCGCTGATTGATATAACATAATAGTGACTCAACCTATAGCCAGTTCATGAAAGCTTTTTACATTTTCTGTTCTGAACACCCGGTGTCTGGTAGGTCTTTCCTGGGAAGAAGAAGAAGAAGAAGAAGAAGAAGAAGAAGAAGAAGCAGAAGAAGAAGAACTGGGTAGTTAGCATGAGCAGCGACAGCCACCATGGCTGAACAGACAAAGACAAGAGCGCCACCTACAGAAACTCAAACTGCATCGACAGGAAAATCCAAGCTCCGCCCACACTGTTTGATTGACAGGTGATCTCTGGGAAGTGCAGTGCAGAAACACCACAGCAATGAGCTCTGAGCACCAAAGATGTCACCAAAATAAAGAGGATCCTGCAGATTAACACTTTTAGAACATTATTATTGAGGTCAATTGAATATGATCTGATTGTAGAAAAGCAAATAGCATGTTGCACAGAAAATATACTTCATCACACAATGAAACATGCTTTCTTTTACCATCAAAAAAGCTTTGTTGTACAACTGAATGTGAAGTACTGAAACAGTAGAACAGTCAAACTTGGAGATGACAGCTTCAGTGTAGACTCTCACTAACACTGACACTCTGGATAGTGTTTTCTGTGAGAAGATGGTGCCTCAGCATCTTCTACATCTACACTGGACACCAGTTTTAATGTGCTTCAGACAAACTGTCAGTGAAACGTCATTTGGTGTGATCCAAAACGGAGAGGAGAAGAGAGCTGGCGGCTGCGTGGCATCGTACTTAGAGAGACATGTCGCGTAACTGAAAGGTCACAAATTTGATCCCATAACTGTAACTGTGTCCATCATCAGCCTGCTGAAGTGTCCATGAGCAAGACACTGAACCTCTACCTGCTAAATACCTAAAAAGTAAATGTTATGTGAAGTGAATACACCAGATATGCCGCTTACATAGCTGGAAGCAATTCTTTTCTCCAGTGTTTTCTTTTTGTAATAATGAATAGAAACGTTGAAATAAAATGGAATAATTTAATTACAGGAGCTAATCCCTTTGTTGATCATTATCTTACCTTTGCTTCATTGTTTTTTTTACTCAGTTTTTTATTACACAACCTCTGGAGGATAAACAAAATGAAAAGAAAACAGAAAAATAACCTCAACAATAGAACAAAAATTCCTTCCCCGGTGGATTTTGACGGTTAAGCCAAAGTTCCCCGTGTATGTCAGTGGTAAACGGCAGAAGGAGGTGAAGGCGGTGCAGAGCGGTGATAGCTATACTAATTAAAGTGAGCTCAATCCTCCTCACCTCCAGTTAGGCATGTATATAAAGGCCAGGGTTGTAGACCGGGTTGAAGCCCAGTTAATGAGGTTTGCTGGGGAGCGGCGGCGGTGCAGCGCGGTGTTGTTTCACTGGGTTTTTTTTTTTCCGGCCGGGCGCCTCCCCTCCACCGGCCTCAGCTCATTACCGCACACGAGAGGAGGTGACAGTGGCGCCCTGACCCTTGTGCTCCAATTCATTACCCTGCATCCTGCACCCTGCCTCCCACGGGAGCACGCCACTTCCACAGATTCAAGGTGACGCTGAGCGATAGATAGATGGAAAGAGGGAGAGAGGCAGAGAATGACACAATGAGGGGGAGAGGGAGAAGATTTAGCAGGGAAAACGAGGATATATAATGTCCGGGGGTGGGTGGGTAGGTGGGGGTGGGGTTTCGCTTTATTTAGGGGTGCAATTAAGAAAACGCCCTTGCTCCTTGACCTGCTTATGAAATATTGCCACTGTTGGTAGATGGGTAAATCACCAGAGGACATCGCTGTGAGGAAATAAAGTTAGAGGGACTGATAGATAAGAATGGCGATGACACGACAAAAAGGCCACGCCCACAAAGTGCGAAACCCAACTCAATTTCTAACAAAACAATAAATCCACATTTTCTGCGGTTGCTTTTTTCTGTGTTCTAATAATTTATGTGGAATGCACATGGTGTAAATAATTTGTCGTTACCTTTTCATGGCTGTCAAACAACAGCAGCAGGATCATTAAAATGTTTTTTTTCTTGAAGTGTCAAAATGCAAAACATGACTCCTCTCGTCAACGGAAGTTTGCACGGAAGTTTGCTAGCTTGTTAGCATTGTGCGACTTCCAGATAATTCAATTAGAACGATCATGCAGCTGTTTTGACAGCCGTGAAAAGGTTATAGGGGCGATCAACAACACCACATACAGTATATTTCACATCGGTTATTAGAACACAGAAAAAGCAGCCACAGAAAATGTCGATTCTTTTGTTCTGTCTATAGAAATTCAATAGGGTTTCGCACTTTGTAGGGTGTGCAAAGTGTACATAGGGTGTCATTTAAACATCAGCCGTAGACGCAAAATATCCACATTGTTCTGGCCACAGTGCAATTAACAGTAAAATTCTGCAAAACTCTGCACTGACAGGGATGTGTTTAAAAACCGTTCAGCGCACAGTATTAAGCAAATGCCAAAAAGTCTTGCCGCGGGTGTCGGGCTGTCCTGTACGCACGCGTCTATGGAAGTGTAATTACATCGCCCTCTCCATACGAAGCGGCACAGCGAGGCGCGGAGAGGCTCGACACATCATCATTCAGTGGCGCTAAATTAGCTTTTGGAAGTGTCATGTCGGAGTTGTTGGACTCATCCTCCGCAGGATTCTTTTCCCTCCTTTTTTTTTTTTTTTTTTTTTTTCTCAACCTGTCAGCTCCCATATCGCTGCCTGGGTGTCAGACGAGGCCTCTCACCCTGCAGAGCATCGCCACAGCGCTGCTCCCCTCTCCTCCTGGCAGCTTGTCACCTGCATACACCCCAAACTATCACCTCCTCCTCTCTCTCTCTCACTCTCTCTCTCTCTCTCTCTCTCATCTCACATTTCCGTCTCATTTCCTCTGCGTGTTTTTAAAGCCAGCCAAAGGAGCAAGCAGATGACCTACACACACTGGCCTATAACCCGCTCATACAGCCCTTTATTCCTCGTCGCTCCTCTCCTTTCCATTTCCCCTCTCTCTCTCTCTCTCTCTCTCTCCCTCTCTCTCTCTCATTTCGTCTCTTTCATTTGCTCCCACGACTCTCTCCTCGTCCACATGATGGGTCATCCCTCGCTTTCGGGGTCAGGGAGTGTGACACCTCCAATCCCGCCGGAAAAGCTCTTCCTCATCATCCTCCTTATGCTCTTGTGCCTCCGCTAACTCCGCTTCGTGAGATGTAGGAGGCAGTTCGTGGATGCGCACTACTAAGGAGGATCTGCCTGTTCTCCAAAGAATTGTCATGCTAATGTGTGGTTTCATGTGTGTGTGTGCAAGCCATGGCAAGGGCTTTAATTCCAATAGTTCAGTATGTTTGGTGCTTTTTACACTGCAAAAAATCTCCATCTTAACAAGACATTTAGTCTATTATTGAGTCCAAAAATTGTAATTTTCTTAAAATAAGTGAAAACATCTGCCAATGGGGTTAGATAATTCCACTTGTTTCCAATGCAAATCAACTTGTTTCAAGAATTTTGTAGAATCAAGTGTCATTTTCCTGATAGTATTACAGTGATCTGCCTTTTTCTGATATTTCTGATATCAGATATTGACACAAGTTCCTAGAAAAATCCTAGAAAGTGAAACTGCATTGGAAGCAAGTGGAGTTATCTCAGCTCACTGGCAGAATTTTTCTCTTGGTTTAAGAAAAATAAGATTTGAAGGTTGAATATGAGACTGAATGACTTTTTTTGCAGTGTTCGGGCAAGAGCGTGAGCGGCTTATCAACAGGAACTCAGGTTGGGCATTTAGCAAAGTGACTTCCTCATCTCTGCTTCATCTTTGCGCTCGGTTTGATCTGAGGAATCCGAGCTGAACCGCTGCTGCGCGGAGACTGGAGTTTGACTTCTCTCTTCCTCTCTCTCTCTCCTTCCTGGTCTCCCTCCTATTTGTTCTGCCCCCTGTCTCCTTTGTGTCTCACTCCTATAAACACCTCTTGATCACTACCGACGGAGGAGGCAGCCCAGCGTGTGAAGAGTGCAAGCAGCAGGAACAGCAGGGAGCGCTAAACAAGACTTCAGCAGCTCTCTGTAATGGGGAGGCGGCGGGCTCAGAGGAACCGGCAGCCACAGAAAGGGAAGTCATGTGGGATGCTCGCTCACTTTCTCTTTCTCTAATGGGCTGGTGTGTGCCAGGCAAATGAGCGTGCCTCGACTGGCCAGGGTCCAGCCCCCTCCCCGCCACCCCACCTCCCACCACCCTCCTCCCTTGCCACTGGAAATGATCACGCTCATTATCTTATTTAGCTCCTGGGTCAACGCGAACAACAGAATCCCTGGTTTCGCCGGCATCGGGGTAACGAAGGCAATTTCTCCTGCTCTTCTCCTCCTCTCTTTGCCGTTTCATTTCCCTCAAGGGATGTTGTGCCATCTGGTATTGTCTGTGGCGGTGAAATGTGTGTGTGTGGGGGTGGGGGGGGGGGGGTATCAAAGGGGCCTGTCCTGCAGTTGATCAAGGGGGAAATCCTGCAAGTGGCTGCGGCTGCCCGTCTGAAGAGCAATATGGCCAGAGGCAAGGGATAGACACAGCAAAGGGTTAGATCGCCATCAGGCTTCAATCTGGGTGGAGCCATACAACGAATGGCAAAGAGAACAGAGAGAGACAGAGAGGAAGAGACAGAAAAAGAAAGAGATATACAGAGATAGAGAGAGAGAGAGACTTTGCTATTGGGTTTTAGATGTGGGGATATTTCCCCTGTGTAGACTTTCATATCCATTACCTGAAGTGCCTGGCAGTCAGATCCGCAAATGGAAATCCCAGTCTCTCTTTATCATTACTCTGACATTCAATATTAAAAATACATTCAAGTATGATTGAATGTTTGATGCCGTTATTCTATGACTGATGTAAGATTCAGCAAAAAAAAAAAAAGAAGAAGAAGAGAGAGTGTGTTGGCGGCGTATCATTTGGGGCAGGCCCGGATTAACACAGTGTGGTGCCCTAGGGTGACCTCACCTGAAGTGCCCCCCTCCTTCCACTTTATACGCAAAAAAGTTAAATTTACTATGGCAATAAAGATCATAAATTTACATTAACTTAAACTATACAGGCTCAACACACATACTACAGACAATGTACTAACCAACAAATTACTTCACACCATAGATTGACTTGAGCCTACAAATGCCATTTTAGGCTTTACACACAGAGCTATACTGTATCAAATTTGAATGCAACTCACATCAAAGACATCATGCATCAAAGACATCAAAATCATTGTTTCCACCATACATTTTCAAAGGCCTGAATGAAGACTAAATGCCAAACCATTACAGAGCATGACTAAAAAAGAAAAAAAAAATAATTACAGACATCTAATGCAACTTCAGCACCACGGACAAGGCCCCACATACCACCAAATAAAGCAAGCTCAATGACTGTAGCAAGCAGTCAGTTCAGGTGAGGTGATGTGACAGTGGGAGCTGCAGAAGGTGAAAGGAGCAGCACATTCAGGGATGGACCGGGACGTTAGTCCAGACCAGCCCACCGCCATCAGCCGGACACCAACCATCCTTGCTGGTGATTTCACAACACAACCTGTCAGATTAAACTGTGCCTGTCATTTGATGTGAGTTTGTTTAATGTGGCCCAACTTCCCGGTTGGGTGGAGTTTGCGTTTTTAAGCACTGTGATTGGCCCGAAGGTCCAAACACCGCCCAGCCGGTAAACTTGGTGTAAAAACTAACCAAACCAGTTGTTTATGCCACCAAAACTTGTATAACCACTGGTACTGCTCCATATTTATTTTTTCAGAACTGGAACGCGCGTTCCGTCGTCAGATTCACTCCCGGATTGCCGTTCCAGTGCGTTCCAGACACCCTCTCACTCTGTTTATAGAGTAGATAGAGCGGCCCACCGGGAAGTCTCCCGGTAGTCCCGATGGCCAGTCCCCCCCCCCCCCCCCCAGGCGTCAGGTAAGCCTTGCTGCCAATTTGACATGGTGGTCAACGGTGGTACTGCAGCCTAAAATTCACCTGCGGCCCAAAAAGTGTTTTCCCCATAGACGGCCATTGTAAAAGACAGTCCTCTAAAACTGTTAAGAAGATACCTACAACACCACACAAGACCTTAAAACACTCTTTCAATTATGTATTTTTTAATCATGAAGGCTGATTTTTAAAAAATCACGTTTTTTGTGTGTGACGTCACCTCAGGGTACGAGCCAATCACGCACCTCTGAGCTCTGCATCGGGGACGAGCCTCCTGCTTCCTCTGCTGTGTTCGTACAGTCCGGCTTCGCTTTTATTAAGATATTAAGTATTTTACATGAGTAGCCCACCTGTATTTAATATGTACAGATAAGAACAGATCACCGAAAATGGAGGTTTGGGATTAGGTGTGTTTTCTGTGCTTGTTCATGACATGGAGATGTAGACAGCAAGCTAACTATTAGCCTTGTTTTTAGCCTACTTCACATGTATTCCACAAGTCTGTCTGGCGAACCCAACTATGCTATTCATCACTTTTGTATTTCGTTGTGAGTTAATGTTTTTTTAAATTTTTTTTAAATAAACGATTTTAAATAACTTGCCCTGTACGCGATTTCCAATTCAGTTTCATGACAGTATTGTATGGTGCTGTGTGGTTAACCTGCCTGCATGGTAGTGACTGTGAGTCTAGCTGCCAGTCAGAGTTACACTGTTTCTAAACAGAAGCGTTTGTGGCCGCTGTGTAGGGAAGTGAACCAGGTCGACATTTAGTTTTGACAGATAAACTAACAGTATGATGGCATCTTGTCAAACTACCATGGCAAAGTGCTGTAAATGCTTGAACAAGGATACAGGGCCAACTCATGATTTTCATTACCTCGTTCTGCTAAGTAACTCAAATAAAATAGCAAGGAACTGAAGCTGCCATTTAAATGTCAGAATGTAATGTATTTTCGATTGGATTAATTACGTACGCCTGTTTGAGTCAAAGATAACAGCTCCATCTTGTACATAACTTTGTAAATCCTCTTACAAAAGTTGAATAGGTTATTTACAAATAAAAAACTAAATTAGATCTACATGTTGACGCTGAATGAACATTAAGTATTGAGGGGCAGACGAATATGAACTTTAGGAGATTCGGTCTCTCCCTGCTCTGCTCTCACAGCCGCCCCTCCCCCACCAAACTGTCCGTTCCCACGCTCCCACCCGCAGCTCGCTCGCTCCCGGCCCGCAGCTCGCTCGCTCCCGGCCCGCAGCTCGCTCGCTCCCGGCCCGCAGCTCGCTCGCTCCCGGCCTGCTCACTTGATGACGAGAACGCGGCAGGGCTCGCTCGTGGGCGCGTTACTTCTGGCGGGGGTACATAAGCAGACACTACTGCGCATGCACCGTGGGCCGCACATCACGGAAATAAACCAGGAAGTGGGTGAGCAGTTTACGTTCTAAATGAATGGGCGGCCATTTTCCCGTTCATCCTCCAGTTAATATAGAACCTCACACCAATCACGATTCTTTCTCTTTATGCATATTCTTTTTTAGTATCAAAGATGAATTTTGGCCGTGTATGCATTCCCGCCAGAGAGTAATATATAAAGAAAATATGACAAAACTTTTAAAGGTAGGCTATAATTGTGGTTTGAATGCTGTGATGCCCCCCAACAAGGCAAATCGGCTGGTGCCCGATGCCATATATGGATAATCCGGCCCAGATTTGGGGATTGCTGCATACAAAGTTGCTACTGCAAACAGTAGTTACTCATGAGGATTTTCATCTTTTCTCCCCGTTGTCGCCAAATTTTTATAAACAAGCCAATTTGACTGTGCTGTATTGTTGTTGGCAAAGGAAGGGGGAGAGACAGAGAGTTTCTGCGCCTGTATGAGTCACATATCTTGTAATGCAATCTCACATTAATCTCAATTGTGCCCACCCACTATCTCTGCATCTAACTATCTAATCATAGACTCAGGGGGCGTGAACCTTTCATGAACATTCATCCTGCATCCCTCCATATTAAATTAGGAAACGTATGTACATGGAACATCAGCAAATGGAGTGCTGATGGCCGCTGACAGCATGAGATAGGAGGCATCAGTCATTCAGCGGTTAGTCCCAATTGTGATCTTCTGTATAAATTAACCATGCCGGAGTGGAGAATGGCTGAGCCTTTTGAAATGCTCCATGCTGTGAGATGGAGTTGTCTGAGGGGAGAGGCAGCAATCTCTCCAGGGATTTAGCTCCGTCTCCCAGTGTCCAGATCAAATGAAAAATGAATCATTCCACACAGGGGGAGAATATGACGCATGACTAAAAGGGATGAGGAGGCTGGGGAGGAGGGGTGGGGATTACCAGAGGGCCGGAGGGGGGCGCTATAATATAAACTGTAACTGTCAGGGGGGATGGAGTTGGACCACCAGAGCCTGAATCCAACACTCAAACATCTCTCCATGCAGGTCTCCGCCTCCCCCCTTCCTCAGAGAAATGCACGCTCTTGATATTATAATGTTGCATCAATATTTAACATTGTTAACGGGGTGTTTTATGGGATTCAGGCGCTTATGTGAGGAAGCGCCCGGATCACACAGTTATTCTTGGGTTCTGACTGTGTAGTCCTCTTGATCTTCTCTTGAGCCTCTTTCCTTTGATTCCACTTAGAGTCACAACTCTCCAGTGCAACCAATTTGCGGGGTGCTCTTTAATATTTCCTCCTAGTAAGGGTTTGGTTTGATTTGGGGATGCAGAATGGTTCACAAAATGGCCAGGGCGAAAGTGACGCATTGTTACAGTATTGGCTTCTGGGCCGGAGCCCTATAGCAATGTACCGTGATGCATTTCTGACCTTAGTGAAAATCTGTCAGTGTTCCTTACTCTGCTGGGTGCTGGGACTGAAGATGTGGAGTTAAAAAAAAAAGAACAACTCCACTAGACCCTCTGAATTATGCATACAAAAGAGGGGGCATAGTATCACATTTTTGACGGATATTTTAGCCATGCATGAGTGCATCAATTATGGATCGGGAGTGGTTGTCTTGCTGACAGAGGCCGGAGATGTTTTTCATGTTCGACTCAAAGCGCGGTGCCATTATAATGACCACACTCAAACACGGTCGATGCTGTTGCCTCTTCTTCTGGCAGCACCTGGAATAATGAGCCGCTGATGAGTCATGCCGCGACAGCAGCGCAACTCAATTACCCAGCAACCGAAAACACAGAAGTGAAGGAGTGCAGTTTGATGATACAAACGCGCCTCGTAACGCGCTGTGTAGCGGCTTCGAGCTTTGTTTGAACGCCCGTCCTCATCAACTCGACTGGTTTTCTATTGAGACGTTAAGATGTTCTGCCAGCTCCATTCATCTTATATTAATGAAAATTTGCAGGGTTAAATGCTTAACTTGCTTCTGGCTTTCACCTTCATGTCTTGCATGAGCTGAGAACATCGAAGCTGCATTTAGCAGTCAACTTTGTATGCAAGATGTCAACACGATGTGAGGCATATGACATGCCCCGCTAGGCCCCATCCTCATGCACACACACCTACACACACACACACACACACACACACAATGCACAAACATTCCCTCAATATTTCATAAAATATAAAGTGTGGAGATGTGCACCTAAAACAAACACACACATACGCACATACATTATTCATTTCTTGTGAGGACCTTCCATTGACTTCATTCAAAGACTAAAACTAACCCAACATGATCTCATAAAATTTTGTGAAATGAGCATGAAATCTGAAACGCAGATTACATGCTGTGGACACCAATTATGTGAAAATTACATTCCTCCACCACAAATTGGAAACATCATTTTCACCTGATGGTTGGCTAATGCTTAAGTTTAGGCAAGTAAAGCAACTTGGTTAAGGTTTAGGTAAAGGCTTTGGTCATGGTTAAATAAGAAAAAACTTTCACTAAAAATTAAAACTTGACTCACAGTAGGAATCTTCTTTGTGTGAACTGGGACCTTAACCCTAACCTAAACCTAATCCTAATTCTAATCTTAACCCTAAACCCAAATTCCAGCCCTAAAATAAGTAAGAACTGGCCATAATGACCTCACTTGGCAAAAACGCCCTCACTCCGAAGGTCTAAACCTCAAACTGGTCCTCACAAGGATTGCAAAACAAGCACGTACACACACACACACACACACACACACACACTCACAATTCCAGTCGTTTCCCATTAAACAGGGCGGAGGTGGGGCTCATCCACACAGAAAGGATGGTTGGTGTTGATTAATACGGGACATCAAATTCAAGTTGGCAGCCCCAGAAAAATAAACAGTCCGCACTTTAATTAACTCTGCAGAAAAAAAAAGAGTATGACGAAGTCAATATTTATCATGTCTGGAGAGGTAGGCCCACGCTGGCTTCCCCCACCAGGCCCAGCGCTAATTACCTGGAGGCCAACGGGAGAGCTGCTCAGAGATGATGAGACGTATGGTGGACTGTTTCTTAAATTTCCCCAAGTGCCAGGATAACACAAAGTAATCACATCAGGGAAAACACACACACACACACACCTTTTGGTAATTGGCTGTGTCTATTGCGGCGTCGGGGGCAGAAAATAGAGGGGTGAATAGATGCATGCTTAAACAGGAAAATGTTTTTGTCTGGAATCGGGAAACATCGCGGCGGCACAGGACAGCTCCCCGCCCGCACTTTCAGCTGATGACAGGGGCTTTTTGCGAGCTTAGTGTGGCGCCGGGGCGTATTGATTAGCCGCGGCGGCGCCCCTAATTGTTTGCGAGGCGTCAACTAACAAAAACAAAGTTCAGAGAAATTTCGAAGATTTTGTTCCTGGTTTTTCCCCCTCCAAAGTTCTCCTTGTCTAGCTGCTGTACGCCGGCGCTCTTGATGCCGGCGGCGCGGTGTGAAACAAACGCAAGCACAAAGAGGATGGAAATCGAGGCGACGTTGTACTGCACCTTTTTTTATTTTACTGAGAACTAAAAAAAAACAAGACTACAGAAATACCTGATAGGTGAAGAAAAAAAAAAAAGAACAAAATCTTTAAAGGATGCCTGAATCTGTCAAGCATCAAGTTTGCAGGGTCACAGCGAGCCTGCTGTGAGGCCAATAATCCAGAGAGATACTTTTTTTTTATCGTATTCCCTTTTCACAGCGTGAGGCCTCGCCTTATCCGTCGGTGGGGAAAAAAATACATCTTTGAGGGAACGATTTTAATTAACTCTCCATTTAGACTTTTTTTTTTGTGTGTACGATATCTTTGGCTCCTGTTCCCCTCGCTCCCCCCCACCCCCCCCCCCCCCCAACCCGCCGCCGTTTTTTCTCTTCTTCCT